>NW_027305505.1:500000-836906 GCF_039555335.1 Amphiura filiformis
ACACCCCTGGCCAATTTTGTGCCTATATTTGCATTTTTCTCAGATATTATAGCGCATTGGTGACAAGTAAGATTTGTAATCTTTTTCACATAAAGTCATTTAATGTTGAAAAAAAGACAAAATTTGGGCAAACATCATGTTTTTTATAATTTTTAAAATTTTTTTGTTTTTTCAAATGTTTTGAAATATTTATGTCATAGATCTAGAGCAATTCCGTGACCGTGGAGAGCGAAGGTTCGTTTCTCAGTGGATTTGTCTTCTATGAAGGTTAATAAAAAAAATTTAGCGGCGGTGCCCCTCGTGAAAGTGTGGGCGGAATCCGTGAGAGCCTGAAATCCAAAATGGCCGCCGTCGGCCATTTAAAAAATTATTGTTTCAATGGTTTGGCTTACAATGCTGTTCAGTATATGTTTTCTGAGGTTTTTTGGGTCGAGGAATTCATATCTGATGTCAATTTTATGATATGACCAACTTTTCATCGTCAAATCCAAGATGGCCGCCGATTTACAGCTCAGAAAGGTTAAATTGTAACATTTATCGTATAGCCTTTATAATAGGCTCTAATTAAAGTTCTCATCATGCCAAGTTGAGTGATTGACTCTAAAAACTACCAGTAATAATGATTTGACCTATTTTTGACCTTGAAATCCAAGATGGCCGCTGATTTTTAGCTCAGAAAGGTAAAATTTTTACATTTGCCGTAGAGCCTTCATAATAGGCTCTAATTCAAGCTCTCAACATGCCGAGTTGAGTGATGGACTCTAAAAACTACAAGTAATAATGATTTGACCTGTTTTTTACCTTCAAATCCAAGATGGCCGCCGATTTTCAGCTGAGAAAGGTAAAAATTCGTCGTATAGCCTTCATAATAATTATACTCTAATTAGAGCTCTGAGTAGTCGTAGAGTCTTCATAATAGCCTCTAATGAATACCCATTCTGGCACACACATACACCCCCGAACACATATATTCACATTTGAATGAGTTTAGTCTATACTGGTTTCAGGTCTACGTGTGTTTTGCTCTGCACCCTATCAACAATGAATGAATACAGCATCAAAGATATTTATATATATTAGAAAGAAACATATTCTATGAGACTAGTGCATAGATCACCTACAACACTGATTGCTTGTTACCTACAGCAAAATCATCCCCTAACAATGTCTACTGAGATGTGTCTCAAGCCGTGTCTACAGGGCCTATTAAAGTCGCCTGACACTATCGTCCAAGGTAAACAGTGTAAATAGGAGAGTTTACAAAGAAAAACGAAAAACTTGTCAGGACTTGATAAATATGGTGATTTTTACAACATTTCTTCAAGGTAATATGGGTCTAGAAGTCATTACATGCATCACATGTTACATTATATCTCAATCTCATCTTCAGACAAGCTTGAAAAGGCTCAATGTTCAAGTAAACCACCAAGTTCTGAAAGGGATGATGAGACAGAGGGCCCATTGGCACCCAAGCGCCCGCGTTCATCTGTGCGTGGACCTCTCCACAAAAAAACTAAATGTGTATGGCGCATGCAGGGTGTGGACCACGGAGTAAGCTGTTCATAATCAACACACACTCAGCATAGCGCTCTTTTAAGAGCCACACAGTCCTCGTAAAAGATGTGGAGCTGATCGTCTCATACAGCTTGTTGAGTCCACGTCAGCACTGCATGTCAGATCCTTTCGCAAATTGATATCATGTACTACCATGCCTGCTTCGCGTCCACACTTTGACCTGAATGCGCCATGCACATTTCGTTTTGTCGTGGAGAGGCCCACACAGAGATGAACGCAGGTGCTTGGTTGCCAATGGTCCCTTTGTCCCATGGTGGTTGACTTGGACACTGAGCAATATCACTTTCTTTGATTTTGCGCGCACTGTCAGGTCTTTTCAAGCTTGTCTGAAGATATAACATGTCTGATAAGCATACAATGACTTCTAGTCCCACATTTCCATGAAGTAGTGTTGTAAACATAACCAAAGTTGTTAAGTCCTGACTAGCATTTGGTTTTTGTTTGTTTTAACTCCGTACAATTCTATATACTGAATATTCTCCGCACTGAGAACCATGAGGTTGTGATGCCTCGTTGTATAAGATATAAATACACACACAGTGCGCCAGGGCACTCCGCGAAAAATTGAAATGTGTATGGCGCATTCAGGGTGTGGACATGAAGCACCCGACTAAAGCGCGGGGTATAAGCTGCTCAGAATCAACACACACTACTCAGCATGGCGCTCCTTTAAGCGCCACACAGTCATCATAGCAGATGGGGAGCTAAGGGATCGTCTTCCACAGCCTCTCGAGCAGGCACTGTCGGATCCTTTTGCAAATGATATCATGTACCAACAAGCCTGTTGCTTGAAGCACGTCAATCACACACAATTAGAGTTAGATGGTGTAATGCATCTTCAGAATGTGTGTCTCGCAGAGCCAAGAAATTTGTTCTTTAGACATGTGAATGGATTCGATCCTTCACTGAGCACGAGATCCGTTCACGAGGCCCTCTTATTCCCTCTGTTACTCCTGTTACATTGCCTGTCATAGTATCGATCTTGACGTTGTCAGTGTAGACGATAGCAATGGCTGGCTTGCTGTCTGCAATCTCCTGCGGGCAGGTTGCTGTGCTTCAACGATCATTAGAGTCCATTGATCTTGAAGTCAGCATAGTTGATGCAGACACGACTCTTGTGTAGAGTTCCACCAGATCTTTACTCCTCGTCATACAAGGGACATTGATGCCCAGGTTGATAACAGTGGTAGTGATCTATTCTAAGGATGTTTTAGCCAAGTCGACAGCTTTACTCACAACTCACAGAGCTCTTCGTCTTCTTTAAGATGATCGATATGAGGTGGCCAGGCGACAGTAGATCTGTCTTTGATCTTCTGAGACAGCCGTCGTGGCAGGTTCTTCTGGAGGAGCTGATACCAAGTGATGAAAAGGCAGCCTCAGTGTCATCACCTCTTCCCCCAATATCATAGACCCACTCACTCTTGCTCTTCTCTTGTCTCTTGATACTCATTAATAAGCATTGTGTAGGTCCCTGAGATTGGACGATTTTACAGCACCCACTGCATACCCATAGTCACTATGCATAGCATATAGTCATGCGTTTTTAGTCTGCTATAAAGAAGGGATGCAGTGAATGGATCCTGTGCTCAGTGAAGACGATCGAATGCACGTGTCGAAAGAACAAATTCTTTACCCCTGCGAAACGATTCCTCAGCTCCCCATCTTTTACGAGGACTGTGTGGCTCTTAAAGGAGCGCCATGCTGAATGTGTGTTGATTATGCACAGCTTACCTTGTGGTCTATTCGGGTACTTATTCAGATCCACACCCTGCATGCACAATACACATTTAGTTTTTGTGTGGAGAGGTCCACACACAGACGAGCGCGGACGCTTGGGTGCCAATGGCCCCTCTGTCTCATCATCACTTTCAGAACTTGGTGGTTTACTTGAACACTGAGCCTTTAGATTGTCTGAAGATGAGATTGAGATATAATGTAACATGTGATGCATGTAATGACTTCTAGACCCATATTACCTTGAAGAGATGTTGTAAAAATCACCGTATTTGTCAAGTTCTGACAAGTTTTTCGTTTTTGTTTGTAAACTCTCCCATTTACCATGTTTACCTTGGACGATAACTAGTATCAGGCGGCTTAGGCCCTACACGGCTTGCCACACTTCAGTAGACATTGTTAGGGGATGATTTTGCTGTAGGTAACAAGCAAGCAGTGTTGTAGGTGATCTATGCACATGTCTCATAGAATATGTTTCTTTCTAAATGTTAATAAATATCTTTGATGCTGCATTCGTTCATTATTGATAGAGTGCAGAGCTAAACACACGTAGACCGGAAACCAATATAGACTAAACTCATTCAAATAATGTGAATGTGCGGGTGTGTGTGTGTGTGTGTGTGCCAGAATGGGGTATTCATTAGAGGCTGTTATGAAGACTATACGACAAATTTGACATTTTTACCTTTCTCAGCTGAAAATCGGCGGCCATCTTGGATTTGAAGGTCAAAAACAGGTCAAATCATAATTACTTGTAGTTTTTAGTGTCCATCAGTCAACTCGGCATGTTGAGAGCTTGAATTAGCGCCTATTATGAAGGCTCTGCGACAAATGTGAAAATTTGACCTTTCTGAGCTGAAAATCGGCGGCCATCTTGGATTTCAAGGTCAAAAATCGGTCAAATCATTATTACTGGTAGTTTTTGAGCTATTGATGTGTTTTTGGTGTCAAGTTAAAGCCATGTAACTGCTCTTGACAATCAAATGTAATCTCTTTCACACGAAGTACTTCTTATGTTCAAAAACTTTTGTTTTTGTTCAAAAACTTGTTTCTTTTTTTAAATCACGTTAAATGTTTCAAACATTAAAATGGTTTTGAAACATTTAATGTGATTTGAAACATAATTTTTTATGTTTACCGTAAGAGGCATTATACTTTTGATTGCAAACATATCTTTTTTCATGACAATAGTGAATGCAAAGGTGAGAAATGCATTGTTTTAAACCAAACACCCTCATTTAAAAGGAAAATGCCCAATATTGTTATTTTGACTATTTTTAGGCTATGAAGTAAGCTATTGATGTCTCTTGATGTCACATGAAAGCCATACAGTTGTTCCTGGCAATACATTCGTAATATTTTGGATTATGAAATACTTAATCTAACTACCAAGTTAAAAGTCCATTATACTTTAGAATAATTTGACAAGGACAACATAAAAATCATGGAGTTTACTGTAGAAACCAATTGCGAGCTGTGCACCAAACTGAGGAACTTGAAAATACTAATAACATAGATGATGACAACTAGGCCGTAAGGTCAGCTCTATCATAAATGTCTAAAGTTGAATTACAATATTAAAATTTCAACTTTTAAAAACATGATTTTCTGCATTTCATTCCATAAATGCTGAAAAATTAATCTTAGCCAATTTCAAGACACTTTGGCGGCCATTTTGAAATGCACCTATATTCTCCTTAAACAATATTGTTGCACTACTTAATAAGATGTATAAAATCATTTTCTTATCCATATCTGACAGAAATGAGATACATGTATTTTACTCTCAATGATAGTAATTGCCTAAAGCGGTATGCCATATTTTAATAAAAGGCGGCCATTTTGGATTTAGAGGCCATCTTGGATTGGAGAAAATGGACCAAATTAAGTTTTTATTTCTCAGTGGATTCTCAGAAACATAAGTAGTGAAAATAATCAGGTAAAAAGGAAAGAAATCAATGTCCTTATAGCTGGCAGACCATTTAGACAAATTGGCGGCCATTTTGGATTTGGCAGCCATCTTGGATTCTAGAAAATGGTCCTAATTATGTTCTTAGTGGATTTTGACAATCAAAAGTATAAATAATCATTAAGAAAAATATGACTAAATAATTGGTGGCCATTTTGAATTTCAAAATGGCCGCCGAAGACACATTCGATTTGTTTGTAGGGTATTCAGAAGCTAAAAAGCATTGGTTCCACTAATGTAGCAAATTTTGCACTGACTTATGATAATTCTACGTAACACCATGTACTATCAGGAAGTGATGTCAGGGGATTCCCCTCAGGAAGTGATGAAATGTGAAAGGTTAATGTTATAATTAAGACTTGGGAATTTCCCAGACTGCAGAATAGTGTGAAGGTAGTAATAGCCTATTAATAGAATGGGGTTTTTCCCAGTGCTTGATATATAAGAAAATGTAAGCACAATTATTGACACAGTTGATAGTGTTGATTTAAGGGGGTACTACACCCATTGATTTTTTATTTTTTTGCATTTTGTGAAGAAATTACAAATAAAAATTGGACAAAGTGGTATGCAAAAAGAAGGGGCAAATCTTCTCGTTTTATTGGTGGCATCGGTATCAACGTAGCTTACATGCTTTTAAAAGTAGAAGCCAAAAGATGGTACATCACTGATGATTTAAATTCACTTCATTTTGGAAAGCTTACTATCAACGGATTTCGTTAAAATTTTGGATATGTGTTGCTAACACGTTATGGAAATAAAGTTGATATGTAAAATGGGAATAAGTGGTTCCTGATTTCTTTTTATGACTTCATGAACTTGGTGCTCCACAACTATCAAAAAATGAACTGGTTAAAATGCTTCTATTTTCAATGTTGAGCTATATTTTGTATTTTTAACTTGCGACATTATTTCACTGAAACTTAATTAAGCCACAGGTAACAGGTTACCACAACCATACTACAGCAATGTTGAAAAAAATTTTATTTCGTGTCACCTATACCACCATATTGGGTAGTTTTCCGTAAGCTTAACTTTTGTGATTTTGGTAACTATTTTATATTTATTTGTGAAATCCATCTCAACTAGGCATTCTAAATTGTACTCACCATTTACATCCCAAGGTGTATTAGTATATCCACCTTGCACTTCTCGATATATATCCAGTTAAAGACAGAATATCAAAATTATTCCTCATTATGATATCACAAACTCTCACATGTGTATTCAAAATTGATGCTTAAATTTGACCTGAACCAATTGACCTATAACCTGACATACGGTGACCTAATAGCCCTTTCTTCTCCTAACAACACTATAGTATTACATTGACTAATGACTATGCATCCATTGCGTAAGTGTTTATTTAATTTATTCAGTGTTATATATTTTGCATGGACCACTAGATTTTCTATAGAGAGTATAACAAAGGATTTAATGTATTATATTCATGTACCCTACTTGAACATGTTGAATGGAATAAATTATGGTTTGTTATAAAACAGAAATCTGAGTTACTTGGATACGGTAAACAAAGAATATATAGGGCTAAAATGACTTACTATACAATGGTTTAAAAGCACTTATTTATTTATTTATTTTTTATTTCACATGATCCGTGCATATATCGCCTAGCTATAAATGAAAAAATATTTTTTTAGACCAATCAAACCAATATATGGGTGTAGTACGCCCTTAATATGCAACAATGGGCAATATTTAAATGTTCACAATAACATAATTTAAACAATAATTGCATAGAGGCCAGATTCAAAATGAGGACGTGAAGCTTCCAAAAGTAAAAGTCCACTGCATTGACATGTCGTCTTAGAGAACTGCGCCATAGCAACGCGTAAAAGCAGATTGATGGGGTGAATCGCAAACAATCTTTTTAAAAAGAAATTATTATTATTGAAAACATACATTTTTGGAAAATCCATAAATTGGTCCTTACTTGGTTTGACTATGTTGTAAATGCTTTAATTTTCACAAGGCATTATATTCATATTTCCCCAAGCAATTTTCATTTTATAAATAGTTTGTTTCAATTGTATACATCGACTGCTTTATTGCCAGAAGTAGGTAAGTGCGATAGCTTCCATGTGTAGCTGCCGTGTGTAGATACTGTGTGATAATTGTCAAATTTTCTGCCTTGCAAATTTTCACAAGGCAGCTATTTAACTTACCCACTCCCAGTGCTTGATATATAAGAAAATGTAAGCACAATTATTGACACAGTTGATAGTGTTGATCTGGGCTAGCTAGCTAATATGCTTACAGTCCAATTCCTTCAAAGAAAGAAATTTGCGAACCAGAATTAATTTAAGTAGTCAATGCACTACTACCTGCCAGTGTTGTCGTTGAAGATCTAGAACGTACTTCATCTGGTCTGGTTCATGCATAGATTATCCAAGATCTATGATTTTTGATACAACACAGCTGTCAAAATAAGTGGGGACAACTGCATCGCAGTCCTGCTTCCTGAAGATATCGTGTGAAAGGTGGAAATAGCACCAAGTTTGGAGAAAATAGCTCAAGGAGTTAAGTTTGGAGAAAGCAGCATAAGGAGATAACGGTTTGGAGAAACCTACGCCATTTTTGTGTGAGGATTTTACTCGCAAGGATATTCATCAATGCAAGTGTACAAAGGACTTCGCTGATTTTCGCAGGGCAAGAGAATACGGATATACATCAGCCGTCCAGAACATTGCAAGAACTCTTTATGATCACCAAGAAGAAGAATGCTGGCTAAGTACTAAATAGTTAAAGAGTGATTATATTTGATTATTCTGTATGTACATTTGTTGTCATATATTGTACCAACTATAACTTGCTTTCAATTAAAGACTCAGATTTTTTAGCTTAATCAAACAGTGTATTTGTGTTGTGCATTAGTGTGAGTTCGGGTAAAAGGTGATTTTGGCCTGAGTCAAGTACGACTCGTAAAAATACCTTTATTGTACACTTGTTCCACCATATGTAAATTATGGCATTATAGCGTGGGGAAACACATTTAGATCGAATTTTTAAACTTCATTATTCATTGATCTAAACATATTTGAATGTATATGGATCTTATAAATTGGAACTTGGTGTATTTATGTACAAACATATTAATGATGACTTCCCAAACATATTTAAGGAATACTTTTGTAAAAGACATGACATTCATAGCCACAAAGCAAGGAAAAACAATGATTATGATATTCAGAAAAGAAAAACAAACTTTGCGAGTAAAGGTGTCAGTACATCAGGGCCTTCCCTTTGGAATGACCTTCCTCTCGATTTAAAAAATGCTATGAATGTTAAATCTTTCAGAAATCAATTTAAGAAATATTTATTGAATCAAAATTGGTTGTTATTTCATGTACATGCTTCTTTAGAGCGATTAATGTCTTACTTTATCTACAAATTTTATATGCTAATTCTATATTTATACATTAATGCTTAGGTCATTTCAATGGTGTTATATTCATTGTGGTGACCAAAACATTATTTAAATCTTGTTTGTTTATATTATGTCTTAGGGATCACTTCTAGCCTCCATGGCCTTTTGATCATCTCCTCCTTGTCATTTTACTTGTCTTTTTTTGTCTTTTTGTGTTTTTTTTCTATATATATTCTTGCTTGTTTTTTCATGTTGTTGTTAATGTAGATGATGTGGAAAATAAAGACTTATTATTCATTCCAAAAACATTTTTCAAAACTTGATACAAAACATTTTAAACAGGATGTTATTTGGGGGTTGAAACAATATTTTGCGAAACATTTTTGCCCAAAATATTGGCAATAACGTTTTAAAAACGTTTTCATGACCTTTATATAACCCGACATTTAAATGTTATTAAAACGTTTTGGACAAAACATCTTCAGAACATTTATGGGTTTGCTGGATGCAAATATTTTAAAATAATGTTATTTAAGTGTTGACAAAATAGTTGGCAAAAATTTTTGCAAAAATAGTTTACAATGACATTTTGAACACACTTTAAAAATATTGTTGTAGTGTGTTTTCATACAAAAAGTTTTTAAACGTTCTCATAACCTTTATATAACCCGACATTTAAATGTTATTAAAACGTTTTGAAAAAAAAAAAAAAAACATTTTTAAGAACATTTCTGTGTTTGCTGGGTGCAAATATTTGAACATAATGCAATTTAAAAGCACATTCAGTGATTTGCTCATCCTGACGATCGTAAAAATCATCAAATTTAGATTTTGGTACCTTTGTCATTGCCATAGATGTGCTAACAAAACCTGCCAGTGGTTCAGCCATAAGTCGTGTATTTCAAACAAAATAAGACATTTTACATGAATCTGTAATTTATATACTGACTGTATATAAATTAGCTACACGTATTTGAATGGGGCTTCAACTTCATCCATACTGCTGTTTTCTTTGTTTTTTGCCACATTGTTCATTTCAAAAACACCAAATGACAATTTGAATGACTTATCCTTTACTTTTAAGCACTTTATAAACAATTTCATTTTTTTTTTTGACATTTACGCTGGAATCACTGAATGGGTCTTTCTTATTATTATTACAAAAAATAATTTACAATAACACTTTGAACACATTAAAAAAAATATTGTTTTGAGTTTGGAGGGCGTTGTGTTTATGTGTGATGAAGACAGGTTTGTCGACTGGTATGAGGACATGAAGACTTGGCTAAGTCTATACTATTCCCAGAAAAAAGACAAACTTGTCTTGTGTTGTTAAGGGGGTACTACACCCATTGATTTTTTTTTTTTTTTTGCATTTTGTGAAGAAATTACAAATACAAATTGGACAAAGTGGTATGGAAAATGAAGGGGCAAATCTTCTCGTTTTATTGGTGGCATCGGTATCAACGTAGCTTACATGCTTTTCTCCGTATATTAACCGTATCAAATAAGTATCGACATATCGATTTGTTTATAACTAGTACTTTAACAATTTTGTGCAATGCATCCTACTCTGCAATACACCAATTCCACGCTGATCAATATTGCGGAAAGTGTGATAAACACCTCTCAGAACAAGGTTGATGCACAGACATGGAACATTATCAATGAGCTTGGTATATCTGCCAGAAAGAAAACCAGACGTGGCTGTCGAGCGGGTAAAAATAAACAGCGAAAAATCCCCTCGATCGTTACAATGTGCCGCGATTCAATACCCGATTGCCAGACGAGCATGCCTACAGTGAATCATTCCAATATTGTACCAATCCCTATCAACCATAATCAGCAGAACGCTCTAACGAATGTAAAACTGCTGAAAACTTTCCGTAAGACTAACAAACCTCATATTCAAACTAAAGTTGCTACATGGAATACCCGTTCAATGAATAATAAGACGACTGTAATTTGTGATTTTATAATTAGAAAGGAAATTGATATTCTCGCCATTCAAGAATCGTGGCTATGTGGTGACGAGCGAGACAATTTTACACTTGCGGACATATGTAACACCTTGCCTAACTTTGACTATTTCCATTCGCCTAGAAAATCTGGAAGAGGCGGTGAAATTTGTTTCATCCTCAAAAAGGATACCATCCTGTTATCAATAAGGGTGCAGTGTACCCGAGCTTCGAATATATGGATGTGACAATCTCCCAAGGATCTTCTTCTGTCAGGGTGTTTAATATATATCGCCCACCACCCTCCTCGGAAAATAAACTTACTCAGTCTATGTTTCTCGAGGACTTTGGGACATTCCTTGAGACCATTTCAGCCATACCTGGCGAGATAATTCTCCTAGGGGACTTCAACTGCCACGTTAACGACGCAGACGACCGATTTGCCAGAGCCTTCCAAGATTTGTTGGACGCCGTTGGTTTGAAACAGCATGTCAATGGCGCGACGCATAAATCAGGACATACCTTAGATTTGATGATCAGTCGTGACACATCTAATGTCATCACAGGTGTAGTTGAAATAATTCCAGAGATATTCTCTGATCATTATCCTGTTGGCTGCTACCTCAATCTACAACCCCCCAAAGCACCCAGTAAGACTATGAAATATCGCAAAATCAGAGAAATAGACACAACTGAATTCATGCGTGATATCGAGTCATCGTCACTCTATACTAATCCTGCACCTGATCTGGAAGAACTGGTTAACCAATATGAAACGGTAATGGGCATGCTCCTCGATAAGCACGCTCCGCTTGTTGAGAAGTCTGTAATTGTCAGACCGCACTGTCCCTGGTACACCGACGAACTTCGATTGGCAAAGCAGAAGAAGCGTCAGGCGGAAAGAAAGTACACCAAATCCAAACTTGAAATAGACAAGCAGATTTATGCCGATCATAGCAAAAGCTACAAGACTATGCTTGAGACGGCAAAGCGTGACCATCACCGATCCAAGATAGAGGATTGTGACAGCAAGGAATTGTTCCGCGTTGTTGACAAGTTATGTAATCCCGCTGCCGAACTAGCCTTTCCCGATCACAATTCTGAAGATGAACTTGCAGAGAAATTTGCTACATACTTCGATGAAAAAATCCAGAAGATCCGCAATGACTTGGACTCCGCTGATCAACCCAAGAAATCATCTGCAACTGGAGGCTCCTGTGTTAGCTCATTTGAAACTTTTCGTGAACTCTCAAGTGATGACATCCGCAAGATCATTATGGATTCTCCCACGAAAAGCTGTCCGCTTGATCCTATCCCAACTGATCTCTTCAAAACATGCGTGGAGAGTCTTCTCCTGTAGTCACCAAAATAATCAACCGGTCGCTGTCACAAGGAACTGTGCCTTCGAGTTTTAAAACGGCAAGAGTGTCTCCGTTGCTGAAGAAATCAAATTTGGACAAGAGCGTTTTCAAGAATTATCGCCCGGTTTCTCAATTGCAGTTCATGGGTAAACTTCTGGAGAGGTGCTGCCTGGCACAAGTCCAAGAGTACTTTATGTCCAATGATCTTTACGCGGAAGCCCAATCTGCGTACAGGCCCAATCATTCAACAGAAACGGCACTACTGCGTGTCCAAAACGACATCTTGCAAGGACTTGACAAACATCATGAAGCAGCGCTGATCCTACTGGACCTAAGCGCTGCTTTTGATACCATAGACCACACCATCCTCCTTGACAGACTTCAAGAGCGCTATGGTATCTGCGGTGCAGTTCATGCCTGGTTTCGCTCTTATTTGGATAGTCGAACTCAAACAGTTGTCATTGGTGATTCTGAATCGCGTCCTCGAAATCTTGTGTACGGTGTGCCTCAGGGTTCGGTTGCAGGAGCTCCACTTTTCACATTCTATAGTGCCCCACTCAGCGACATCATAAAGAGCCACAACATCAGCCATATCATGTACGCGGATGACACCCAGGTTTACCTTCTTTTCCATCCAGATGACAAAGACTCCGCCATTCGCCAAGTTGAACAGTGCGTGAAAGACATAAAAGCCTGGGCTGTCACTAACAAGTTGCAATTTAATGACTCTAAGACTGAGGTACTGCACCTAACATCGCGCTTTAAGGACACCAGTAACATCGATCCAGTAATTATCGGCGATTCCGTTGTTACCCCGTGTTCGCAGGCTCGCAACCTTGGAGTAGTGTTCGACGAACATATCACGATGGAATCTCATATTTCCAATATTCTTCGTGCAGGATGGGCATGCATCTATAAACTGGGCAAGATCAGGAGGTTTTTGGACCGCTCATCTACGGAAAGGCTAGTGCATGCATACGTAACATCTCGTATTGACTCATGCAACAGCTTACTTGCTGGACTACCCACGAAACAATTGCATCGCCTTCAAAGACTCCAGAATGCAGCTGCCAGACTTGTTTCGCGTACTAAGCGGTGCCAGCACATCACCCCTGTTCTTCTTAAACTACACTGGCTGCCAGTTTGTAAACGTGTTCAGTACAAGGTCTTACTTCTGACTTTTAAGTGTCTCCACGATCTTGCCCCATCATACTTGAAGGAACTGATCAATCGGTACGAGCCCGCGCGTGCTCTTCGCTCAGCATCTCAAAACCTTCTGAAGCAACCATCTCGAATGCCGCGGACTCTCACTTATGGCACAAGAGCTTTTGCCGCGTACGCTCCTGCATTGTGGAATGAGCTTCCTACGAGTATCAGGCATCAGAATACCATTGGACAATTTAAATCTGTTCTAAAAACATATTTGTTTGAGCAATATTTTATGTAATTGTTTCTTGCTCTGCATGAAGATCTCGTGTTATGCAGCTTTTGGATTGTGTCTCAATTGTTTCTGTTCAAGTTATCAGTATTGCTTTGTTTGTATTATGCTTCTGTTCCCTTGTTCATGGTGTCTGCTCTTTGCCATTGGTTTGTTGTCCCTTGTTTCTACTCAGAAACAATGTTATGGCTTGTCGCGGGCACCCGTGCGGGGGACCAGTTAAGGTTTGGTGCATTGTATTTGATTAATGTTTTTACGTTTTGCTTTTTTCTGATGCATGCATCGCCCACTGGTCTTTGTTTTTGCTCGTCCCGGATGGGTTTTTGCATGGGTCAGGAAAACGTGAACGTTTCCACGCATAATTTTTCTCCAGTAGTGTATTTTAATTGTTATTACAATAAGATATATGCTTGCCTTATATGTATGTTTTTGAATGCAAATGTATAGTTTTTTAGAAAATTTTTATGGTATAACTTTTTAAGCAATGTTCTGATGTTTTTACTGCCTTGGTTATGTGTAGCATGTTGTACGATTTTATCTATTGTAGTTTATTACTTTTGTATTATATTGTTATAGAATTTATTTGTATTTTGAATTTTGCTGTTGTTTTAAAAACCTCTGTTTTTATAGCGCCTAGAGGCCGCTTTTGCATGCATTAGTGCGCTTTCAATAAATGTCTTTTATTATTATTATTATTATGCTTTTAAAAGTAGAAGCCAAAAGATGGTACATCACTGATGATTTAAATTCACTTCATTTTGGAAAGCTTACTATCAACGGATTTCGTTAAAATTTTGGATATGTGTTGCTAACACGTTATGGAAATAAAGTTGATATGTAAAATGGGAATAAGTGGTTCCTGGTTTCTTTTATGGCTTCATGAACTTGGTGCTCCACAACTTTCAAACAAGGAACTGGTTAAAATGCTTCTATTTTCAATGTTGAGCTATATTTTGTATTTTTAACTTGCGACATTATTTCACTGAAACTTGATTAAGCCACAGGTAACAGGTTACCACAACCATACTGCAGTAATGTTGAAAAAAATTGTATTTCGTGTCATATATACCACCATATTGGGTAGTTTTCCGTAAGCTTAACTTTTGTGATTTTGGTAACTATTTTATATTTATTTGTGAAATCCATCTCAACTAGGCATTCTAAATTGTACTCACCATTTACATCCCAAGGTATATTAGTATATCCACCTTGCACTTCTCGATATATATCCAGTTAAAGACAGAATATCAAAATTATTCCTCATTATGATATCACAAACTCTCACATGTGTATTCAAAATTGATGCTTAAATTTGACCTGAACCAATTGACCTATAACCTGACATACGGTGACCTAATAGCCTTTTCTTCTCCTAACAACACTATAGTATTACATTGACTAATGACTATGCATCCATTGCGTAAGTGTTTATTTAATTTATTCAGTGTTATATATTTTGCACGGACCACTAGATTTTCTATAGAGAGTATAACAAAGGATTTAATGTATTCTATTCATGTACCCTACTTGAACATGTTGAATGGAATAAATTATGGTTTGTTATAAAACAGAAATCTGAGTTACTTGGATACGGTAAACAAAAAATATATAGGGCTAAAATGACTTACTATACAATGGTTTAAAAGCACTTGTTTTTATTTTTTTTTTATTTCACATGATCCGTGCATATATCGCCTAGCTATAAATGAAAAAATATTTTTTAGACCAATCAAACCAATATATGGGTGTAGTATGCCCTTAATATGCAACAATGGGCAATATTTAAATGTTCACAATAACATAATTTAAACAATAATTGCATAGAGGCCAGATTCAAAATGAGGACGTGAAGCTTCCAAAAGTAAAAGTCCACTGCATTGACATGTCGTCTTAGAGAACTGCGCCATAGCAACGCGTAAAAGCAGATTAATGGGGTGAATCGCAAAAAAACAATCTTTTTAAAAAAGAAATTATTATTATTGAAAACATACATTTTTGGCAAATCCATAAATTGGTCCCTACTTGGTTTGACTATGTTGTAAATGCTTTAATTTTCACACGGCATTATATTCATATTTCCCCAAGCAATTTTCATTTTATAAATAGTTTGTTTCAATTGTATACATCGACTGCTTTATTGCCAGAAGTAGGTAAGTGCGATAGCTTCCATGTGTAGCTGCCGTGTGTAGATACTGTGTGATAATTGTCAAATTTTCACAAGGCAGCTATTTAACTTACCCACTCCTGGCACTGAGCAGTCGACAAGTCCAAGAATGTAATAAGTAGAATGGAATCGCGTAATTAGCATTACAAATCGATAAATTGCTGAGACTAACTTTATTTGATATGATTAATTGTACGTTCACTTCTTACACCTCTCTGAACAACTATTTAATTTCAACTTTAATTATGCCTTCAGCAAAATCATATCCAGTCATTAATCTCATTCATAAATGTCAGGATAGACCTGCTTAACTTAAACAATCATCTAATTAAAATTAAAGATATGATTCCGTAGGCCTACCTATCATTGTAACATTGTACAACATATATAAATGCATTACATGTACTGATTAAGGTGAAATGTTCTTGGTTCATTTGCCTCATGAGTATTAACTGAGATAAAAAAGAAATAATTTAATTAGATTCTGCCTATTTAACTTACCGTAACTGTCATGTTTGGACTGACAGGATCACCAACTCTGGGCACAACAGAAACCTGCAAGCAAAATGTTAAAGGCCTATTCAGTGATTTGCTCATCCAAATTCCGATGACTTTGGCACCCGAGTCTATAGGAGCTAACTCTCAATCAAGACTTTTATCATGGACTCATGTGCTACTTTAAAATGTGTTAAAACGGCCTATGTGTTTTACACAATGAACAAGTGTGACTGAAGGCAATGATGTGTGACGCTATAAATCAATACACAAAACAAACAAGACTACACATGCCGTTTTACACTTTAAACTTTTGTAAAATATTTAACGACATATTTCAAAAAGCGCTGTGAGCATGGTGAGGAACTTATAAGTTGCGAAGCTTTACTCTATCAAATTAATGTACAGGGTGTCCCAAAAAAAGAGGCCCCTCATTGCACCTTCATTTTCTCCTATTTTTGAAAAGTTGATTAGATAAATTTTGATATGGAAAGAAACCTTTAATCGTTAGCTTTAATAAACCAAAACAATTATTTCAATCGGCTCACAACTTTTGAAGATATGCCCTTTTGAATAAAAGTACCCGTTTTTCACTCTGTCCACGGATAGCAAACAGAGTGGTTGGGAGAGGCCTGTACGATCACCAGACCTCACACCACTTGATTTTTTTCCTTTGTGGCAAAATCGAAGATCTTCACAAACATATTACTGAATGCATTCGAAAGTATCCGGCACACACGGACGGTACGCAACGCAATTGATGCAATGAGGACCACTGGCTGAAACCTGTATTCGCCAAAGAGGCAACCAGGTAGAGGGCACAGTAGCACAGTAAACTCACTTCAGAAGAACCAAAGGCAAACCAAACAGCCTTTTAGGGCTTCCTTTTATCCTAAAAGAAATGACTTATGTTGTAAATAAAAAAAAAGACAGCAAGAAACAACAAAGTAAGAAAGTAAGAAACATTTAAAACAAAAAGGCACAAATAACCAAGAAAAATAAGTAATTGCAAGTAAAGCAAAAGAAGTCCCATTCGGCATCCATTTTACCCACAAATTAATGACACTATAAAAAAATCCATTACCCATAAACCCACCGGTAAAGCCCATTCCATAAATAAAGTTATTTTATAAAGTTATTATTGAGGAATGTTTGATATTCTTACATGGTATGTGTACTCCTTTTCAATCTTTGAAGTAGCCAAACCTTCTCCGTGGACAGAGTGAAAAACGGGTACATTTCTTTAAAAGAGCATATCTTCAAAAGTTGTGAGCCGATTGATATAATTGTTTTGGTTTATTACAGCTCACGACTCAAGGTTTCTTGACATACCAAAATATTTTTGATCAACCTTTCAGAAATAAGAGAAAAAGAGGGCGCAATGAGGGGCCTCTTTTTATGGGACACCCTGTATTTACCAGCAAAAATGATAACATTCACATTAATAGTGACACATATTTTAGCACCAGTAAGGACAAATTAAGAGAACGTTAAACTTCCAATCCAAGAGGCCTAACCAATAATTGTCATATTAGCATAACACAACGTACAGTGATTTTGGGTTTGACTCTACAAATAACCACTACCCGAATGTGTGTTATTTTTAGATCAAGATCAAATTATCTCCATAAATTAATGTAACAATTTTTGCTACTTTGATACAAAACACTGCCATAATTTCAATTTTTTTAATTGCCATAATCTCAAAAAACATACCTTAATGATCCTAGAGATGACTTGAATTCTAAGCTGATGGTGACCATCTGCATAGAATGTACTCATAGATCGTGTCAGAGTAGGCAGATCCTCGGCCCCTTGATCTTTTGACCATCTTATTGCCCGAACCATAAGTCTGTGTACAATGCCGCCTGCAAATGTTATAGGGAAAATTATTGATATTAAAAGGACTAGTGATGATAGAAATCTGAGAATACCTACAAAGGCGGATTAAAATGCCGCAAACTAAAATAAAACTTGAATTTCGAAAGCTATCGTATGATACCAAACGTGTGTAGAACCAAATTGGGTTACTCAGAATATAGCCTGGTGCACAAGATTTAAAAAAAAAAACGAAGTAGAATCTACACAATCATTGCATAAACTGTAGCAGGAATAGATTCAGGAAGGAGATGGCGCCCTTCAGTTATATCGGGTCACGTGATTATCATGGTATATAAACCGGTGTGCCGAATATTCGGGGCTCTTGTCCGGCAGAGCTGGCATAGTATTTGTTTGCGGGCAACTCAACCCAATCTCCACGTGGTGTCGGATGGGTAACGCAAACTTGGGCAACGGGGGACAGGCTTGGATGCGAGGAAGTCAAGCTAGCGGAGGATCATGTAAAGTTTTGACCACGTTCTAGCCCTTCCTCGGCTGACTCAGCCTGGTGTGGCTCTGAAGAGATACCGTTTGTTTTTTAATAAAACTGCAAGAGAAATTACATTGAAATCACCGTACGAGTTTACGAGAAGAAACATATACAACGTGGCAGCAAGCTGAAAGGAAATAACTAAGATGCAGTGAAGCGTATCACGTTTTGTGACTGAATGAAGATATACAGGTGCAATTTGACAAAGGAGTGAGTACAGGTGCAAATAACCATATGAGTTGCAAGCGCCATACAAATCTACAAAAAACAAAAACAAAAAAACAAATACGGGGCTCTTCCGTACCCTGCGACAGTCGAGTTATAGTCCTGCAGATGCGTGGACGTATTGTGTATTTTTCTGGAAAAGCACCAAATTTACTCAGTTGTAGCTTTTGATGTGCTAAACAAATCTGGGTCAAAATTATTTCTTTTCAAGTTTGCCACCAAGTTCAAAATGGCCGCCACTGAGTAAAATTGCAACTTTTTGAATCTTCTTGGTATTCGAATGTGCTAATTTCTCACCTTTTCACATCTGTTTACCGTAATGCACAATTTGATGATTTAACTTGCTTTTAACCTACATCTCCAAAATGGCCGCCAATCATGAGCTCACAGAAGCAAATTTTCAGATTCGTCCTATGGCCTTCATAATATGCTCTAATTAAAGCTCTGATCATGCTGAATTGAGTGTTAAACAGTAAAACTACAAGTAATAATGATTTGACCTCTTTTTGACCCTCAAGTCCAAGGCTACCGATTTTCAGCTCGGAAAGGTCAAGTCGTGTTTAATAGAGTCTTCAAGTTGATTTGCCCAGCAAACACAGATAATTCTCCAGAAAACGGGTTATATTAAGGGTATAAAACGTTTTAACAACGTTCTAAAAATACTTTTGAAAAATAGATGCAAAACATTTTAACATATAACGATATTGAAGAGTTAAAAAAATATTTAGCACATATGTTTGTGAAAACAAATTTTGCACTAACATTCTGACAGCAATTTTTTTTAATAACAGTGTTTTTTCATATAAAACATTTTTAGAAAGTTTTCATAAGTTTACGTTTTAAGTAAAACCAACGCGTGTTTATAACAACGTTTATAACATTTTAAACAAATTTCATAGTTCTAATTGATTTTTAAAACGAACAAAACTATTTAAGTGTTTTATTTCCAGCTAAGGCGGCAGTCACTATGATAGTGGCAAACATCTTTAAAAATGTATTGCCCCATATACAAAATTTTTCTGCTGCTAGAGCACTATATTTCTGATGTTTTATACCAATAATAGGTGAAAGGAATATCCTGTATTATTTATGTACATGTATTTGTTGTTGTTTTCAGCTAAGATACACGGTGTCCCTGAAAGAACTGTATCATCGGGAACTGACTTTTGGGGGGCACTTTAACGCATAAACCAAACATAGCAGCTATCACATACTTTTTGTATTTTGAAAATTGACCTCTCCGTTTTTTTAAATAAAATGATTTTACGAATCTTTTTCAAGCCTTTCCACGGAGTCGATATCTATCAATGACAACAGACGCATCATGCGCGCGCTGATGATGTGCAGTGATTAGGCCATCAAAGTTCGTTTCAAAGCCCTTCCAAAGTTAATATACGGAATGCGGTTTTAGTTTAATTTTGTGTATCTGTGGCAAGAATAGACCACCTTTTCATCTCTCAAGGAGGTTGCACTGTGGTCAAGATAAATATTTTGTTATTGAGATTTACGCTTTGGGCTATGTTGACGACTAACGATGTCAGACGTGAGATTTTTGTGTGGTGGATCCTCAACCACACCAAGTATTTAGTTATCTTTAGTTATGGCGTTAAAATACCCAAATACACTTCTTTCAGGGATACGCTGTAGCGTTCATTTGAAAATGGTGGCCATCTTTCTGGTTTGTTTTTAAAAAAAAAACAGAATTGTTTTGTATTGCTTTTTTGTGCATTACATTCATTCATTGATATTTATTCATCAATCAATATCATCAAATACATTATATACGATAAACGTAGATCGATAGATATACAAATAAATTGTAGTAATAGTAAATAGCAAGATTATTTATAATAGCAATTATAAGTAAAATGCAAGAATTAATACAAGTTGTATACCAGAAGCATTGCACTATAATAATATCTAACATGATTTGAAGTTAAACACAAGATATAATAATATAATAAATATAACGGGTTTTTTTAGAATACAATAATAAAGTATATTTGAAGTCTTAACATGTATACAAGGTATACAGGGTATATTAATATAACATACATATCATATTTACATGAGAATGTAGGTATAGGCCTACAATGAATCTTACATTTACAAATCAAATGTAGGTATCCAGGATACAATAATAAAATACATTTGAAGTCTTAACATGATTATGTAGGTATGCAGGGTATATTAATACATGTATAATATACTTATCGTATTTACATGGAAATGTAGGCATATGCCTATAATAAACTCAACCAATAAAGTATCGAAACGATTATAGATGGTCAGATATATCGGGAACTGAAATATATAGCAAAAACTTATTTAATGTATATAAAGAGCAACTTTCTCCTGCGCATTTTGATACCTCTTTTGATGCTCTACGATATCATTTAGTCGAGTTATGGGCGCCTGGGTGGCTTCAAGTCAGATTTTACAAGTTGCACTTAGCTCCTATTCAGCCAAATGCGTTGTACTGTAACCAATAAATGACCATTGCTTTTGTCCGCCAAATTCAAATGAGTGTGTGTGATGGTGGGCACACCGAGTATTGAGATGTCAGCAGAAAGAGTTCATGAGATAAGTCACAGATAAGTACAGGGTAGCAAGTATTGAAGTTGGAAGTCGAAGGAGTAAAATAAAGTAAAGTTCCTGGTTATGTAAACAGAGCACATCTTTGTCTTGATTTTGTGTGTGGGGGTGTGTGTACACGACGAACGCATTTGTCTAATACTTGAATCAAAATAATAGAAGATATTGAATGACGAGGACCATGCTAAACGGGAAGCGTGGGTGCAGAGAGAGAGAGAGAGATAGAGAGAGCCCGGAGAGAGAGAGAGAGGGGGGGAGAGAGAGGGGAGGGAGAGAGAGAGAGAGAGAGAGAGAGAGAGAGAGAGAGAGAGAGAGAGAGAGAGAGAGAGAGAGAGAGAGAGACAGAGAGAGAGAGAGAGAGCATGAACAAAGGGAAGAAAAAACCCATTGGTAATGACCAAACACTTACATAATGAGATAAAGAAAGACCAAACCAAGCAAAAAGGAGAAGAAAACATCCTTTGTGCCTGACAGAACTTGTATACAAAAACAGTGGTAGGTGAGAAAATGATTACAACTACAGAAAGTAGTACAGCAGATACATGAAAAACAACGAGTCATAAGCTAAAAGTGTCAAATTTGCTGTTTAAGCCACCAGTGCCGAGCTTGAAAATGAGTTTATGTTCTGCCATGATGCGATCCTTGTTGTAGTCACAAATGCGACATACTTGTGTAACAGTGACTGACGGATCTGTAAAAGATGCGTGGCTCCGAATATATCAAATACAGTGAACTTTTTAAAAAAAGCCGCAAAGTCACGCCTAAGCTTTCGGTAATAAACTGTCCTTTTTCAGAAGCATACAGAAACCACGGACAAAATGGAATGTATAAAAAACAAAAATATACCTTCCACGTTGTCAGACCTAATGAAAGAGCACAAAAGCAAAAAATGGTGTCAAAAGGCAAAATGCAAAGAAACTTAATCACCTGGAGGGATATTCAGACCACTGGGCTGATTACTCTTCAAAACATTAATCCAAAAGCGTTCTCTGTTTAAACGGCGGAATTTAGATTGGGTATTTTTGTTTTTTATGCATTCCATTTTGTCCGTGGTTTCTATATGCCTCTGAAAAAGAACAGTTCTGCAAGTTGTGGGACCAAACGGTGTAAAAAAGTTACAATTCTTATAACTTCAGTTGTACTTCCGAGAATTTAATGCATGCAATCATTGTATCGTCATTTCTAAAACCAAGACTACCCTTGCCGTTCACTTTTCTGTGTATTGCAGATTGATCAAATACAAAGAAATTGGCAAACCCGTAGCTATTCATTTCAACAGCCCAAACTAAGGTCTCAATAATTATTATGTGAACATTAATGGCTTGTGGTCTACTTCAGGCAACGAACAATCCACAAAACCTCACTTAATAATATTCTTAATTGTATGCTTTTTTGAGACCATATTGTATTTCACACGTTGCAGATGATAAATTAAGAAGGTTGAGTTTCTACAGACGATGATGAATGTAATAATTAAGCATACCTGGTAAGAAGGAATCGAATTTGATGTAGAACACAGTGCTTCCTTCATCTGGCTCTGCAGTGATGTCCTCATGTTTAGAATCCGGCAATATTGATGGGACATAGTAACATTGATTGGGCGACTCTGAGCTGGTTTCATCCTGTAAAGACCAAAAAGACATTAATTAAACGCATCAACGCTAGTAAACATTATTTATGATGGGCAAATTACCACATCTGGAACTGTACCCAATCTGATACTTCTGCACATGTTCTGGTACTAGAGAGCCTCATAATGCATTGCAAACTCTACATCAGCGTTCAGCAAATAGCGGCGCGCGCGGTGGTGAATATTTTCCCACTCCCAATCCATAGCCTCCTCATTACTATTAGCATTAAGCAATTCATCCCAATACAGTTGAGCTTTATCAGGAGGTGATTTGTCAACCATAATTTGGTAACAATAACGAGGGACTTTAGGTGCTGACAGTATATTGCTTGAAAATATATTTAAAAAATCACAATCTTCATTAGTGGCATCATCAAATTCAATAATAAGATCATCAAAAGACTTCAGAACTGGAGTGGGAGTGTCAGTATAGAGCAAATCAGTAATATTATAAATTCCTCTTTCATGCTGCATAGTAGAGATACTGTTTTGATTTGGTGCGGACATGTTTATTATACCAAATTCCCCCCTGTAATTTCAATTCGTTCAATTCAAAGCCAAGATCTTGAGCTGCCATATCCCTAAAATAATACCAAGATCGAAGCGAATCAGAAATTTGAGTATTCTTGAGCTGTGTAAGAACTTTTTCTGGGGCATAAGCTTTCCAAAGAAGATTTGTATCTGAATGGAAGCATTTAAGGGCAGATAATTCAATTGATTTCCATGTACAAAAATAACTATCATCCAATAAATGTTTAACCCATGTCATTTTTTGTGACTGGGCAAAAGTAAACGGGTCAACCATTTTGAGCCCGCCTGATCCATAACCAAGGCATAAGATTGACCTTTTAACCCGATCATTTCCACCATTCCAGATAAATTTATAAAAAAATAGAATTTAGTTTCTTAAAAAACAGATTAGGAACTTTGATACAGAGCACTGAAAAAAGATATAAAAATTGAGGCAAAATGAGGGATTTAATAACAGAAATTTTACCAATAAGGGATAAATTCCTGGCCCTCCAGCAGTTTAAAGTTTTTTCAATAAGGTCTAATTTTGGTTTGTAATTCAATTCATATAAAGATTTTATATCCAATGAGAATGTAATACCTAAACATTTAAATTTGTCATCTTTCCATTGCAATCCTTTATCTCGGAATGGAAAAGTAGCAGCACCCTTTTTTGAACCAATCCAAATTGCTTCAGATTTAAGTAAATTAATTTTACAACCCGAACATGTTGCGAAAATGTGAGTTGAAAATAGGTTGTCAAATGATTCAAGATCACCATCAATGAAGCAGGTGGTATCATCAGCTAACATAGATAATTTAAGCTCCTCACCATCAATTGGAATTCCACCAATATTGGGATTACCCCTAATGGCAATCGCGAGCACCTCCATAATAAATAAAAAGATGCAAGGGGAGATTGGGCACCCTTGAAATATCCCTCTGCACATATCAATAGAACTTGTAAGGAACCCATTGTTAGTAACATAAAATTTCCTGCAAGAATAAAATGTTTTAATCCAATTCAGAAAATTATTGCCAAAGTTAAAATGCTCAAGGACTTTAAAAAGAAACTCATGACTAACGCTATCGAATGCCTTTTCAATATCTAATAACAGAATAGCTGCAGGCAAATCATTTACTTCAGTGTATTCAATTATATCAATTAGAAGCCTGATATTATTGCCAATATTTCTGCCCTTTAAAAAACCGGATTGATCACCATGAATAAGACCCCCCATACATTTCTTCAACCGATTTGCCATAGTTTTGGCAATAATTTTGTAATCAACTGTAAGTAATGAAATAGGCCTATAATTTCTAATATTAAGTGGGTCTTTATCTTTTTGGGAAGAAGTGTTACAATCCCGTTCCTCTGAGATAAGGATAAAATCCCCTCTTCAAAAGAAAAATTGAATCCAAAAGCATGTCACCAATGTCAATCCAGAAAACAATATAAAATTCAATAGGAAAACCATCAAATCCAGGGGCTCGGTTTAAATTCATGGAAGAAATTGTGCGGAAAACTTCACTTTTAGTAAGGGGTTCTTCAAGGCAAGTTTTATCAATTTCAGGCAATTTTGGGACATCCAAAGAGTTTAAAAAATTATCAACATCATTCGTCCAACTATCTGAATTCAAATTATGATCAACTGAATACAAATTTGCATAAAAACTGTGAATTTCATCCAGAATCACTTTTTTATCGGTAATGGGTTGACCCTCTATTTCAATTCGATTAATATTTTTCTTCTCATTGATCCTCTTTTCAAGGTTACAAAAATATTTTGAACTTCTTTCCCCTTCCTCTGCCCAACGACATCTTGACCTAATAATAATCCCATTTGTTTCAAAGTCAAAAATTTTATTGAGATCAGATTCCAACTGTTGCACCTCAGAAAGAAGCCTATTTTGATATTCGTCATTGGTAGAGATGGCTAGCTTAGTCTTGAGATCCTCAATCTTTTTAGTAAGATCCAACTTAGAAGCATTCCGTTCTTTCTTTTTTCTAGCAGTGTATTCAATACAAGACCCGCAAATGGTACACTTAAAGGCGTCCCACAAAATGTTGGGGTTACAGGCCGAATCTTTATGAGTTTGCTTAAATTCAGAAATTTTATCTTTAATAAATTTTATAAACTCACTATCTTTCTTCAAGTAGTTGCAATTAAGTTTCCAATACCCTTTGCCACGAGGAGTTGGATCAATATTAAAAGCCAAGGAGACAACAGACTGATCTGATGCAAGACCAGGGAGAATTCTAGATTTTTGACAGGAACCTATGAGATTTTCAGAAATCAAAATATAATCAAGCCTGGACATAACTTTGGGGTTAAGCTGATGACGTGTGTACTGCCTCAATTCAGGATGAAAAACTCTCCAGATATCCACCAAATTAAATTCATCAATTAAAATATTCATCATTTTACTAGAATTAATGTTTGTGTGACAATTGCGAGAACCCTGGTAATCCAAGGAACTTAGGGCTAAGTTGAAATCCCCTGCTATAATTAAATTCTCAACATCAATATTATCAAGATGTGAAAAAACGTCAAGGAAAAATTGGGAGTCGTCATTGTTAGGCGCATATAAATTGACCAAAACAAATGAGAACCCATTCAAATTGACAGATAAAATAAGAAACCTACCATTAGGATCTTTGAAAGTAGAGGTAACAACAACCGATACACAATTTCTAATTAATATAGTAAGGCCTCGACTATTAGAAGCAAAACTGTTGAACCAAATTTGCTCACCACATTGCGACTTCCAAAATTTCTCACCATTACAAGCGGAATGAGTTTCTTGGAATTAAAAGTGCTTAAATTGATGACCATGGCTTAAAATATTGCATAAAATTAAACAAAAAAATAATAAAGATTCCACCTGCTTCTCTGACAACTCTATTCGTATGAGTGCACTCTTAAAAATCCCTAGTCACTTTTGACTAGAAACTAGTCAAATTTGACTAGATTGCGGGGTGCAATAGGATCTTACTAGACTCTAGTCATTTTGACTAGGATAATCTAGTCGACAGGAACGACTAGGGAGTCTTGTCAAAACATGACCAGAATATCTAGTCTTTTTTTTTTTCACTTTTGACTAGAAACTAGTAAAATTTGACTAGATTGCGGGGTGCAATAGGATCTTACTAGATTCTAGTCATTTTAAATTCTAGTCATGTTAATTTGGAGAAATGCATCATCTCTTGTCCGCTTCACGCTAAGAGAGGAACACTGCACGCCTCAACACTGTGGTGTTAAATAGCCATCAAGTGTATTTGATAGCATGGCGACACGTATTACAGAAATTATCTATAAAATTACGGTCTTAAAAGAAGATGGCAGAAAATTACAATGTATTTGCTTGAAAATATAAAATCTATGGTGTTAAATAGCGTTTGCCCTGTGTTCTTCATCCGTGGTTTTGTTTCCTATTATTTCAACTGAGTATAATATTTAGGATTTAGAGAAGGTCCTCCAAACACTAGCACTCATCACAATAATCATTTGTTACAAAATTGTTACCCAATTTGTTACCGAAATTGGTGTGAAAACTCACACCAAATTCTGCATCCTCGACTTGGAATTGACTAGAATTTCTTGACTAGAATTTATGACCAGGCGTAAATGACTAGATATGCGTTGACCAGGCATAAATGACTAGATCAGCGTTGAAATGATTAGAAAATCTCCTCAAAATGAGCAGAATCTCGTCAAATTATTTTGACTAGGTATTTTTAAGAGTGTGGCATTACGATTCATGACATTTCCCTGTAGTAATACATGTATTATAATAGTACATAAATATATTCTAAAAGTACTGGTACTGGAATCAAAGCTGTGTACACATGCAAGAAATTTTGTTACTGTTTGATTAATCTGACACAAAGGACCAACATGATCCATTACATGTACATAAAGAAATGCATCGCACAATTTCTCATCAACTTAAAAAAAAACAGTCACAGGACAAGCACACAAGGACGAGACAGACACAAACACACAAAAAACACAAACAAAAAGGACAACACAAACAAATACAAGACAAACACACAAACCATCCCAATCAGTCAGTGATACCCCACCAAACAAGGTTAGAATCGTCAACGCACAAAACAAGATTCCAACCTGGCAGAATGCCTACACAAGATCTGAACAGGGGAACCAAAAAAAAAAAAAACACACATGACTAGCAAACTGTGCTACCCAACACCAGCAGAAGAGGCGGATGCAGCTGCGACCATGACCAACGGGGCCAAATGCAAGTCAGGGCCAAACCTGGCCAACCCAAAAACACCACTTTAGAAGGGAAAAAGACAAAACACTGCAAAAGCAAAATGGCTGAGTAAAAGCTAACCACACCCGACCCATCCCACACCCGACCCCACCAGCCATGGCCACACCCGCCGACACCCACCCCGACCACCGGCACAGGGTCGCAATTTTGAACTAAACCAATTTTGAAGAAAACAATTCACAAAAAAGAGAGAGCAACCATTACATAACTACATGAATACAAAAACATTTAACGAACATGATCAATGTAAAACAAATCTAATGATTACAAAATATCATTATCAAGTATGAAGCAAAGCTCAAATGTTCATAGTTTTAAATGAGAACAAAATGTCAAGTTCAAATGTCCGTGGAACCAACAGTTCAAAGATCCGGATAAAAATCTCCCAAATTTAATACAATAGAAGACCCAAAAGGGCTCGCCAAAAAGAAGGGAGTTTCCGGACAAAATGCACAAGAGTTCAGCGATAAAATGTAAAAAAATCTATATATGATCAACAGCGGAGCCCCGAGGGCACCATTGCAAATGTCAGTTATTGGAAAATGTGTAAGCTAAAGAGTTCAGCACTACTTTCAGCAGCCAAAGTGTTCAAATGCATAAAGTTTAAGGATCTCTAATACGGCCATTTTCATCACGAATCTTCACCATGGCAGGAAAGACGAGAAATGCTTGCTTGCCCTCTGCTTTCAACTTGCGAATCTGGGGGATCTTTTCCTTCCTCAGTTTCTGTACTCTTACACTGTAGTCATTTGCAGCAGCCAACTTAACATCCTGCTTTACACCAAATCTCCGATGCTTGAAAAGCTCAATCAATGCTTTCTTGCATTCCTCTTTGTCCTCGTAAAAAGCAAATCCCAAGTGAATAGGCCTTGGTCTTGGTGGTCTTGCAGCTGCTCCACCTCCACCAGGTTGAGTGAAGATCTGAGAGAGTAGACCGTCATGGCGATTGAGCTTACCTGTACGATGAGCTCTTTGAATGTTACACTTGACTTTGCAATCTTGAAGCAGTTTGGAAAAGAAGTTTTTACACTCAAACGAATTGGAACCTTCTTCCCCTTCCGGCAAGTTAAACACAACAATGTTATTTCTACGACTCCGGTTTTCAAAGTCATCCAACTTTAGCTCAGCTTGTTCCAGTCTATCTTTCAAGGTGCTCACTTCATCTGTCAATTTATCCACGTCTAGCTTATAAGATTCAAAAATATCCTTGCATTCCTTGACAACCTCAGACAATCTGCTTTCTTGACGTTTTTCGAATTCACAAAACCACAGCGGTGGTGTACTTGCGGTATCGGCAGCGAAACCATGGGCGCCGCCATCTTTGTTTACAACGGGTGACCCGGATGTGCTGGTCTGTAATTCCATGATTTCTGTTTCCACGAAGCTTAACTGTTTCTTCGTCGAAGATTTAGACGGTGAACTTGAAGCTGGACGCTTTACCTGGCCTGAGTTCTTTTGTTGCTTCATTGTTTCCTACTCAATGCACAAAATCAAAAATAATGGTGGCACACACATTCAAAACATCAGAATTAATCGAAATTCTGGGAGCCCCGTTCACCCGTGCTCACGCGACGACATACATCACGTGACTCCTCGTTTCGTGAGGTCTTGAAACAAGACCTTACTCTTCAGAAACCAAATGCCGATTGTCAAAATGTTATTGTTTAGCGTAGGCCTACTGCGAGTTCGTAAACGACGTAGCGACTGGGCGCTACCACGCATAAATTAATGCCCGCGTAAAGCATGCAAAGTCACTTTATCTATTATTAATGGCTGTTTGTGCAATATTTTATATAGGTAAAATCAACCTTCCTGATTGCCATTCTGCCCTCAAGATATGTCCTCTACCGACGGCTAAATTAGTACAAAATGTTGCACCAAATGGCGTCATTTGCACCTCAAATTTCCAAAAATCGATAGCTTCGTCTCGCTCTATCGTCAACATCACGGCCAATCACCAAGTTCGCTATTCTGTATTTATCATTTTGTTTGTGCAGGCTGGCGCCGGCTGAAATTTTACTTCTTATGTATTATATTGTTTTGTGAGGATTTCAGTGAGGTTTTAAAAAAGAGACTTTCCATTTTTTTATGTTTTATAATATTTTGAGAGGATTAATTTTCAGTGAGGTTTTGAAAAAGAAGTCCTAAAATTTGCTCTCTTATATTCTATTTAGTTTTGTGAGGATTTATGTGAGGTTTTGAAAACGACGTCCTAAAATTTGCTTTCATATGTTTTATATTGTTTTGTGAGACTTTCAAAATTTAAATGTTTCATGTTTAATAATATTTTGTGAAAATTTCAGTGAGGTTTTGAAGAAAAAAAAAGTCCTAATATTTGACTTCCTATGTATTATATTGTTTTGTGATCCTCACGTATGGACACGGAAAACACTGTGACAATACGTAGTGTATTGTCACGGTGAAGACCGTGCTTGGAAGAGTATGCTGTATGCTAGCATACGTATTGTCACAGTGTATACCGTTGTCAAAATACCACGTACTTTAGTGCAGTAATAAAGCCCTCTGTTGGTCATAATTACGTATTTTCAACGTAGTGAAGAAATATTTGAGATAATTTGCGACGCCATAGAATATAAAAAGCAGAATATTGGTATGTTAAAAATCAAAATGAGGTATGGGGCTGGCTGAGGGTGGCTACGGGGCGTTATCTCAAAAGACAATATTGCTAAGACAATATTGTTCAAGGTTGCGCCGCAGGCTTATAAAGAAAAAAATGTTGCTCCAAAAACAATAGCAAACAAGCTTAAACTACAAATTAGCCCCCGGTAGAGGGCAGGGCCTGAAGAATGAGGGAAATTATGGGGTAAAGAGTAAAAAAAAATGTAAAAGTAGGCCTATGAAATGGGTGACAAGCTGTCCGTAAATATAACAGAATTTTCGTTATCAGTTCGTCATCCTTAAGGTTACTCTTGCTTTCTTGCCCTGCAGGGCCCTTATATTGGGGTCCCACTTGGAGTGTTTAGTCGTCGTATGGAGTCACCGGCCTCAGGCCTGCCGGCCCTGCGGCCTTGATGTTTTAGTTGATACTGGGCCCCAGCATCAACAAACAACAATGAGTAACCTTAAGGGTGACGGGCTGTCTCTAATTTGTTTTAAAAAAATTAACCTTAATGTTAAAACATTGAGTAACCTTAATGTAACGACCTTGAAATGTAACTTTTAAAAATACTAGTTTTTATATTCTATAGTGTTATATTACCTAAAATATTTCTTCACTACGTTGAAAATACGTTTTAAAGTGATTATAACCAACAGAGGGCGCTATTACTGTACTATTACTGTACTAAAGTACGTGGTATTTTGACAACGTTATACACCGTGACCATACGTATGCTAGCATACAGCATACTCTTCCAAGCACGGTCTTCACCGTGACAATACACTACGTATTGTCACGGTGTTTTCCATGTACAATTAGTCCATACAGGACCAACGGAATATTTAGCACCATAATCAACGCCGTCAGGCGTTGGTCCTTACACATTGGGTCGCTACCCCCAGCAGTGCACCCTCATTATAATAAACAGTGACCAAAACCAAACCAGTCGATGAGTTACGTCATGAATCCAAATATGGAAAATAGCCCCGCCCACCATTCGGGCCATCATTCAACCGCATCTATTACATAACTGGGACTCTCAAGTCATCTCTAGTACTTGGTATCTCAATCGATTGATTTTGATAATGCAATAAAAGCAATACAAACTTTTGAGGTCGCTTACCAGTGCATAGTAGATATCTACTATTTCCATGACCAGTGTAAATTGGGCTAGTATGAATTAAATGAAAGTTTTTTGTTGCTATATCAGTGCAGAGATAATGTAGGCATAATCAGTGTTAACAAAAAGTCATTTATATGATTCTAGGTTTGTTTTCTTTTTTATTTAAAATTGTCACATTTGTCGATAGGCCTAACCGTGATACAATTAAAAAAGCTAAAAGAACATTCATTCTACACACCGTTTATTTGGAACTGAACTTTGATTTATTAAAGTCTGAAAGTCATAATGTACGATCTTATATAAATATGAATTTGGTTATTTTTTTTTCAAACCTGATTTTTTTGGCATATTTGAAATGTATACACATGTCACAACTTCCACCTGAATGGAATCAGCCAAATTTGTTGTGTTTGTATGTAAACAGAGCAAAGTTTGACATAAAGTCATAATTCAAGAATTATGACTTTATGTCCTCCTATAGAACTGCGTGTTAAACGGCCAAAATAACAAGCAGTGTTTACCTCGTTATTTCCGCTCAAAATGGACAGAAACCATTCCCGATAATTAGGGCCTATTACTGGTATTATTTCAGCATTTTGAATATATAATGACAAATTTAAAATTTGAAGGAAATCGTACATTAAGCCTTTAACACCTAACTGGAAATAATAGAGTGAGTAAAATAAAACAAAAGGCGATACAACTCGCAAGTACTGTTGATATTTCAAATGCATGTGAAGAAAAAAAAAGGAACGGAAAAATTACAGTATATTTCTTTAATCCCGAAGGCATGAAAGGGCCTGTGATTACTATTTGAATTTAGGGTTTTGATTTAAACTATTTTAATATCAACTCTTTAAAAAACAACATAGTCCTCTCGTTTTAACCGAGGGCATGGGATTCACCACTTTTAATTGATCAATCGAAAAATTAATTGATGATTTAATAAAATAATATAAATTTAATGTAAATAAATAAATATTTTCTTTCTATAAATAAATGGATAAATAAATCAACAAATAATTCGAATAAAATAAATAACAACCATAAGCCTGATAAATGGCAATATATAAATCAATAAATGAATAGAAAATAAATAAATGAATAATAAAACCAATACTGATGAATAGAAATAAATATATATATTAACGAATAATTAATGAATACACATTAGGTTAATTCCTTTTCTTGAAAATAATAAGTTCAGCAAGTTCTTTCTTTCTTTCCTTCCTTTCTTTTTTCTTTGTTTCTTTCTTTCTTTCTTTCCTTCCTTCCTTCCTTCTTTCTTTCTTTCTTTCTTTCTTTCTTTCTTTCTTTCTTTCTTTCTTTCTTTCTTTCTTTCTTTCTTTCTTTCTTTCTTTCTTTCTTTCTTTCTTTCTTTCTTTCTTTCTTTCTTTCTTTCTTTCTTTCTTTCTTTCTTTCTTTCTTTCTTTCGTTGTTTCTTCCTTTCTTTCTTTCTTTCTTTCTTTCTTTCTTTCTTTCTTTCTTTCTTTCTTTCTTTCTTTTATGAGTGAAACCCAAAGTTTTTATGAAGCGTGTGTCCTCCAATTCTATATTTTTCTTAAACATGTTAAACGAATAGGCCAACTATCACAGTTAATAGAGGTTGTGCATATGACGTATCATATACCGTAAATATGGCGGACTACTCAAATCCATTCAACAAAAGCATGAGTGCAATCTACCGAGACAGTTCGTCTCACATACATAACAAATGCACTACGATCAAATAGGTTGATTACAACATTTGATTAAATGGACTGCACTGGCCCATGATTACGGTGAAGGACACCGGTTCAAATCCTTTGTTTGTAGCCAATCACTAATTTCAAGCACAATCTCTATACAAAAATAGTAACGAATCGTAGTTAACCAGGACAATATTAAATGTAGTGATGACAAACAAAAGGAATTGATTGTGTGCAACCTACAGGTCAGTGAACTGAGGGTAAGAAGAAAACCGAGTATTATAATATCATTAACACATATCAACTGAAGAGGATTAATAATCAATTTCGTTACGCAATACTTGTGTCAATCCCAAGCTAGAAGCTAGTGTTCTGGTAGCAGGTAGGCATGCCACACCTACTGACAGCTATTGATGATATTCAGTCAATCGGATTGGCTGAATATCACTAGTAACTAATCAGTAGGCGTCAATTAATCAGTTGACATTTCCCCGACTTTCCGGGAAGGATATGTCTAATGTAGAAGGACCCACGCCTGACGGCGTGGACTATCGTACTAAATGGAGCGTGGTCCTCCTTGAAGGACTATGTACAATATGTGTGTATTGGGTCTTCAGTGAGGTTTTGAAAAAGAAAGTTTTCAAAATTAGATTTTTTTATGTTTGATAATATTTTATGAGGATTTCAGTCAGATTCTGAAAAAGACGTCCTAAAATTTGCTCTCTTATGTTTTATATTGTTTTGTGAGGATTTATGTGAGGTTTTGAAAAAGATACTCTCTTAAATTTGATTTCTTATGTTATATATGACTCAATACCTGGCTTGATTTAATGTTTATATCATAGCTAGACTATAAATAGCGAGGAATGAGGCCTTCCCACAGCAAAAAAGGTCCGATTTTTTACCGCTAAATCGACGCGTATCTAATTGCGAACATATATTGCTTCCTTTATCCATCTTTTTGTTAATAAATAACTTCTACTAACGATTGACTTCTTGAGGCATTCAAGGCAGAGTGGTTTTAAATAGATAGGCCTAATCCTCTAGACGTTGACGTTTTATGCTTTTGAACTGAATTTTGCAAACTCTCAATAGTTACTAGTAACTTGACCGCCAACGCTGCTAAAGTTATTGCAAACATATAAATACAGCCCCTTAGTTGGTGAAGACTGAGAACAGTATCCACGACAGTAAATTTTGGAGAAATTAGAAACTTTGCGGAACCATCGGGAAAGTTGATTTTATAAATTATGATGAAAGGCTTAAGTCACGTTTTTGACGATCTGATAACTGACAGAAAATCATCTGGCAACTCAGTTGCTAAGCAGCAGTCAACATCAGCTGTATACATATCGTTATTACAACAATAGCATCGTAAACTGACAGTTTCCGAAACCTCTGCAAGTAAGTGGCCATTTTATTGGACTAGCCATATGAAACCACAACTAACCATTCTTCTATGAATAGTCCTGATAAATTTGTTCAAGAATCTTCAGTATTGTACACCTGACGATATGTTCGTCAGACAACCAGATCATCATTTAACGGATGTGACGTGAATCCCTTTTCAAAAGTAGGGGGAACCATTAAAAAGTGTGGGGAGTATTTGGACTGCCCTGGGTAATTTAATTTGATTACTTATCTTTGTTTAAAAGCTATGTCATAATAGAAAGGGGAAAACCAAGAGCCTGTGTATTACAACATGTTTTAGGGGAAACCCCTTTGGTTAGAGTAAACAAGCTCAATCAGAGTTATTAATAATCTAAGAAAGTCCCTACTGTTCCAGAAAGTTCTCTGTATTATATCAAATTGGGAAAACCCCTTAGATTGTAAAATGGATATATGATGACACCACTTTTGAAATTCTCACAAAAAGTTTTGTAATATGACAGAATGGTCTATCAATAGATCACGGGTGTTGAGGGACATAAGAAGATGATGCTTAGAGTTTGCATTTTGCAGAATGTCATGAGAGATTGTAAACACTCTACGTGTTGGTATGCTGTAAGCCAACAAATTAAGGTACCAGTTTTGTTCACTCCTATATATCCTAAATAAAGACAAATATGTCAAAATTAAACAAACAGCTAATACCTGAAATCTTTAGCTCTGATTCAAGACCTTATTTGTTGAATTTGGTTGAGAAATAAAGAAACGGTGATCTAAAACCTACTGAAGAGACGAAATCAAAAGTTGCACTTTAGTATTCTAATCAATGAAAGCATGTACTCGGGGAGCTAGAGGCACCTCCTGTACCCCCCCGGACTAAATATATAGCAAATATTGTTTTCTCCCTATTACATCACTAATGATATAAATAAATAAATGGGAGTTTCCTATAGCGGATGTATACTTTTCTCACTATTGCACAGGTTAGCATCAGCAATGACATAAGTAAATGGACATTTTCTAAAGCGAGTGTCCACCGCTTTCTACTCACAAATAGTTAAACCTGTTAAAAATGAATATATAGCAAGTATTCTTTTCTCACTATTGAAGAGGTTAACATAGATAATGACATAAATAAATAATGGACACTTTCTATAGCAGGTGTCCACGCTTTCTTCTCACGAACGTGTAAAGCCGGTGAAGGGTCAGCCATTGCTGATGCTGAGAGTGTCAAGCAGTTCCCTAGCCTTCCTCCGAGGGCGGCCGCCGGGTGCTAGAGTGTGGCTTTCTGGCCTCGGAGGGTAAGGGGACGGCTGACAGGGTTGGATGTCAGCGAGGCGTCTGGGCCTGATGGGATGCAAAAATCGGTGATTAGTTGTTTGGTTATCAAAACTTCCTTCACCCAATGGAATTTGGGGAGCTGCACAGATAATTGGTGGATGTTACAATCTAAATGCGGATAGGTGTGCGCCGTTCGGCAGCAACCTAGTTGATGCGATCTTAGGCCAAAAAAAAAATGTTTTGTTGCCCTCAAGCGCCCGGTCGAAAATCATTCAAATCTCCGACCGGTATTTTTATTTTTATTTTTATTTTTATTTCGTACATTTTTACATTTTTAAACTTTTTACCTCTTTCTCAGTTGAAGAATAGTGTTTTACTCAGTTCAGAGCTCCATATATATCAAAAAACATCAAGATTTCCAAAAATGCAAGACTGAAAATATGTTGCCAAGTCGTGAACTTTTTCACTTCCGCAAATTTTGTTACAAACGCAATCACGACGTTGTCAGGTCTGAGAAGGAGACTTCCGGCTCCGGTCTGTGGATTCGCCGTGCACTCGACACAAATAGAAATGTTCTAAAATATCGGTAAATTTTGTTTGCGTAAAAATGTATTGTGATATTGGTGAATATTTATTCAAGAAAATATACGTGAATTTTATTAAATAAAATTCATCAAAAAATCAAACAATTTCATTTAAACTTTGCCCACGAACTATACGTTCTACGAACAAGGTATGCATGCTGTCACTCAGAACCGTGCGTATAGACAGCTCGTAGGAATCGGGCACGCGGATCAAAATGGACAGCTACGCTGTTTGTTTGACAGCCTCCGTAGGCCAGAAAGTGCACTTTAGTCGAGTGGCGAGTATTTCTTTGGATGATGATTTCGATGCTCTGTTCCATATCCAAAAGGGAGACATTCCCAGCCTTCTTTTGTCCGAGGTAAAACTCGCTCAGGGGCCTCGAGGTCCCTGGATGTCTGTAGCCTGTACAGAACCCACATCTGTTCTCCGCGATTTAGGGTATCGCCATGTTAAATTTGCATGTTCCTTACAAGAGGAAACCGAGCCTGAAGAACCTGCAGATCAGGAGCAACCTCGGAATGCATTTGAGCTGCTCATGGCCAAAAAACCGACTTGCCTTCCCGATAAGAAGAAAGAGCTAAAGTTCTCATATATTTTGCGTACAAAGAAATACATTTGAACGGTGCAGTAATTTAATCATAAAAAAAAAAGCGACCGTCCTACCCAAAATTCCAATTTTTCCACTTGAGGGCAACACAACAATTTTTTTTTTTCCTTATTGTGATGATTCACCATTGCAGGGAAATTACAGCGCTTTGAGTCCTCTAAGATCTGGAGAAAGGGGCTTTATAAATCCAAAATTTATTATTATTATTTATTATTCCCACTCTGGTTCTGAGAGCTGCGGTACCTGGGCTGGCCACTCCTCTCGCGCGGCTCTTCCAGCTCTGTTTCGGCGAGAACGCATGCCGGCCCGGTGGGGGGGTTTGCCGGTGTGGTCCCATGTTTCAAGAATGGGACGAGCACTCTCCAAGTGGCTGCCGGCCCGTCTCTCTCCTCCCTGTTCTCTCCGAGATCATGGAGAAGTTGGTCAACGGGGCTGTGTGGAGACATTTCGGCGATCGGAGGCTGATGTCTAGACGGCAGTTTGGTTTCAGAGCTGTCCACTCGACATCAGATGCCCTCGCTTATTTTTCCCAGCGTCTCACCAGCGCCTTGGGCAGCAGGGGAGAGGCTGTGTTGTCTGTCTGGACGTCGGCAAATCATTCGACCGAGTTTGGCACCCTGGACTCCTGTGGAGGCTCTCTGCTCTTGGCTTCTCTGGAGGGCTGTTGGTATGGTTGGCTGACTGCCTCTCGGGCCACTCCGTGAAGGTAGTGCTGAATGACATGTCGTCCAGTCTGGTGTGGATCGGTACTGGTGTCCCGCGGGGTCCGTCCTTGGTTCTTTCCGTTTGGAATGTTCATTGGTGTCGTCTTTCAGAGGCTGACAAATGGTTCCATCTTGTATGCCGACGGTATTGCCCTGATGACCTTTATCGAGTCTAGAGAGGACAGACAAGCTGCTGCTGCATCTCTCGGCAGGGACCTACTGAAGATCGAGGTGTGGGCCTCTGCATGGGAGGTGTTTTTTGGCCGGTTCCATCGCGGTTTCCGGCCGCGCAGATTCTGCTGGTAGTCATCCTGGCCTCCAATTCCTTGGTGTAGGGCTCCCGGAGGCGGATGGCGTTGGACTCCTTGGTCTCGCCATCGGCAGGGATTTATCTTGGAATCCTGTTGTGACTAGGATGGCAGGGGCGGTGGCCCGGCTGGCGCGCTGGTCTCCTCCTTCGTGCTGCGCCCTGCTTGGTACCGGCTCGGAGGGCCATGGTTTTAAGAGTGTGGTCAAATCTGGGATAGTCTGTGTTACAGACCGTGTACCTGTATTATCCACAGGAAAGAAACTACTGGGAACCACACACTCTCGGAAACCTTAGTGGGCACTTTATGTCATTATTTATGTTAACCTTTTCAATAGTGAGAAAAGAATACTTGCTATATATTCATTTTTCACAGGTTTAAATGTTTGTGAGTAGAAAGCGGTGGACACTCGCTTTAGAAAATGTCTATTTATTTACATATGTCATTGCTGATGCTAACCTGTGCTAGAGCGAGAAAAGTATACACCCGCTATAGGAAACTCCCATTTATTTATTTATATAATCAGTGATGTAATATTTGAATTGTTGTTTTTTTTATTCATGGACAAAGATGTCTCAAAGTGCCAATTTCGGCGGCCACTTTAGGTGCTATCACAGAAGGATACTGATGGCTGTAATGCTTTTTCCCTTTATCTTATCTTAGAAGTATATTAGGCATTAAATCAAGCCAAAAATGTATAGTTTGGTTCAGACAAATCCTGTTATATGATAATTTATAGTCTTTTTCAGTATTTCTAGCCATTTTGGGCGCCATTTTGAAAATATACTGACTGTTGGGAAATCCTTTTCTTTATATCAACTTGAGTTTATGCTGGGCTCTTTAATTAAGCTAAAAAGGTTAGTTTGATTCAGAAATAGTATTTATATAATCATTTATAGTGATTACTTGCTTTTGGCGGCCATTTTGGGCACCATTTTAAAAATACACTGACTTTTGAGATTTTGTATCCTTTATATCAACTTGAGTTTATGTTGGGCTCTTTAATTAAGCTAGAAAAGTTAGTTTGATTCAGAAAAAGTATTCATATATGGTCTTTTATAGTGATTACCTGCATTTGGGGGCCATTGTGGACGCCATCTTGGAAAAACCCACTTGGGGCCAGCTTATATTTTTGGGAACATCCTGATTAAGTTTTGGGGTCATCTCAGGAACCTAAAAAGGTTGGTTTGATTTAGTCCTGGGGGATGCACATGAGGTGCCTCTAGCTCCCCGAGTAATGACGCTAGTTTTAACGTGCTTATCAATGGAAGCACGACGCTAGTTCTCTTGTTCGCGAACGCTTTGTGTACAAATCGATAGCGCATGTAATGGAAGAAACTGCAACTTTTAAATTGGCACCTTCCTTGGGGTTATGTATCGTCGTGTCTTTATTTCTTGAACAGTTTCAACGAACGATGTCTTAAATTCGAGCTAAAAGATGCAGCTTTTGGCTGCTGGTTCTAATTATGACATATCTGTCTTTGTTTAGGATATACATAGGGTAAACATAACTGGTACCTTAATTTTTTGGCTTAATAGTTGTGCTTCAAACGGCGGTACGTTTAACCAATTTACACAGACAACAATGTGCTATTTTAATACAGCAACGAAGGAGAGTTTGTGAGACTTGCTGGAGTCTGGTTTATAAAACAACACATCTGTCAGGTGAAGTAGCACAGGCTCGGTGCTGTACTTTTATACCTATGATGATGATCCCCTACGCTCGGTGCTCAATTCGCTCGCTATTCGAAAGGCGTCGCGGTTTGGGGAATGGGGCTAGTTCTAAGGTGAAGCATTGTTAAAGCAAGGAGTTAAGTGATATGATAACGGCGCAAGGAGTTAAGTGCTTGTAGAACGTCGCCAGGAGATAAATATTTGGAGAAAGCAGCTGCATTTCCGTGTAAGGATTTTATACACAAGGATATATAAATGCAAGTGTACAATCCCAGCAAACACAAAACGTTTTCAAAACGTTTTTAATAGGTTCTGCTTAGGTCTTTTACGTCTTAGTCTTCCCAAAACGTTTTTAAAACGTTTTTAAAACATCGTGATTTGGTTATAATGTTGAAGCTTTAATTTCGTATTATTAGGACGTTCACAGTACGTATTGTGAACGTTATATATTGTTAAGTTCTTTCATGACGTTTATAAAACATTCGTCTGCAATGTTCTCCAAACATTTTGCGCCGACGTCTGTTAAACGTTTCTTAAGTTTTATCAATAGAATATTGAAATTTACAATTGAATGTAGGCCTTAAAGAAGAATTTTAACTTCTACAAGTAGAAACTTGATTTTAATTTATTCATAAACGTGTACATGAAGATGCCGCGTTTATTTGCATTTTGCATAGGCCTATGGAGTCAATATAAATAATAATTATTGCGATTTTGTTTTAGTCATATATTTATATACTCTTGCATAAAAATTCTATGCCTATACATGTACATGTCAAACATTTCAAATAGTGAAAGGGAAGTTAGCCTCGATCAAAGATTTAAAATGGTCCCGGGAAAACGATGATGTGCCTATATACGCACACTCTCACTTTGTGTCTTGACCTCAAGACTATAATAGCGCCCACGCATTGGAATGGAATGTCACAGGTTGAACTTGACCTTAACCGTTACTCACCAAACACAGTACTGTGTACAGTACAACGTATAGGCCTACATGTATGTATCGTATATTATGTATGCCGGACTCTCGCGGTGACACAAGGCTCCGGGAATAATTCCTCTATGTATGCTATATTATCATAACATCAACATTTTCCAAGGAGTGACATTTTCAGGTAGGCCTAGAGTGAAGTTTTTTCCTTGATTTGTGTTACCGACTAACCACTTCCCTGTGAAAACGGAAAGCGTGATGTAGTCTTTGTGATGCGAGTGTCTTGTTGGTACATGTATAGATACATGTAATTTCAAGGTACTAACATAATAATTAGGTGTGGTGCAATAATTATGTGTATACCCGGGGTGGTGAATTATAGGGGGGGCAAAGATTTTTTGCAGGCCAATTAGGGGGGGCAAGCATTTTTTGGCAGGTCAAAGGGGAGACAAGCGATTTTGGCAGGTCAAAGGGGGGGCAAGCAAATTTTGGCACAGATATTTTTGGGTACCATTTTATATTACGCCCTAAAAAGGCATAGGAAAACGTTAGGAACACGTTCAAATATGCAAAATTTCCTGCTCGCTGCGCTTGCATTATATGATAAGACAATTTAAGGTTTTAAATTCGGGTTCCCCAAAATCTTGCATGTGTAAGGGGGGCAACGATTTTTGGCACGTCAAAGGGGGGGGCAAAGGTTTTTGGCACGTCGAAAGGGGAGCAAAGATTTTTGGCACGGCCAAAGGGGGGGCAAGCAATTTTTGGCAGACCATTTTGAGAATTCACCACCCCGGGGGTACACATAATTATTGCACCACCCTTTATCCCAAACAGGTATAGGCATACAATGGTGTGTTTCTGCTTATCGTGTATATTTTACCCGGGATCATGCGGATATTCCTGCCGGCAAAATACAGAAGCTGCTGCTGCTGTCGAACATGGAACTGTTGAGGTCATACGTATTACCTTGGTGTGTGAAACATTATTACTTTCATCATGGTAGACGTATTACTACACATGGTTCTCGTGTTTATACTACAGAGTTTTCGTCCGGAGTTTTCGTCAATTGGTCACTGTAAAACTGCCATGGACCGCGTGTTTTTTCCAGAAGCCGGACCTATCTTTTGTATTATGTATAATATATTTGGTACTTTTGTAAAGTGTACTAGTAAAAGTTGTCTATACGTCATTAAAATGTTCTAAAAATGTTGTAGAAACGTAACATACGTTTTCTGATGGTGACAAGTGCGTCCTGCAATAAAAAACAAAATATGCAATATGTTTTTACGTTCCTATAACGTTTTCAGGACGTTTTGGACGTTTCTACAACGTTTGTAGTACGTCCGTTGCGTACTACAACGTCCGATACGTTTTCGGTAGGTCCTGGATACGTCCTGAGTGACAGAAAGAAAGGTTTTAAAACGTTGTTTACGTTGTGAAAACGTTTTAAGAACGTCTCTTAATAACGTTTTTAGAACGTCAAAAACCTTCAACAAAATTACGTTTTAAAAACGTTTTATCGGAACGTCTAGAAAACGTCAACGATACGTTCTCAGAACGTTCAGAGAACGTTATTTGGTTAGCTGGGATGAACTTCGCTGATTTTCGCAGGACAAGTGAAGAAGGACATTTACATCAGCCGTCCAGAACATTGCAATAACTCTATGATCACCTAATAGACTGCTGGTTAAGGACTGAGTAGTTAAACTATTATTTTGATTATTTTGTATGTGCATTGTTGCCATATATTGTGCCAATCATATTTTACTTTTAATTAAAGACTTAGATTTTGTCAGCTTAATCAAACAGTGTATTTGTGCTGTGCATTTGTGTGAATTTGGGTAAAAGGTGATTTTGGCCTTGAGTCAATACGACTCGTAACACAATAAAAAGTGTAGTTCATTTTAGCTCAATGTGAGAGTGTGTCCCGTTACCAAACGTAATTCTACCTCCATCATCACATCTCTGTTATATTGAAATTACTCATGGTTATACTCTTAAATCTTGGCTAGTCTGGCTACAAAATAAATGTTATTTAGTTAAAGTGTGATTTATGGTTGTTAAGATATGTTGGTTTATGTGAATACAGATTTTGTACGTCGGAAACCGTATAAAAAGAAAGGCTAATTTTGATTTAAAAGGTCGCCAACATCTTAAAAATAATTACAGACTCGTTTCTGAAAAAGATTTTGCTTTATTTTCGTTAAAATGATGTAATCAATATCTAATGCTTGCAGATAGTACAGTTTTACTGGGTATCGTGAATTGTGCACTACAAAACAAATACATGTTCAGAATAGCCCTCGTATTGACCGTTTTCCATATAGGTTGTTGACTTCGATCGGGTCAGCACTTGTTGGTTCAAGTCCTATTAATTGGTTCATAAGGTAAAATCAAATAAGTCTTATGCGTAGCTTCTGCATTTTGTAATCCTATACAAGGTTATTAACACACTGTTTATCTTATTTCCACGTTAAGATGCATCCCTTGCTTAAAATAGAATGCAATTACGAATTACCCTCAAACGTGGTCTAGTCAAAATCTGGCAAATTTCACTAACAATCGTGTATCTGTTGAACCATTTGATTTTTTTCTCATACAAAACATGTTTCATTTTGTTTTTCAGTCCCAATATATGTCAGGGACCTCAAACACAACCAAAATATTTATTCTGATTAAGCAGTTGGTCAAATACTTTAATGAAAATATGTTTATGGACATTATCTAGTTACAATATGATGTTTACTAAAGTTTTGGCTTCAGTTTTTAATTTTTCGATGCACCGTATCTGTATTCGGGTAAACCGACATATCGTGACAACCATAAATCACATATTTTGTAGCCTAGATTTAAGAGTATACACTGTAAAAAATAACAGCGTATTTTACAGTATTTTACTGTTAAATTTGACAGCGAATGACTGTTTCTCCGATCTACGGAAGTTTGCTGTTATTTTTACAGGTTTTTCGATCGAATAATGTAAAGTTTGCGATCGTAACAGTATACTTCTGTAGATTACCCTCGACGCTGGTGGCGTGATCACAACGCATGCGCATAATCGTGCCAGCCTCGCTATCGAGTATTCCTCCATTTCACTGCTGAATTTTACCGTAACCGCGAAGTGTGAGAATAGCTTCAAATCACCCTAAATTAACCACCATCCGGTTATTAATAGAAGTGTGATTAGTTTGAATATACAGCCTGTCTCAAAAAAAAATTGTGCAATTGAAAAGCGCCCTCTTTGTCAATTAGAAAATACCGTTGTGACATGATGCCTACATTAACATCAAGGGCCCAGTCTTAGCTCTCAAATGCCGTTTGTTCTGTTCAAGTTGCTTGTTTTAATTTCGAGATATGTTTATTTAACAACGAAAGGGTAAAATCACAATTGTGCCACTTTTACAGGGAAGAGAGCTGTACAATGTAAATCAATGATAAATGATGTTGATGCGTCTAATGCACTCCCTCTTCGGGGCTCGTGCATTTCGCATCAACATCAGCGCGCGTGCAATTTTTGTCTAATTTCTCTCCCAACAAGTAATACACGTTCATTAACCGATAAGTGTGCAAGATTTGTTTGTCTTTTAACATGTCTTAAGTAACTAAGAGAAATGTATTTACCATGATAAAATCATTGACATGCACGTGTATTTAATTTTACAGCAGAATGTGAAATATTTATTTATCTTTTAATCTGTTTTAAGTGGAAAAGGAGAATCATTAGTCCTGCATCATGATAAAACAGTAAAAACAGTAAAAGAAATTTTGTATTGCGTAATTGATGCATTCTTTTAATTTCACGAAGGAACTCTTGATAAACTTGATGCTATCACTGATTTACATGTAAAGCCCGCTTCCGTAGTAAAAGTGGCACAATTGTGATTTTACCCTTTCGTCGTTAACTAAATATATCTCGAGATTAAAACAAGCAAATTGAACAGAACAAACGGCATTAGAGAGCTAAGACTACGCCCTTGTCGTTGATGTAAGCATCATGTCACAATGGTATTTTCTAATTGCCAAAGAGGGCGCTTTTCACTTGCACAGTTTTTTTGAGACAGGCTGTACTGCACATTTCGACGATTATACGTAAGTATGATTTTTGTTTGAGTACATGTGTATGTACCTATGATTTTGGATGATTTTTCAGGTCTAAGGTTGAAGTTTGTTGAATCAGTGCTGTGGTACAACAATACGTACATACATCATGTATGAGTAAGTACATGATAAGTAATTTTATTATTTTGTCAGAAACGATATCAGGTGATGTGCCATGTTGTACTGATCACACAGATCACACACGTGGCTTTGCGTGTTCCGATCTTGCATGATCATGATGAATCCTGTGACGTGCATGCGCGTAATTGACCAATCAGATTATAGTTGTATACATAACATAGTCACTATAGCTAAAACTTAAGTAAAATATAAGTTTCTCGATCCTGAGAGCTCAGTTGGCACGCAATGACAATTGCGCCGAGCGTACGACGCTTACCACACACGCATGACACGCTTGGGTTAGCGCGACATTTCCTGTGCGTGCACAATCAATCGCGCTATGTTGGCATTCCACCAGAATTGCAATATTACCTAGTGCACGGAGTAGTTCATAATCTCAGGATCGAGAAACTTACATTTTAGACTATAACTTAGTCAGGTCAAGCCTCAGATGTGTCAGATGTCGTTACTTGATGATCAAGTTGTGATTTGTTTAGCTAATCAGGACCCACTTCCGTGTTTACGTCAGCTCACAACGGGGATCAGCTACAAGTTTTGTAATTTGCAACATTTGCTTGAATTACCTGTAGGAATTTCATGCAAAAATGTGTTTCGTCTCCCACGCAGACATTTTTATGTCAAATATATATCAAAAGTATATCAAAAATATGTAAAATGGCATTTTGATGCAAATCTGATATATCAAAACTATGTCAAATAGTTTTTGACATATATTTGATTGTATCAAATATTAATATGTATCAAATAATTTTAAGTATGTCAAAATTATGTCAAATTTAACTTAGATTTTATACGGTGTGTCAAATCTATGTCAAATGTACCAAATGAAAAATATGAGTGTCAAAATTGTGTTAAAATTGTGTCAAATTTTACTTAGCCATTTTTCTGACCATTTTATTGTGTTAAAATTGTGTCAAAACTTCAGAAAAATTTTCAGAAAAAATATCTTTGTCAAATTTGTGTAAAATTTTACTTAGCCATTTTTCTGACAATTTTATTGTGTCAAAATTGTGTCAAATCTAACTTAGACAAATTGTCAGAAAAAATAACTATGTCAAATTTGTGTCAAATTTTACTTAGTCATTTTCCTGACAATTGTATTGTGTCAAATCCAACTTTCCAGGGGGGGGGGACTTCTCACAGAGAGGGAGGAAGCTGCCCCTACGTCAGCTGCCCCTCCCCACTTTAAAAAAAAAATACAGAAAAAGATCAACTTGATTTAAAAAATGCTAACATTTATTATTTTTATAATTTCATTTCATTTCAATTGATTTTGTTATTTATTTATTGTTTGTTTGTTTAATGCACTCTTGTTTTTTGGTTCGGAATTCTTTCATTACTTTTTTTATACCAAAAGAATGTCTTCAGTATTTTTTTTAATGCAAGATTGTTTTTCTTCTGATTTTTCAACCTTCCAAAATTGCCCCCCCCTTTTTTTTTTAAATACAAAAGAAAAAGAAAAAAGGTAAATTAAAAATGCAAAAGATTATTATCATTATATTTTTTTTATTTATTTTTTTTTTTTTATTTATTTTTTTTTTTTTAATGCAAATTTGTTTTTATTCTGATTTTTTTTCGACCTGCCAGAATTGTTCCCCCACGTCTTTTTCTAAGTACAAACAATAATAATAATAAAAAAATTACTAAGAAAAATGCAACTATTTATTTATATTATTAGTTGTTTGTTTATTTGGTTTAATGCTCTCTTTTTTTTTCAGAATTCTTTTTATGCAATTACGATTTCTTGATTTTTTTTAATGTAAATTTGTTTTTATTCTGATTTTTTTTCGACCTGCCAGAATTGTTCCCCCACGTTTTTTTCTAAGTACAAACAATAATAATAATAAGAAAAAAATTACTAAGAAAAATGCAACTATTTATTTATATTATTATTATTTTTTTGGGGGTAATGTTCTTTTTTATTTCTTTTCATGCCAAAGTTTTCTTTTCTTTTCTTTTTTGATGCCTTTTTTTTCTGAATCCCCCCCCCCCCAGGTTTGGCTTAATTGTCCTAACGAGAATTATCCACTCTTGCTGGGGTATAATTATCGCACAACCCCTTGAAATCTTTTTCTTTGATATTACTCTGAATTCTCTCCTACTAATGTTATTTTCTACTATTTTCTAGCTAAATAATTTTGTAAATTTTAGCAAAAACTAAATAATACAAAACTCGGAGGTAGCTAACCAACCCCTTTTAAAGGAAGTGTTTGTTTAGTTTTTCAAATTTTGTGTGTGCTTAGTCTTGGACCCAGACTGCATAAGTTGAAGATTTTCACTAGGCCAGAAACAGACTGTGAATAAGACTACTAAACCAATATGGCAGACCACACAGACATGCAGAAGAGTTATTTAACGGCTGAAAGTATTTTGAAAAATTATGAATTATGGAGGTCATTTCCTCAGCAAGAAATACTGTACATGTTTTGGTTGACCATTGTGCATTTATTCTCAACCAACTGATAGCTGCTAAAATATTGGAAGGAAGAGAAAACAGGCAGATTCTAACACTATAAACACACTGAACAGCAAATATGTGTTGTTGTATCATGCGGGCAGATGATGCAGCTAGTAATACCAGTCCAGCTGGTGTGCGTGTGACTGTATTGTACCCGGGTACTGTACAACAGGGGTACTGTACAACAATGTAAGCACTGGCACTGCATTGTCTGTGTCAGATCAGCTGTGTCGACATAATTTGACAAATTTAAATTATTTTTGTAAATAATTTAAATTAATTATTCTCTCGGACTTGGTCGGGGTTGTTCCATCTATTGCCATGATTGCACTTACCCATTTCTCATATGGGGACACCCTCGTGGAATCTCTTGGCATGATTGTTTTTTTTTTTCTTTTTTTTCATCGGCCAATTTTCTCTAAAAAACACAAATTTGCATTTTTGTTTTTCCCTATATTGTGAGTTGTTTCCCCCTGGAGGGGGTTCTCCCTGGTTGAAGGTATACGGGGATGTGCCACGGTTTTGGGGCACCTTTTCAGCAATTTTGGTATATCAATGGGTGGGTTTTCAGTGGAGACCAATGCGCCCAATTGGACGCATTTGGGCAAAAGTACCCCTAAAAGTGCCCAATTAGGGCAGATTTGGGTACTTTTTGGGTGTTTTTTTGTGGAAACTTGGTATACTGATGGGTGGCAAAATCAGCAAAAAGTAGGTATAGAGAAAGTCAGCATCCGAAAGTCTGCGTGGCACATCCCCGTAAAATTATTTTGAAGAACCCCCCCCCCCGGGTGTTTCCCCTGCTGAAGGAATTGAACTTTTTGAATTGTTTCACCAAGAGGTGCACTTAATTTTACGACGTTTTGTGATTGAGTGCAATGGTATTAAACATGTCCCCTTTGTGTCCGAGGACCGAGGTCGCAAATATGGAACAGCCCAATGGGATGAAACGAACTAATCATGCCGACCGAGAGAATAAGCTACCGCAGTAAACCTATTTTTACCACATCATGAACATGGCATGCATTGTCGTTACATACTCGCAACATACATGTACGAGTACCGTACGGTACATTGAACAATGAAAACCGAGTCGTGATGATCAATGAATTCCATGAAAAGATACGATCGTGGAAGATATGGATTTTTTCCCAAAAAAGACCTAATTTTTTTGGTGTTTTGGGGAAAAAAATCCATATCTTCAATACGAAAGGTCAAAATTTTCAATTGATCGTCGGCTTTTTATCCCACCTACATACACGTTAAGTATAAATCATCAGATTTATAAAGTTTACTTCGAGTACTGTTAAATATCAAAAATATCAATTTTAATGATTTGCCATAAAATGTGTATTACATTGCGAATTTCAAAAATCAAAATTATTTGATATCAGAAGGACATTCTTCGTATTCAGAATGCAATTCGATATGTCTGATGTGCTCTAATGTCCCACAATAAATACTGTCCAAACGTTCATACCCCTTCCCTTAACTGAATTACATTTATTTGAAGTTGTAAACGTCCAGATTCCTTCTGAATGGCTATACAGGTCTCACTCATATGGCGCAGCCTTGCTGTAAGTTACTGACTGATTGTACTTTGCAAGTATTGCATGATCAGTAGCATATTAAAGCTCCTGTCACATTAGCTGGAGTGTAACTTTTAATTAGTGTGCCCTGAAAGCTACTCTCAAATTGAAACCTACTTGGCCAGTCAGAAGATTCTAGATATTGAAGTGTATAACTGTGTATTGTATTCCACAGCATTGAACTGCTGAATTTAATTACATTTAACATGTATTATACATTGCAATTTGTATTCTGCAACATTTTTGAATCAATTGAAATAAATGGTTATTGTCAGTTTACTGATTATAGTGATAAATTATGTTTTGCATTTTTTGTTATTAAGTGCATAACTTAAACCTGCAGTTTAGGGTCATGACTTCCTGAAACTTTATTGTTTTTACAGTATTTATATGTAAAACTTTAACAGTTCAATATAAATACATGTAAAATTTACGTCACACTGTAAGAAAAATATTGTAAACTTTTACGATAAAAAAACTGGCAGCTAATCTGCCAACTAACCCTTGTAATTTACTAGCATTAACGGTAATTTGTCGTTAAAAAATTGACAGCAAACTGTTAATATTTACAGTCAGCGGTAAAAAAAATAACACGGAAAGCCGTATTTTATTACAGTAAACTGCAATTATTTTTACAGTAACTTGTAAATTTTACGGTAACAAGCTGTAAGTATTTTTACAGGAAACTGTAAATAATTACAGTCAACTTCAACTGTAAAAAAATAACACGGAAAGCTGTATTTTTTTACAGTTAACTGCAATTGTTTTAACAGTAACTTGTAAATATTACGGTTGAAAGCTGTCAATATTTTACGGTATTAGAAATGTGTACCGTAAATTTTACGAGGGTTTGTTGGCAGATTGGCTGCCAGCTTTTTTATCGTAAAATTTTACAGTGTAGTCATGGGTAATTTTAATTGGCTAGCACGTAAGATAACAGAGATGTGATAATGGTGATAGAATTTGTTGAATGACCTTCGTATTTGAAACATAGAGATTACGGAAACTACAGGGTGTCCCAAAAAAAAGAGGCCCCTCATTGCGCCCTCTTTTTCTCCTATTTCTGAAAAGTTGATTAAATATATCTGGTATGTAAAGAAACCGTTAATCGTTAGCTTTAATAAACCAAAACAATTATTTCAATCGACTCACAACTTTTGAAGATATGCCCTTTTGAATAAAAGTACCCGTTTTTCACTCTGTCCACGGATAGCAAACAGAGTGGTTGGGATGTATCATGCTGTGGAGTGGCTTGACCTCAAACCACTTGATTGTTTCCTTTGTGGCAAAATCCAAGATCTTCGCAAACGTACTCGTATTACTGAATGCATTCGCAAGTATCCGGTACACAACGCAATTGATGCAATGAGGACCAGGGCTGACACCTGTATTCGCCAAGGAGGCAACCAGGTAGAGGGCAGAGCAGCACAGTAAACTCACTTAAGAACCAAACAGCCTTTTAGGGCTACCTTTATCCTAAAAAGAGAAATGACTTATGTTGTACAATAAAATTAAAAAAAGCAAGAAACAACAAAGTATTAAACATGATAAAACAAAAAGGCATAAATAACCAAGCAAAAATAAGTAATTGCAAGTAAACATGGTAAAGCAAAAGAAGTCCCATTCGGCATCCATTTTACCCACAAATTAATGACACTATTAACAAAATCCATTGCCCATAAACCCACCGGTAAAGCCCATTCCATAAATAAAGTTATTTTATAAAGTTATCATTGAGGAATGTTTGATATTCATGCATGGTATGTGTACTCTTTTTCAATCTTTGAATTAGCCAAACCTTCTCCGTGGACAGAGTGAAAAACGGGTACATTTCTTTAAAAGATCATATCTTCAAAAGTTGTGAGCCGATTGATATAACTTTGATCAACTTTTCAAAAATAGGAGAAAATGAGGGCGCAATGAGGGGCCTCTGTTTTGGGACACCCTGTATATGGAGTTTACACTAAAAGCCTGTACTCGACAGACGACGATATACTAAATCAAACGAGTGTTAACACAAACGTGGAAACACCTTTTTCTTTAGATGTTTTGCCATGGCCATGGCTGGACCACGCGTGACTCATCCTGTGGTGTTTATTATGGTTTTGTTTTTAGTATATTTTTATCAGTGTGTGTGTATAAGACCCGACAAAAAGGTTAGGGTAGACTTTCGGTACTTTTTTTGGGAAACATAGGCACCAGACACAAATTTGTCGATTGTCGATGCTGCTTCGATGCCTGTTATTAATGAACTATGAACTAATTAATCAGAATTATCGCTAACTTTATATTGGTTAATATCACGGCAGGCACAAATTACTATTTCATTACAATTAACAATAGTAAATTAATTGATTTCATCAATAATTTGTTGATGGTCGATGCTGCTTCGATGCCTGTTATAAATGAACTATAAACTAATTAATCAGAATTATCGCTAAATTTATATTGGTACAAATTACTATTTGATTACAATTAACAATAGTAAATTAATTGATTTCATAAGGATCGACCAAGCATCGATGGTCGATCGAAAGTTCGAACTAGTTTGTTTTAGAGGTCATTAAACGTTGTACAAACTTTCTCAAATTGTGTTATACCGATACCAATGTATTCGTCTAGTTATATAAGGATTCAGAGGAGTTGTTGCCATAATACCAAACGTCAATCCTCACTCTTTTGTCATGTCTGTGAAGTCACTCAGCCCCTATTTTCAAGAATTACAATTTGCTTAATGTTTATGATAGTTATGATCTCGAACTAAGCACTTTTAAGTATAATACCAATCAGTTACCAAAGGCCTTCAATGGTTATTTTGTTGAGCAGAGGAATCACCTCAGGTATCACACAAGAAACGCTGAAGATTACAAGATCTGTCTAACAAAAACAGAGTTTGCTAACAAAACAATAAGAACTGCCGGGCCAAGAAAATGGCATTCGATTGACAGATGCGCCAAAACGGCTACATCAGTAAAAATCTTTAGATCCCAAATTAAAACAAACCTTATGGTTAAATACCACTAGTAAATATTCGCCCTACCATGTTGTAACTTTCAGCTTCGAGGGCGCACTGTCATTTTAAGGTGTTTACGGTTCAGTGCGTTAAAACAAGAAAAGTCTCAGGTCAACCTATGTTGAATTTTTGATCATTTGTCATCTAAATCATATAGTTTCACCTGATATTAGTTGCATTGAACTGTGAGAGTTCTGAATATGAGAAAATTCCACCCGAAATTAGCCATTTTCCCATTGAAACCCGTGTAATACATAATTAGTGGTATTTAACCTTATGGAAATGTACACTTAATACCTCTTAGTTTGGATTTACTTATTTTTATTTTTCTCCCTTTTAAAACAAAAAATCGATTAAAATTAACTGATCTCTTAGCATTTATACTATATTCACAAAATGTCAGCTTTCTTGTGCGATATACGTGAGCATATGTTATGAAATCCTAATTTGTCTTACACTTATATTCTGCATGTTCTTTATTCATCATTTTTTTCCTGCTTAGTTCGTTCTACATGAATGTATGAAAGAGGGTGGAGGGGGGTATTTGTATGTATGTAATTGTATTTTATAAGACAAATTAAGAAACTTGGCTAAGGTTAAGGGGGTGTTTGTTCAGGCCTTTTTGGCCTTCTGAGCATCTCCTCATTCAAATGTGTTGTTTTGCTGTCATTGTATTGTTGTATTTTGAATGAAATAAAGATTGATTGATTGATTGATTGATTGATTGATTGATTAAAAAGAAGAGTAACTTAGGTGACCTTTTTATGCACATTGGATCCGCCTCAGACAATATCAAATTATAGGAACATTCGTGTACTGGCGGAGTTTGCTACCCATATCAGGTTCGTAGGAACTGGTAATTACAAGACGTCTCGTAATTACCAGACTCCCAACTCCCGGGCCATATGACAGTCTTGTAATTACCAGACGGTCTTGTAATTCATGGACTATCACCCATTTATAATATCAAAGGTGTACCCTCTACTCAACGTCAAATGTGAAAAAACCCGCGAAAAAGGAACCATTTTGTGAGATTATAAATATTAAATATTAGGGCCTACACATGTACATTCCTACGAACCTGATATACTCAGACAACTTAATTGGACTGCATTCACATGCCAGGATACTGGAACATAATTGGTAATGCTACAATGTATTACACTTTTTACCTTTTGACATGAAGATTCTTGCTTCACTATCAAGTCATACCTTTCCATCAGTCCAAGCAAAGCGGCTTTCTGCAAAATATGGATGGTTTAATATCAATACATTAAGTAGAAAGTCACTATTCAAAAGCTGTCGCATTATTTTCTTCATTTTGTAGAATTTACTTATTTTCTTCAAAATTACGCCACCTTGAAGAATTTCTCCCATAGAAAAATACCAAATAAGAAGTGTATTTAATACATTGAACATCATAGACAAATTGTGTGGTTGATTTGTTTTAAAACAGCATGTGATAACCGTGTCCATTGTATTCATTGTATCCAGGGCTTTCATAATTATTGAAGTATTGAAGTCTTAATAGGTTGTCCAAAGGAGAGATTTTACACGTCCGTAGGGCTATTGAAATAAAACCTCTGAAATCTTCGACCCTGGCATATTCCCTCGGCGCGAACATGCATATAACCTGAGGATTTGGACGGTCATCTGCGGGAGATACTTTCAAACTATATATGATCGTCTCGCCTGGTTCAAAAAATTGTCGAAAAGGACATTTGCGGGCTTAGGTGTTTATATCGAGAAAAAAAAAGAATATGACAAAAATCTGGGAACATGAAGGTTTGCCAAGTCGGTATTTACTTTGAAGATTAATGTACTTAATGACATATTTTCACATGGCAAGTTAGACTCCCTGCCCCCTTCCCGGGTATGGAGATACGGATACCACCACCCCCTCCCCCTCCATACACCAGGGATGTCAACTCTCACGCATTGGCCGTGAGTCTCACGCATTGGGTCACTTTCTCACGGTCTCACGCCAAGGTAGTATAATCTCACGCCTAGGTAGTAAATCTCACGCAAAAAGCTGAAAAATGTGTAAAATCTCACGCATAGTCATGAATAATTTGTTATCCCTACCACCCCCCCAGCTTTTCACATTCTCAAGCGCCGTGGCTGAAATCATCATGGGTCAAAATGAACATTGGAGTCGGCAAATCCCGGTAAGCCTCTGTCTCACGCCAAGCAATTCCAAAAAGTTGACAGCCCTGCCATACACCCACATTTAGGGGTTTATGACACAGGCAATTTGTGTGAAAACGGTGATAATGGCAACGTTGAAGTTATTTTAATTAACTTAATTGAAATTTTTTGAAATTTCAGAGCATTGTTTATTTGTAATATAGAACTTGGAATTGTAATATTTGGGGTCTTGAGTTTTAAGGAGGGGTCATCAGTAGCACCCCCTCTTTAGCATTTTTTTTTTATTATGTGCAAAAAGGAGCAATTTCTATTTTTAATTTTTTTTGTTGTTGAAAATATACGTCTTAAATTTTGACAGATTTGTTAATGTCAACATTTTGAGGCTATTGGTCTATACTCCAAACAATAAACGGTTGATTTGGGCGGTGTAATGAACTTGCATAAAATTGTTGTTTCTAAACAGTATTCGCCTAAGGAATTTCTTGAATATGACATTATAAATAAATGAGGAAACACGATATGACAACTCTATTTTTGTCTTGAAATGCTAATTTTTTTTAGAATTGTTTAACGAGATTTATGCCAAGCCTGCAGAGGTGTTTCTTGACACAAAAAAAAAAATCATATTAGGTATCTGAATGCATATCAGTTTAAAGGCCATGAGGCCAAAAGTGCATTATTTAACGATTTCGTAGGATAGATGTTTCAAATAGACCTTAGGCTTAGAAAATTCTAAGCCGTTTCCATTGCAGCGGTCGCTGCTTTTTGAGGATTTTTGTCATTTTGTATCGAAGAATATCACATTGTAACTAGCTATTTCTGTGAATCTTAAAGGAATAGAAACTTAATTATTGCAGAATACATGACACATATGTGACACGCTCTGACAAAACTAGGAACAAGTCGCATTTTTGACATTTCATGATTTTAGTAAAATTGTAAGCAAGGTGATCCTGCAATTGAACTGCATCAATCTTCTCAATGATTTTTGAGTAGTACTTTATGTTGGAAACAGAACGATAATTGTGCAAGACATTTTTGTCAAGGGTGGACTTCTTTAAAAGTGAACACATCAATGCCTCACGAAGCTTGGATGGGAATTCACCACTTCAAAAAGATTTGTTTACAACTACCTTATGGGGATACATTTCTGTTCATGTAATGTGCATGTAATTTCCAGAAATGGATTAATAAAGTTGACTTGACTTGACTTGTTCATGGACCTAGGCTTTGTTACAAATTGCCTACCGATTTGTTTGATGTTCCATTTGTAAAATATTTTATAAAACTTTAAAAACCCTTTTCCTTAATATTAGTTTTTTTTTTTACCATTATATTTTTACATAGAACTGTTTCCAGGTATTCTCTGCCCGTGTGTATAAATTACAATTTTTAAACATTGCTTTTTTTTTATTACAATATGCATTTTATTTAATGGAGTTCCTTAATTGAGTGTAGGTGTATTTTTAATCATTCTTATTGTTCTCAGATTGCTGTGCATATTTATTTTCTTATTTAATTGTAAGCATTTATTACAAAAGCCTAAAGATATGTGTTCACTTACAATAGTAATCAAACATCCAAACGTTTTGTAATAAAATCGTCAAAATGTTGAAGTGTGTAAGAGGTTCCTAAACTTAATGACTCAAAGGTTACTCTAACTATTATTTAATTATTACCGTCTCCTCAAAGTTTTCGTCATTGAAGTATTCTTTCCACATGTTGGTAATGATACTATCCTCTAGGATACCTTCCTTTCTTAGCCTTTTCCATGCATTCCTATCTTTCCGGCTCTAAGGGGTAAAACAGATACATTCATTCATTCATCCATTCATATTTATTCGGCAAAATCGACAAGAACAATAAATATAATCAATCACAAATAATCACAAATTTAGCATATATGAAATACATGGATACAAGCAAAGACACCAAAAAGCCGAAATGCCAGGATAACCCATAAAGTCTAGCTGCAAATGTGTAAACTCATTTCCAATGGGGTCCTACATAAAGACAAGACGGTGCCTGGGACGGAGGACAAAACAAGCACTAGAAACCACAGTTGTGTTTGCCCAAACACGAATATCTATGCCCGTGACCACACCTAACCCCCTTCCCCTATTCACAAACGAAAACTTGGTGAGCACCAGGTGAATGCCCTTGTTTTAAGCTTTCATTTGATATACATGTAATTCTCATAACACTAGACTGGTCCACATTCACAACAAAATACTACCTAATGCACTACACTGTGAAAATATGTCGTACCTATTTCGCTTTTTTAAAGCCTTTAGACTTTGACCTCTGGGGATGCGGCTAATATAGAATACATCTAGCCTCATGGCCCATCATTGTACCAAGCAAGAACCCTGAGGGCGCTACAGTTCTTGAGCAAAAGCGGTTTAAAAAATTTAAACATATTGCTCCCTGTAGCCTGTGACCTTTGACCTCTGGGGTCGTGGTTACCTTAAATTACTTCTAGGGTTCATGTGCTGTCATTATACTAAGTATGAACCCTGAGGGTGCTATAGTTCTTGAGCTAGAGATGCTTCAAATTTTACACATATTGCCCCCTCTAGCCCATGACCTTTGACCTCTGGGGTCGAGGCTACCCCAGGAAATTTTTAGGGGTCATGGGCCATCATTATACCAAGTATGGGCCCCGAGGCTACTTTAGTTCTTGAGCTAGAGGAGAGCAAAGGTGTGGTCGTAAGGAGAAGGAGAACTAGAAACCACAGTTGTGTTTGACCAAACACGAATATCTATGCCCGTGACCACACCTAACCCCCCTTCCCCTATTCTTAAAACGAAAACTTATACCCCTTGGTATAAGCTTTAAATGATAAGTATAATTATCATAGCACCTAAAATAAAAAACCGCCCAATTGGGCGCCAAATGCAAAAGTTAGTGACCATCATGTGAAAGCCCTTGTTATAAACTTTAATTGATATAAGTTTCATCCTCATAGCACCTAAAATAAAAAAAGCGCCCAATTGGGCGCCAAATGCAAAAGTTGGTGACCACCATGTGGAAGCCCTTGTTATAAACTTTAATTGATATAAGTATTATCCTCATAACACCTTAAATAAAAAGCGCCCAATTGGGCGCCAAATCAAAAGTTGGTGACCATTATGTGGAAGCCCTTTTATAAGCTTTAATTGATATAAGTATCATCCTCATAGCACTTAAAATAAAAAAGCGTCCAATTGGGCGCCAAATCTAACAAAACTGGTGACAACCCCCTTGGTCACCCCCTTACAAACCGTGACAACCCTTAACCCTCCTAACACCCATTAACCAACCACACGCCATGTCCCACATAGACAGCCTTTTGAGGTGGTCCAAGGCACCAATATCAAAATGCCTACACATTCCCTTTTAAGGGAATTTTTGTCAAGTGATCAATTGCCTTGACGTACGATTCGGGCCGTTATCATTGCAAACACAGGTAGCTAACAAAACGCTACCTATTGCGCTACACTGTGTTAATAGGTTGTACCTAGTTTGCTTTTTAAAGCCTTTGAACTTTGACCTCTGGGGTTGCGGCTACCACAGAATACATCTAGGGTCATGGGCCATCATTGTACCAAGCATGAACCCTGAGGGCGCTATAGTTCTTGAGCTAAAGCGGTTTTAAAAATTTACACATATTGCTCCCTGTAGCCTATGACCTTTGACCTCTGGGGTCGTGGCTACCATAAATTACTTTTAGGCGTCATGGGCCATCATTATACTAAGTATGAACCCTGAGAGCGCTATAGTTCTTGAGCTAGAGATGCTTCAAATTTTACACATATTGCCCCCTGTAGCCCATGACCTTTGACCTCTGGGGTCGAGGCTACCCCAGGAAATGTTTAGGGGTCATGGGCCATCATTATACCAAGTATGGGCCCCGAGGCTACTTTAGTTCTTGAGTTAGAGGAGTGCAAAGGACTGGTCTTGAGAAGGAGGAGGAGGAGAACCTGAAGACTAAACACAACAAATACAATATATATGCCCCGTTGCACGGGCATAGATAAGGAGGCGAAGAAGAAGAAGCCGAAGACTAAACACAACAAATACAATATCTATGCCCCGTTGCACGGGCATAGATAAAAAGGACAGAAAGGAACAGGTTACACAAATGCAGCTGACTCTTGGGTTAAAAATTGATTTGACCAACATGATCTCTCGAGGATAAGTTCGAAATAAAACGAACCATTTTGAGTGATTTGAAGCTTACGTTGACTATCCTTTGATAAACCAGTAAACCAGGAGGTGCTACAATAATCTAAATGACACTGCAATAATGCAGAGCAGAGATTTTTTCGAAGCTTTTGGTTGAAATATTGTGTGTGTCTATATAAAAATTTGAGCCTGCCAATAGCTTTCTTAACAAGAGAATCAACCATAACTTTACCAGATAGGTGTGACACCAAGGTATTTTATGGATGGGACAGGATAAATTGTATGACCATTGTATGAGATGTGGAAATCAGAAGGTTTTTTTTAAGTTGTCTGTGCGAACCAAATAAAATGAGCTCGGTTTTACCAACATGTAATGATAATTTATTGTTAATAAGCCAGTTGTTACAGGAACTCAAATCCATGCTTAGTTCATGTGCAACCACATCTGGGTTCTTATTGGAGGAAATGATCACACTATCATCAGCTTACAGGAGCAACTTGTTTTTCACGGATGTAACCATGTCATTGCTATAACATAAATATAGCAGGGGACCAAGCAAGCTCCCCTGCGGAACTCAGCAGGAGAGTTGCATAAGATCGGATTGAATGCCATTGATACTGACAAGTTGCTGCCTGTTAGATAGATAAGATCTGAACCAAGCAGATTCGATTCCCATAGCCTCTAGCTTATAACACAAAACATCATGGTTGACACTGTCAAATGCTTTTCTGACATCTAAAAGAAGCATGCCAACATAATTGCCAAGATCGAATTGAAAAATTAAACATGTTTCAGTTGAAAAGCCACGGCGGAAGCCAGATTGATATTGGTAAATTAAATTATTAGAGCTCAAATAGTGTTCCAATTGTACATAAATACTTTTCTCAAGAATTTTAGAAACTGTGCTAAGAAGGCTGATAGGACGGTGTTCTTTTTGAAGAGAGGAATGACCTTGGCAAGTTTTAGGTCTTAAGGAACGGTACGGGATTCGATGGAGAGGTTAACAATATGGCTAATTATTGGGCTGAGTTGTTTTGCACCATCTTTCAAAAATCGAGGTGCAATGTCATCCAGACCAACAGCTTTATGAATATTAAGGCTGCATAACTCGTCATAAATAAACTCTTCGTCAACATCCTTCAATTCAAAAGCGATCCCGGACACACCTTTGCTTGAGTAAAAACTTTCAAAAGAAGCCGACCTGACTCCAAAGTCATTTCTCACTTCAGGTAATTTATCAGTCAAGTCACTGGCCACAGTGGTGAAAAATTTGTTTACATGGTTACACACGGCGAGGGTATCTGATTGAATTTCACCATCAACATTGAGAACTATTTTGGCTTTAGAATGAGATTTTGTGCTATAACAAAGATCTTTTAAGAGCTCTTGAACATAATTTTTTAGAAGTAGCTCTATACCTCAAAAAATAGATTTTTCTAATATTTTGTGCAATGATGCATGTTAGGGTGTTGACTACTTGTGTGACTAAAAAAAATTCAAAAATCGGCTCGTTGCCATGGAAACGGCCAAAACCCAGATTCTGTCATTTTGGGCCAAATTGGCAGTGAAATTAGTTAAAAAACATGTTTTTCAAGTGTTCGCTGCAACTAAGCCATATAATGCTGGTACATTACATTAAGTTCTTGTAAAGGACATCTATTCATCTGATGATCAGCATATTTAGAGGTCAATAAGTTATTCTTAAGGGTACGTGCAGAGCCCATCTGTCAGGTGTATTTTCACTTTTTCATAAAATGTCATTTTAGCACCTAAAATATCATCATGAAAATCAACAACCCGGTGTTGCCAGGATTTTGTCCATTCCAGTGTGGGTAGTACAAGCTAGGTACTTTACATTTTAGTAAAAATCAGCTTGGGCAAATGTTACTTCTAAATACAGTGTTGCCAGAAACCCGGTATTTTTGCAAATTGACATTTTGTCAAATTACGCCTTTTTGTCACAATTATGTGCATTTTGACAAATATTTTCCTTCAAGGTGAATCCAAACAACACTTTTTCGTCTTTGTAAATATCTAAACACTGAAAATTCAAAATTATTGTTGCCAGAATTCTTGATAAAACAACCAATATTAGTATTTTACTGATAGTATGATTTGTTGTTGATGGTTTGGTTTAGGAAATGGTTATTTCTAATTTCCATACATCGAATGTACATACATGTAGTATAGATTGTTATATGAATGTTTAAACACTTGAGCACAAAGTGTTGCCAGAATTCTTGATAAAACACCCAAAATCATAATGTCACGATCCAGTCCTCTCACGATAAAGTTGACAACGTCAAAATTTGGTTTACTATCATCAATAGCTTGTCCTAAAAAGCGTTTTCAAATTTTGAAAACCCCACGGTTCTAGTATTATCTAGTGCAAAGTTATAGTTAGGGTAATTATGGGTATTCATTTTGTTCTTTGTTTTCTATTGAATTTTGAACTGGTCACTCAAGCCTTACTGGACTGGATCAATAATAATCAAAAATATTGATATCAATTTCAGCAATAATTAAAAATATATAAATATCGTTATCAATAATAAACAAAAATATTATCATCAATATCAAAAATATTAACATCAATAATATCAATAATAATCAAAAATATTAATATCAATAATAATCAAAAATAATCAAAAATAAAAATATCAATATCAATTTCAATAATAATCGATAATCAAAAATATTAATATCAATATCAATAATAATCAAAAATATTAATATCGATATCAATAATAATATTAATATCAAAATCAATAATGATCAAATATATTAACATCAATATTAATATTAATATAATAAGCAAAATATTAATATCAATAATAATCAAAAATATATATCAATATCAATAATAATCAAAAATATTAAATATTTTTAATAGTTTTGATTATTGTTGATATTGATATTAATATTTTTGATTATTATTGATATTAATATTTTGCTTATTATATATTAATATTAATATTTTGCTTATTATTGATATTGATATAAATATATCTGATTGTTATTGATATTGATGTTAATATTTTTGATTATTATCAATATTGATATTGATAGTTTTGATTATTAGTGTTATTGATATTGGTATTAATATTTTTAAATATTATTGATATTGATGTGAATATTTTTTGATTATTATCGATATTGATAGTTTTGATTATTAGTGTTATTGATATTAATATTTTTGAATATTATTGATATCGATGTTAATATTTTTGATTATTATTGATATTAACCTTAGAACTACGAAGTACCACCCCAAGATTTCTTATTCGTCATAAAAAATGCGCGCATTTACGCCCCGATCTAAACTAATCATAGATCCATTCTTTGCGCTCATATTAGTGTAAAATGTTTACCAGCACCTTACCTGGGGGTAGGACCGGCTGTCAAAGATGACCATAGAGGGGGTGTTGGTGAGGGCCACCAATGGTTTCTACAGTAAAATAAATTATTTTCATTTCGCGCATTTGTTGTAGAATTTTTAGCCGAAAATCAATTTTGCCAATACTTTTGTACATAGCTGAATTTTTCCAAATTTGCATGGGCGCCCTCACATTATGACGTCATAGCGACATTATGAGAGGATTATACATTGATTCCAAATATAACGGTATATGACGTTTATAATTGAAAAATAAGGGGTTGCAACCCCCCTTCGTAGTCCGTTTTACAAAATATGGCTCAGTAGTTCAAGGGTTAATGTTAATATTTTTGATGATTGTTGATATTTGATATTATTATTAATATTATTGATGATAGTAAACCAAATTGATGTTAATTCTTTTGATTATTATTTATATTGATATTAATATTTTTGATTATTATTATTGATAATGATGTTAATAGGCCTACATTGATATTATTATTAATATTGATGATAGTAAAAAAAAAATTGACGTTGGATCGTGGCACATATAAATATATATATGATTTTGGGTGTTTTATCAAGAATTCTGGCAACACTTACTTTGTGCTCAGGTGTTTAAACATTTATATAACAATCTATACTATGTACATTCGATGTATGAAAATGAGAAATAAGCATTTCCTAACCAAACCATCAACACAAAATCACTAAAATGCAAATATTGGGTGTTTTATCAAGAATTCTGGCAACACTGATTTTGAATTTTCAGTGTTTAGATATTTACAAAGACGAAAAAGTGTTGTTTGGATTCACCTTGAAGGAAAATATTTGTCAAAATGCACAAAATTGTGACAAAAAGGCGTAATTTGACAAAATGTCAATTTGCAAAATTACGGGTTTTTCTGGCAACACTGTATTTAGAAGTAACCCTTGCCCAAGCTGTATTTTATTAAAATGTAAAGCACCTAGCTTGTACTACACACACTAGAATGGACAAAATCCTGGGAACACCGGGTTGTTGATTTTTATGATGATATTTTTGGTGCTAAAATGACATTTTATGAAAAAGTGAAAATACACCTGACAGATGGGCTCTGCACGTACCCTTAAGAATAACTTATTGACCTCTAAATATGCTGATCATCAGATTAATAGATATCCTTTTACAAGAACTTAATGTAATGTACCAGCATTATATGGCTTCCAGCGAACACTTGAAATAACATGTTTTTTAACTAATTTCACTGCCAATATGGCCCAAAATGACAGAATCTGGGTTTTGGCCGTTTCCATGGCAACGAGCCGATTTTTGAATTTTTTTTAGTCACACAAATAGTCAACACCCTAACATGCATCATTGCACAAAATATCAGAAAAATATATTTTTTGAGGTATAGAGCCACTTCTAAAAAAATATGTTCAAGAGCTCTTAAGTATTTCCAAAGCTTTTTTTGGTTCTCCCATGTTCTCGTCGAGCTTACATCTAAAATAAGTGGACTTCGCCTTTTTAATATCATTTTGAATTGAATTCCTTAAAGTAGCATAGTCACTGTATGAAACATTCAAATTCCCTGTCTTGATAAGCTGACTAATATGGTCCCTGGTCCTAATTTTGTCAATAATGCTGGACGTCATCCACGTTGAAAATAAGCCCTTAAATCACAAAAGGTCCGCTTATGAGCTGGTCGCACCCCAATAAATCCTGGCCAGTATCGCCGTATCAATGTATATCAGAGTCCCTTCTCCCTCCCCGGTCCCTTCTCTCTCCTCTCGTCTTCTTCTCTTTCTAGTCTTTCCGTCTCTCCCTCTCATCTCTTTTTCCCTCGCCCCTCCTACTCTTACTTCAGTCTATCAGAACTCGTGTCTCGCATATAGGCCCAACCTATTGTCAGATTAGTAAGTGCTATTGTGAAGAATGGGTAGAACAAATTACCTTCGCTCGACTGCAATGCCTTTGTATTGCATACCAATATGATAACGTGATTACTATAAAGTCGCCACATGCACGCCCATTGGGCGATATTTGGCTATTTCAGTATCTAGTTTAATCGCCAATCGGACCGACTTCTGCTTACCCTTATATATATTTCGATGCTAGACTATAGACGTAAGTGTCTATACACCAAACGCAAGTAAATTGAAGCCGTACAACTTATCGCGAATTTAAGACCGTAAAATTTAGAGACTTTTTTTTTCTAAATTAGCACCAACCATCTCATCTCAAGTTTTTTTTATATAACTTACCAAAACGAAAACAAAATCCACTTGCTTCAACTTATTATTAAGTGATAAAAGACTAGAATAAAAACATTGGTCACACCTAGGAGGCTAACACTTCAGAATTACAACGACATACGAAAAAGAATACGAAACGAAAATAGAAACTGAAAAGATAAAAGACACCAAGGGTCTTTTCCATTGTTATGTTTGAAGTAACAATCAACTTATTTCAATAGAAGGGGATTCATCTTCTCTGGTCTAGCGCCCCTCTCGTTCATGTCATTTTATACCTATTGCCTTTGATGTTGTTAAATTGGTTCACCTTAATGTGACAAAATGCTAATCCGAATGAAAATGTCCACTTTTCTCTGTAAAAACGATGAAACCACAAAAGGTCCACAGTAGTTATAGTAGTGTTCTTTGGACACGAGGTCAAAAGTCACGAGGTCAAATGTCACGAGGCCAAAGATCAACGGATGTCAAATGTCACTTCTCTGTCAAAGGTCATCCGAGGTCAAATGTCATGAAAGTTTGAAATGGTATGTTTCACTTATTATTTGATTAAGTATTACCAAAATTCATCCACACGGCATCAAACTATCGCAAGGATGCTCCCTTGCCATGTAGCTCTCAAAATTGAGGGCGTATTGCCGTTTTAAAGGTCACGGTTCTAAAAATGTAAGTCTCCCCTAAGACATTTTGCAATTCTCTTTTTGATAAGGTTTGGAACATATTGTGATTATGCAATGTTGCTACATTTTATCGTCTTCATTAAGCAATACAGCCATTTATGTAATTTTTTAAGCCAAAATAACTACATAGACGTTTTATGTTTTTAATACCTCAATTTGAGTTTTCCTCTGAACACACATGCTGCAAAGTTGCTCAGTAATCTCTTATCCGGTACAGAATCAAAGTTTTACAGTTTTCTGGTAGTGTAGGCAAACTATATACGTAACTGTAACTTCTTATAGTGTTGCAAGCGACTTGCTTAGACATGGTTTACCCTTCTGTTTGAAATCTTGTCGAATTAAGCTCACTGGTCTGTAGTCTGTTTTGTCTTAGCCTCTTTTTTAAGTTTGGGTAACTGTAATGTCCAGGTACCCAGTGACGTTCTTAATGTCAGTGGTTCGTATACAGTTCTATCCAAATCATTTTTAAAAAATTGTCATTTTAAAAAATTCTAAAAAAACAAAACAATCGGTGGCGTAACTCCTATGCAATCTGGGGAGCGGGCGCCCCGGTCACCATGACCTGGATACCCTTACTACACGATAATACTCTGTTTGCATGGCTTGGGAAAGAAGTGGAAACCTTTACCCACCATGCATAGCATTACGCTTCATGTTGGCGCCCCCTTCATCACAACAATTCCTTGGCGCTTATGACATAATACTTATGAACTTTTTTGGGGTTCCCATTCTCTCCGATATCGACCAAATCAGTGCCCTTTAGACTGACCCTGCGCTCCCTCCAAGCTGTGAAAGTTAAACCTTTCAACACCTGATTATAACCAAATTAGTGGTATCTATGCAAATGTTCTCGCGCTCCTTTGGCAATTGTTTTAGGAAGGGGTGTATTCTTGTCCCCGGGCGGTACAACCCCTAGCTATTACGTCACTGAAGCAAGTGTCGAATCTTCAAAAAGACCTGCAGGAGAAGACAAGTTCAATAAAAAATAAAACAATTTGATCTGAAATACCAGTGGTAAGTTGAGTATAATGACATTCAACTTCCAAAATCATGTATTTCTTCTGCACAATGCAAATTCAGGGGCATCCGATATACTTACGCCCCCGGACACCCTTACCCAAAGATACGCCACTGAAAAAAATACATACACGATTATCCCGGCCGAGTACTGTGATAACACATTTGAAAACACCAATCAGCCATTCCGGGTCTAAGATGACGTAATCTCGTAGTGGCGGTTCAGCTTTGGGATGATACAGAATAACACCAAGGTCATGATAAAATTCCAGCATTGTCTCCAATTCGGGAGATGAGGCAGGGATGTCTTTTGCGCCTTCCATTTCTTTCACCTATCAGCAAGATCATAAAGTTGACACCAATTATTTGTTTGCAATGAACATAAGCAAAGTGTATTATCGTCGTTGGGCAGGAAAAAACTCATGTGTCATTGGCCCCTGAACATGCTTAAAGCAAAACCTCATATGTAACTGGTTGGTAGTTTTGTTTTAAACATGTTCAGGAGCCACAAACACATTTTTGTTTCAGGTTTTTCCTGCCCAACTACGATATATAAGAACTAATATTACTATTGAGGTGTTATCCAGTATTTCAATGATTTAGATTTTTATTTCAAATACCATAGAGAACCATGCCCATTATGATTACTGTTAAAGACCCATCGCAAGTGTAAAACAATTAAAATTGTTAATAACTTGCTTAAAAGTGAAGGATAAGTCATTCACATTGTCATTTAATATTTTTGAAATGAAAAATGTGCAAATAAAACGAAGAAAACAGCAGTATTGACGAAGCTGTAGCCACGTTCAAATACATGTAGCTAGTTTCCCTGCTAGGAAACTTGTTCGCGGGCGAAAGCTTCGCGATGTTGATGCCAACAAGTTTTGTGAGGACATCGCTGCTTCCGATCTCTTGCAGGGTTGTATTGACAATCTTGATACTTTAACAAACCGGTATAATTGTGTCTTACGTGACACTATTGACGAGCATGCCCCTATTGTGGAGCGCAACATCATCCTTCGCCCACATGCTCCGTGGTACGACAATGCTCTTCGTGCCGCAAAGCAGGAGAAGCGACGTCGTGAACGGAAATACAAGTCTTCGGGTCTAACAGTTCACAAAGAGCTTTACAAGGAACAGTGTCAGACATACACCACGTTATTGAAAGACGCAAAGACGTCGTACCACCGAAAGGAAATTGAGAACGCGGATCAAAAGGGTCTCTTCCGTGTCATTGACAAGTTATCTGTTCCGAAAAATGAGATTAAGTTTCCTTCGCATAAGTCTCCTGGTGAACTTGCAAATCGTTTCTCGGACTACTTCCATCAGAAAATTGAAAGTCTTCGCCAGCGCCTTGATAGTTCTCCTGCAGCATACTTCGTGGATGATCTTGCTGTTCCTTGCTCAACTTCTTTTACGTCGTTCAGTGAAGTATCTGAAGATGACTTGTTAAAAGTCATCCGTTCGTCAACTGTTACATCTTGCAATCTAGATCCACTCCCCGCGTGCATTTTCAAAGATTGTGTTGATACTTTATTACCTGTGCTGACACAGATTGTGAATAAGTCCATAACATCTGGTGACTTTCCGTCCGCTCTCAAGCATGCTAATGTGATCCCTCTTCTGAAGAAACCGAAACTTGACTCTGAAACTCTTGCAAATTATCGCCCGATTTCCAACTTACCTTATCTCGGTAAACTCATTGAGCGTGTGGTCATAAACCAAGTGCAATCTTATCTGACCACCAACGGACTTCACACCAGAGCACAGAGTGCGTATCGTCCCCACCACAGTACGGAAACCGCGTTGCTTTCTGTCATAAACGAAGTGTTATGTGCGTTAGACGAACGCAAGGAAGCTCTTCTGGTGTTGCTGGATTTTTCTAGTGCATTCGACACTATTGACCACGCTATTTTACATCATCGTTTGTCGTCTAGATATGGAATTACGGGCAAACCCTTAGAATGGTTCAAGTCGTACTTACAGGAACGCACGCAGTCTGTCGTCATCGGCGATTCTCCCTCGAATAAAGATATGCTCAAGTGGGGAGTCCCCCAGGGCTCTGTAGCCGGACCCTTATTGTTCTCACTCTACAGTGCCCCACTTCAGGATGTCATCACTAGCCATGGAGTTGACACAATTGTGTATGCTGACGACACCCAGCTGTTCCTTACTTTTGATCCTAAAGATAGGGATGAAGCCTTACATCGTATTGAGAAATGCATCGAGGATGTTAAACGCTGGGCAGTGGAAAATAAACTTGTTCTTAACGACGCTAAAACAGAGCTTGTCCACTTTACCTCGCGATTCTCTACGTCCTCCCTTCCACCTCCACGTATCACCATTGGTGACTCAGAGATTGTCGCTTCTTCATCCGCTAAGAATCTCGGTGTCAAAGTTGATCACCATCTGTCCATGAGTGACCACATCTCCAGCGTATGCCAGAGTGCTCATGCTGCTCTCCGCCGAATTGGACAAATTCGTCCATTCTTGAACTCTGCAACTTGTGCTAGGCTTGTGCACGCCCTCGTAACGTCTCGCCTTGATTCTTGCAACTCCATCCTGTTTGGCTTACCACTGCAGGAGATCAACAGGCTCCAGAGAGTGCAAAACACTGCCGCTAGACTTGTTGCCAGGATATCGCGTCATGAACACATCACTCCTGTTCTCAAAACACTCCATTGGCTCCCTATACATGAAAGAACAATATACAAACTGCTTCTCCTCACTTATAAGGCTGTTCACGGCATGTCGCCTGTTTACATCGCTGAAAACATCTTGCTATACAAGCCTAGTTACAATACCCGGTCGTCATCTAAACTGCTTCTAGATTATACTCGCAAGTCATCCACTAAATACTATGGTGATAGAGCTTTCGCTACTGCTGCTCCCACCCTTTGGAACAATCTGCCTTTTACTGTTCGCGCTTCACCAACTGTGACAGTCTTCAAGACGCGGCTAAAAACTCATTTATTTTCTGTGAAATACCTGCAAGTTTAATTCATGTGTTTTTTGAGTGCAATTGTGTCGATGCTGGCCATCTTGACTCTGACTTATTATCAGTTTTTTACTTATGTTCTTAACTTATGTATATTGGTATTGCGTATTTTATCACTTTTGTCTAGGATAAATGTTTGTAGTTAAGCTGTAATTTAAGATTTTGTAAAATCCTCTCTGTGTATTTTATATATATATTTTTGCTGTTGTAGAGTAAGAGTTTTCTGTAAAGCGCACTGAGACCTTGTTACTTGCGCTCTATAAATGTCTTTTTATTATTATTATTATTATTATTTATATAGTTGACAGTATATAAATTACAGGCACCATGTAAATGCTCATTTTTTGTCTTAAATGCATGGCTTTCGGCTGAACCACTAGCAGGCTATGTTAACACATCTATGACAATGACAAAAGTACCCAAATCTGAATGTTGCTGATTTTTAAGACCATCCGGTTGAGCATTACCTTTTTGACGGTGGTATGGTGAATTCCGCCTTGAATTGCCTTTTTAACACTATCTTCAAATTTCAACCAGCGTAGTGGAATTTCTTCTCCAAAGTACTCTTCGTCCTTTACAATGTCAGCAATTTTGTCTTGTAGGTCTTTCATCTGTAATGAAAGGTTGATTCACATATCTATCGGTGGGTGGAGTGATCGTTTTTAGAATGTGCTTCATTTGACTACATTACATATCTTACATGATATACATATCTTACATGATATAACAGTTGCAACAAAATTAAGTGAAAGTCATCAGGGTCTGGCACGTTTTCACCAGGTCTGAAACATGCTTGAAGTTATTTTGCTCTGTGTATATATAGCGTAAATACTCTCCAGTACTGTATTCAAACAGGGTGTCCCAGAATAATTTATACCGGGAAAGATTTTTTTAGATTGTCGGGTTTTTGGCCTACTAAGGGGTCGTCCATAATTTTCGTACGTAAGAGGGAGGGAGGGGGTAAAAATCCTGGGCATGTGTACGTAAGAAAAATGGCGATTTGTTTGAGCAATAAAAAAAAATGAAAGTGAAAAATTATAGTATTTTCCAATATTATTTTATAACCAATTGACCAAAATTGTTCAATTCGTTTGAACAATTTCTATAATATGCCATGAAAACAATGATTTTCTCTTTAATTTTGAGTCAAAATTAAAGAGAAAATCATTGTTTTCATGGCATGTTATAGAAATTGTTCAAACGAATTGAACAATTTTAGGTCAATTGGTTATAAAATAATATTAGAAAATCCTATTTTACAATATGCTTAATTTACTTCACTGCATTGGTCATTTTAGTTTAGATTCGGGCTGCATTTTAAGTTATATGTTAATTTATTGATGGCCTTCGTTTTCATGAAAATATGGTTTAAAAAGGATTTTTTTTCAGCATTTCTCAACTTATCTGTAAAAACATTAATCCAGAACCAACTGTCCTCCTGGAACACTAATATAACCCTAACCCAAAACCTTAACCTAAACTCTAACCACAACCCCAACACATCATCTCAATTTTGCTTTTAATAGTTGTAGGCCTATGGAAATCCTTCGCCATTTTATTTGTACGTAACTCGAGGGAGGGAGGGGGGTAAACAGTTACGTACGCTTTGTACGTAAGTGAAAATGGCGAAAATTATGGACGGCCCCTAAGAATAGCATGATGTAATGCATTTTCATATAAATTGACCAATTGTGATGTAGCATTTGTGTAGGCGGGGCCTTAACATTTTCCCGGTAGTAATCATATGCATAATTGTGACCTCATTTTATGCTGTTACCGCGTGGTGTTTGGCTCTCTTGCGGTAAAACTTCAAAGTTTGTTTATATGTGATGAACCGCGCGATGCACTTCAGCTTTTCCGGAGAAATGCGTTCATGCATGTGCTGTCGTGTGTGTATGTACAATGTACGTATGTGGATACATCCTGATCGGGTAAATAACTTCAAAAGTGTGTCTCTACCTGCTATAAAATATACCTAAATTAATTTATCAACATAATTATTTAGCTACGCTGTTTAGAGACGGACCATGACCAATCTCACCCGAGACTTCTTCAGGGAATTCTGCTGATGAGGCCGGGTGCGATACAAAAAAAATGTGATTCATCATCATGCATTGGCATCAGTAGGATGTGGAAATTTTAAGCAGGCTCAAGTCCTTCACCATTCCATGACTGGTAAAGACGTTTTCGCCAGTCTACCCAGATTTTTAGCATGGAACTGACAAAATGGAATTTGTTGATGACCCATTCTGGGAGGCGGTTCCCCCGTCAGAGTCAGAAAATGTTGCAAAAAATATGTCAAAAATACACAGTTTCCTGGATTTTAATGACATTTTTTCACTTCACCTGAAATTGTTGGGGGGGGGGGGGTGAAGGGTATTCTAGCCCCTGCACCAATTATTGACGGGAGTACCCCTAAGCTACTAACTAGATATAATATGGGAAATATATTTTCTACCAAAGCAGCACCGTTTGCTAGGACTTTTTGTCGGGTGGGAAATCCCAGACTAGAAGAAGCACACAATTTGAGTTTACCTTGGGAAGCAAAATACAGGGTGTCCCAAAAAAAAGAGGCCCCACATTGCACCCTCTTTTTCCCCTATTTCTGAAAAGTTGATCAAATATATTTTGGTATATAAAGAAACCTTAAATAGTTAGCTTTAATAAATTAAAACAATTATTTCAATCGGCTCATAACTTTTGATATGTCCTTTTAAAGAAATGTATCCGTTTTTCACTCTGTCCACGGAGGAGGTTTGGCTACTTCAAAGATTGAAAAGTGCATATACCATGCATGAATATAAAACATTCCTCGATGATAACTTTATAAAATAACAACTTTATTTAAGGGAATGGGCTTTACCGGTGGGCTTATGGGTTATGGATTTTGTTAAGTGTCATTAATTTGGGCAAAATTGATGTGGGATGGGACTTCTTTTGCTATACTTGCAATTACTTATGTTTTTCTCGTTTCTTGCTTTCTTTTTATTGACAACACAAGTCATTTCTCTTTTTGGAATAAAATGTAGCCCTGAAAAGGGCTGTTTAGTTTGTCTTTGGTACTTTTGTGAGTTTACTGTGCTGCTCTGCCCTCTACCTGGTTGCCTCCATGACGAATACAGGTTTCAGCCCTAGTTCTCATTGCATTAATTGCGTTGCGTACCATCCTTGTGCGCCGGATACTTGCGAATGCAGCAGAAATACGGGGTTGCGAAGATGTTTGAAGCCAGCTGGTGATCCTCGCTTATAGTGAATGCTTTCCCAAGCCTAATGCTATTATCTATCCATGTCATTAAACGTGTGTTTCGTTTAAATCTTTGATGTAGCCAAACCTCATCCGTGGACAGAGTGAAAAACGGGTACATTTCTTAAAGAGGGCATATCTTCAAAAATTTTGAGCCGATTGAAAGAATTGTTTTGGTTTATTAAAGCTAACGATTTAAGGTTTCTTTACATACCAAATATATTTGATCAATTTTTCAGAAATAGGAGAAAAAGAGGGCGCAATGTGGGGCCTCTTTTTTTTGGGACACCCTGTATGAACGCAGTTAGATCAGTTATATCGATAGATAGTTCTAGCCAGGGACAATATTGGGTCTTCAAGGAAAGAAACTATTCGCGACACATGGAGAAAGAGTGTGCGGATTATTAAATTATTGTGGTAATCATTTTTTTTTAAAATAAATATTTCATAATAACGGGAAAATAAGTTCATGCCTCTCTTAATCCCATCTATATTTGTAGTTATTTTAGAATTTCGGACAAGATTATTTACCTGGTAGACATTATTTTGATTTGGCATGTAGCCATCTTCTCTGAGCGTATAACGTAGCTAGGTTTGGCTGCATGAAGGCCCGGACAAAACGGCACACAAAACGAGTCTCTTTCCGTCTTTCGGCATGCCATTAAATATCAAAAGCACCTGATCAAGTAAAAGTGCTAATTAAGGGGGCCGGCACTTTCTTCCAAATTTACAAAACATCCGCGTCAATAAAATTGCGACCCCCTATTTAGGCAACAAACATTTTATGACCCCCCCACCACCCAATCGATACACCTTACCCCAAACAGACTAAAATTGTATTGAAATCAGTCTTTTTGAATTAAAAATAAACAAACTATCTGTGGTCATCTTGTGACTCCCAACATTTTGGTCATCAAATATTTTATGACCCCCTATTTTTATTTTTTATTTCCAAAATCTATGACCCCCCCCTCCCGTTTATTTGGGACCCCCTTCCGAAAAAAATGTCAGCCCCCTAAAATAACAGAAAAGTCAACATTGTGAACATTGTGATCTTGCCGGCCGGCCTATTCAAACGATGTCCTGTCACATGCCAATATTTGCACTCAGTTGTGGGTTTGTCACCGTGTGTGCACTACACAAGTGAGGTTCGTGATACCTGTAAACAGGCCAAGATAGATGCTATATGCAAATTCGGGATGCAAATTATGGGTATTTTCTCCGGCTGATCGATATTGGCAAATAAATTGCTGCACTTTCCCACGGGGATGACAAATAGTTGGCGTTGTATAATTCTACTTTTCCATACAGGTATTTCTTATTTATTTGGGTTATTATTCAATATTTGTCACAGTAAATACTAAATATAATCGTGATCGATTTGTACCACCGTTGATCTTTCGTTAAATAAATTATCTTATCTTTTGCAAAATACAAGAACCCTTGTACAATTATGAACGAGACGGAACCTATTCGCTGTTTCTGATTGGTCAAGGGGTGGAGCCAATTTTATTCTCATAGTAGCGTCAAATGACTTAACCGCAATCCTATGTCCATAGTCGGATTTTTCAGGCTCGGGGACAGCAGTCAGCAACGTGAGCAATTCTAAAAAATAAAACAGACTGCTGGATAATCACTGGTAGGCATGAAGGGAGCCCTCTTTCAAAAAAATATTAAAAAACACAAATTATTGTTTAAAGTAAGGCAGGACACAAATCACTTAGAATGCCTACATCTAGGTGGTACACGATATTGAGACTAGTTATTACATTATAATATCGAGATTAATAACATAGGCCTATTTCCAATTTTCTCAAAATTCGACTATGGCATAGTCTAGTGTAGAATGGGGTCTTCAAGATCTACTGGAGACGTTTGAAGGTAGGAAATTATATTATAAAATATATCATTTTATCGGGTATAACACTTAGTTTAAGTGTCTGCGACGCCGAGACTGCGATCAAGACTTACGATGACATATCGGCGACAGCTTTACCACCACAACCAGTAAGTCTAATTTGTGCATGTAGTGTGTTTCAAGTTACATACACAATACATGCATGCGTGCATACCGTCACCTCATGAGCCCTACAATGACTACAGTCATGAGCACGGTCGCTAATGAGCACAATCCGCAAGATGTTAAACGAGGATCTCGAAGAAACTCATAGTTTCTCGCCCGTAATCCGTGAACAATAATTTGGACAAAAACACGCTGAGCACTGGCTGACCTGAAAGATAAGGTGTATACTGGCATCTGTTTTCTGAAAAACATTTCAAAATTGCTTCCAAATTGCTAAGGAGTCATGTACATTTAATTCTGTGATAAAAAACGAGACCACGTTTGCAGTATTCTCGTTGTTTTTGGTCATTTAAATGACACTAACTTTTTGTTGAATTTACCCAATTTGAAAACCTTAGGCGACATTCGTCTACCTCCTCTCCGATTTACCTAATCATGAACTTTTTGACATCATTTTCATAAAGTGCTCATAATTCTGCTTCGTTTGGTATATTTATAGGTATACGGTATGTTATTTAGATTAATTGTCTAAATTGTTCTTCAAAAATGATGGAAATTGCGTGACGCTCGCGCTATGCAAGTGGTGTGCAGTGTGATACGCGTTTACGTTCGTCATGGCATAAAAAAGTAAACAAAAAGTAAAACAAAAAACAAAAAAAACTGAATATTGTCAAAGCTCATTTCATCTTCGCCGATTACTGTCCTCCTCCCAGTTGATTTACGTCAATTTGTACAACATTGTCGTGGCATTTATGTACAGAACCGTTTGATCTTTCATATTTGTGATTTTTAAGATTGTGTTATTTAAATTACAAACAAAAAATGGTGCTTTTTTCCCAACTTTTTACTAAAATTGTTTAGTTCAAAACACACATTTATTTTTCAACTAAATAATCTTTGATTTCCTTCTTTTTTGTGACATACAAGTTCATTAGTTTGGTATGATAATTTGAGAGAGTGATACTTTTTCGTGTTAATATAAAGAAATTAGAGCTCTTCAAACGGGAATGTCATGATCTGACTGTTCTCGAACCTCATTTCACCTTCGCAAAGAAATGTCTACTTCCTGGTCGATCTACGCAAATTCGTACGTATTTTTCGAGGTATTGATATTCAAAACCTTTGTAGCGGTCATATTTTTGAATTATACGAATGTGTTATTTGAATTACCGCCGAAAAATTGAATTTAATATTGTGTTTTATCCGACTTTTGTACTGAAATTGACTAATTAAAAAAAACAGGCTATTTATCCATCCAAATAAACTTAGATCGACTTTTTTTTTTGCAACATGCAAGTTCACTGGGTTGGCATGATAATTTGAAAGTTGTGTAATTGTTTGGTTTAAAACAAAGAAATTAGAGCTCTTCAAACAGAAGAATGCCATGAGCTAATTAGCATGCATAATTGATCACGGAGCATTACGCGCACTGGATGTTATGCATAATTTAATTTCACACCGAGCAGCATTTGAACGTGCTCACGACTGACTGTATGTACACAGGGACATTTCCGTTTTGCTGGCCTCAAGCCCAAGCGGCATGGACTGGGCTTAAACTATGTGTTATACCCGATAAAATGTTATACAGGGTGTCCCAGAAGTTGAGAAATAGACATCATAATCCAAAAATCTAAAAATCAGTGTGTAGCCCATTTTAGTTTGCATCCTATATTTTACTGGAATCGGTTGACTGATTGCGAAGAAATGAGCGATTACATAACGCATGCGTCAATTCACTTCATTCCAAGTTTGAAAGAAAGATCATTCAACACAATGCGCACTAGTGGTTAATTGTCAATTTACTTCATATTTTGTACCGTGAAATCCTTTTCGTTCTTTTTAAATAATATGTTTCTTGCAAAACATTTAATCAGGGTTTGTTCAAATTTGAAAACTTGTTGCATATAGAATTATTGCATAAAGAATTCCATATGGCTTAAAAAATTCTCACACACATTAATGTTTTTGGAATTTTTCCAAGAAATTGTAATGCAAAGTTTAAATCTTTTAAAACTTCAACATTAATGTTACATGGTATCAAAAATCACAAGTTAAGCTGTAAGCACTTGTTCATTGTCATTCTTGGCTCAAATGTTCTTTGGAAAGTTTTGCACAACCGAAAGAATTCAAGTTGGAAAGTTTCCAATTGCAAAAAAAGTTTTCTCGGACAAAATGTTATTCATCTTCAGTGAAAGCATGAATAACATAACACCGTCGGGTTATAAAATTTATTATGTGGACAAAATTTATTGAGATACACAAACTTTAGGAAGCGGTGAGCGAGTATGATAAAAACGCCTTTGATCAAACTTGAATTGAACTGCACTGATGCGCGCATTATGTAATTGTTTATTTCTTCGCAACCACTTAAGCGAATCAAATAAAATTGTCGTATGTGATGCACAGTAAAAAAAGGCTATGCGCTACATTTAAATTTTTTTGATTCTGATGTCTAGTTCTCGACTTACGTCCAATTTTATTCACTCAGTATTTTTTTCTGGGACACCCTGTTCTTTATAAAATAATTTCCTACCAAACAGTGACATGAACTTCCAATTCATATAAGGAAAAATAAAAGAAATATAAGCCAATTGTGCTTATACAGGGTGTCCCAGAATGATTTATACCGTGTTTGAACAAAATATCAAAAATATATAGTCAAGAGTGTATCTAATCTTAATAAGTGTAATACAATGGCACACATGTCTCCGGCTTATTCTGTGACTTTCATGGAAATAGCTTGATTCGTTTTGGCGTGATTATTGCTATTACTGAAAATGGACGAAAACTGCATGTGTGTAATTTACAGTGCAAATGCATCATAACACATATATCCTTTATCACCATCGTCTAGCCGCACTGTACCATATATGGGAGAAATCCTACATTCTTTTATATGAAATACACCAATTTGGCACAGATGTAGAGCTTACAATGCTAAATAATTCTTGATATGGAATTAAGTGAAACATTTTAATCTGACATCAGATATTTAGGTTGAAAAACATACTTTTTATGTGATTTTTGCCACAATTGTACCCAAAAATGTCATTATTACAGAGGATATAACTTCCTCAAGGATCCTCCGCAGTACGGTAAAATTTAATCTTCTTCGTTATGTAGCTGTGGGTTTGCCCATATACTGTTGACATAAATCCATGCTCTGACACTAAGGACGAACCTTCTCTTTTATGAAAAATCCATCTCTGCGGGCATTTCAAATGATGAAACTCACACACCGCAATAATTGTTTTCAAAACTGCCGCCAAAGAAAGAATAGTTTAAGGTCACTCAAGCGTAGCAAATCCTTTATTCCATACAAAGATTGCTTCGTAATATCATAAATAAACGATAGATATCGACTATTTAGTAGAAGTAAGAACAGGCCACAGCAAATATACTGGATAACATTTTCCAAATAACTTTGTGCTGAACAGTTAGTAATTTTACAGATTTTCAAAATAGGTTACTTTGTCAAAATTTGGAATTCACCATTTTAACGCAATCCTCTCAAACTTCTACTAGAGACATCCAAATTTTAAAATCTAAACAATCTGAAAAAGCTAAATATATGAACTTAAAATGCAAAACAATATGACCAATAGAAATGCCGTTCATACCTAAAAAATTCCATCTTTTCCGGTATAAATCATTCTGGGACACCCTGTATAGGTTAAATACCACCAATTAGTGCTGGGCAGTGCGTGGAAATAAGAAAGGGACTTTTTTCCTGCATGGCATCCTTAAAAAGTGCTTAAAAATCACTGAAAATACCAAGCTGTATAGTAAAAAAAGTGCAAATTTCAGTGTAACATACAAGAAAGGCATGTTTTCTACCATTATTTTACCGTTTTGATGAAAAGTTCCCCGAAATTCATTCACTGCACATCTATTTTGGTCCCAACCAGTTGGCTAAAATCTGTTCATAAAAAAGGAGGGCGCACTGTAAAATTGTGGTCTTTCCACTTTGGTCATTTGGGGATTCATCCTTCTACTCTTAATTAGTATTGGTGGCGCTCTTGTAGCTGAAACCTAGTTTTAATTTCGCTTAAGATTTGAACAATTTTTTGATCCATTTTATCAAGTATCTGCTATCTTTGCACTGATTTGGACTTTTACATCTGATTTTGTAAGTAATCTACATGCTGATAGTGACTTTGATTGGAAAAAATTTCATCCGATTTGTGATTTTCGATAGACTATTGTATTTGTATCGTCTTCGATGTTATCATTGTATGCAGCTACACACAGCGGACATTGCAGAATTTGGCACCACATATTGGTATTTGAACTAAGTTCTTTGCACTTTGTATAGAGCCATGAGACCTTTTCTCTACGGGAGAGACTCCTTGATCAATATACGCAAAGGTGTGATAAACAAATCCATCAACACCGTCAACACATCATTATAGAATAAGCTAAAGGAACTCAAGATCGCCAAAAAGACAAAGTGTGGTTGCCGAGGTGGAAAACATAAACAGAGACAAATTAAAGTTCAAATATCGACTAGGTTAGCAACCAAAAGCGTCACCGGAACGAACTCTGAATTTTCAAAAAAGATCAATCATCGTAATTTGCGCCAAGTTCCTGTTAACAACACAAAGGAGTCATGTGTACAGCGAAACAAAATAAAGAAGAAAACTACTCATGTGTGTGATCTGATAATTACGCAACGCCTTGATGTCCTAGCAATCATTAAATCATGGCAGACTGGAGACGCAAGAGATAATTGTGCCATTGCTCTTCCTGGGTATGCTGTCTACTCTGCGCCCAGAATAGGCAGAAGAGGTGGTGGAATCTGTATAATATATCGTAAGGAATTCGAAATCAAGATCAATGAAACGTGTGATTTCCAGTCTTTTGAATGCGCTGACGTTTTCTTGACGTCAACAAATCAAACGTCCTTTAGATTAGTCACTATCTGCTGAGGATTCGATGTCACTCATTCATGAGTTTTTCTGGTTGCATTTTGTGCTTTTCGCTTTCAGTCACGGTATATCACTTTTTGTGCGCTCTCCATATCGTGTTTGCCTCCAGAATTTTTCCTCCTTCCTGACTGAGCGACATCGAATTCCTGCATGGTTATTTATCTGGTTTCTTTAATGTATTTTTAATGCGTATATTCATCTCTTTTAAGAGTAAACTACTTTTTGTATATACATTTGGTCTTTTAAGTAGTATTTTTAATCATGCCTTGTAATATTGTTGTATAATTTAAGTTGTATTAAGTAGTAAGTTAAGTATTTTAGTATATTCTCTCTAAAGCGCCTTGAGGTGTTTCGTAAGGCGCTATATAAATGCAGTTTTGTTGTTGTTGTTGTTGTAATTGAGAATAATGTCATTTCACTGTGAGAGTTCCTTATATGAGAAAATCGTGCTTGAAATCACATATTTTTCCATTGAAACCTGTGTTATAGATAATTAGTGGTATTTAACCTTTAGTTCGCATTTTATGCTTCATTGATTTTTCGGACTTTATGTTGTCTGTCTATGGCATTTATAGAATGTGTAACTTTATCAATTTTGAATATTGTATTTAAGCTATAGACTTGTCTGTAACCATCAAATGGGTGCCACAACTCTACGCGCTTTGCGTTTCAGTGGCATCCACATCTCTCATACCACATTATTAAAATATTATTTTGTAATATTAATATTGGTATCTCAATTGTAAATTATTTGGAATTGCATTGTTACTAATTTATTGCAAAATGTTTTTTTCTATATCATGTTATGTATATGTATGTGTGTTGAGATGAAAATAAAACTGAACTGAACTGAACTATTAATGTTAATTTAAAATTGTTAAATGCATATGTATCGTGCCGTGGTGTGTGTGTGTTGGGGGGGGGGGTTGCTTGTCATTATTTTGCTAAAATTTGTTCGGCTAGCTGGAACGTCGGGACTATATGTCCTGGCATCACAGATATGAATACGTACTTCAATCTCCTGTTGCGTTATGCAGAATGGTGATGATAAAAAGAGTATTCCTGTATTTCACAGGGGTAGGCCCTGATCGTTTGTTCAGTTTGAGTTTCTACTGAAGTGCATCGATTCAGCCATGATTGAGTTGATTGATTGGTATATAATAACCCAACACAAAAGAATGATTGGGTCCACAAATACAAAGTCAACTAGAGCCGCTATGGCTCCAGGAGCCACAAATATCGTTAGGATTATTTGTGATTTGTAGTAGTATGACGGCTATGCACAGAGCAATTGTGACGTGAAGTCATAGGCATAGATCCCGGGGGATGGAGGGTATAACCCCCTTACCCCCTCCTCATATTTTGACAGGGGCGATGATCCATACAATCATCCCTCCAATGTTGATGCCTGTATAATATGTGGGTATATTTTACCGTGTAAGTGCGACCATTGACTTTTTTAGTTCCTTATAAGAGGAAGAATTTAAGGTATTATACAACGTGATTAAAAAAAAAAAATACTTAGCCGCCATCTTGGATTTGACCCCTTAACCCCACCAGAAATATTGGCAGCATGTGTCATTTGATTCAGTGGTCTGTGCAGATTGAATATCAGTTCAAGAAACAAAATAAACATGAAATTCTCACCAAATGACGCAAGGCCCCAGACTAATAGAGCTGCATGTTGAACGGCTAAAAAACAGTGTTTTTTTTTCGTTTTACCATGTTATCCTTTGCTTGCATTTAGGGAACTTTTTAATATATAGCTGAGAGAGTACGATAGCGATACTGAGGACAGCTGTAGCTGTGAGAGCACATATAGCATGATAGCAATACTGCACTGTTTGGCCCCCGATGACAATTGTTACGAGTCGTACTTGACTCAAGGCCAAAATCACCTTTTACCCGAACTCACACGAATGCACAACTCAAATACACTGTTTGATTAAGCTAACACAATCTAAGTCTTTAATTGAAAACAAAGTATGCTTGGTACATATAACAACAATATTGCATATACAATAAAATCACACAATCAGTTTTCATTCTATCGGTACTTAACCAGCGGTCTTCTTGTTGGTGATCCTAGAGTTCTTGCAATGTTCTGGACGACTGATGTAATATATCCTTATTCACTTGTCCTGCGAAAATCAGCGAAGTCCAGTGTACACTTGCGTTTATAAATATCCTTGCGTATGAAATTCTCACACGAAAATTATGGTGATTTCTCCTATTACTTATCTTCTTGCGCTGCTTTCTCCCAAAATATCTCCTTGCGCTGCTTTCTCCAAAAATGGTGTTTCTTTCACCAACCACTCTTTTTCCAGGGAACAGGTTTCTTTAACACAGCTCCGCTGTTTTTTGACAGATGCGTGGCCTTCACAAACCCAGCAAACTCCAGCAATTCGACAGAAGAACTTTAATCCTTTGATGAGGAAGAGCACTTTTGTATGCTCGCAATCTCCTTCGTTGCTGTATTAAAATGAGCTCAATTATTGGCTATGGAAACTGGTTAAAATGTACTTCTTTTTTGAAGCACGAAGACCATCACACACATGTGGAGTTTCACACTCTCACATGACATTCTGCCAAGTCCAAACAAAAGCCTATAGCTTTTATACCAGTACTCATGCAAAAACCCATCGTCTATTAATAAACCATTACTTCAATCACATTTTCACAACAGATTGCTGCAATCTTGGGATTTCCCAAGATTAATTATACACATTAACCTTTCACATTACATCACTTCCTGGGGGTTTTCCTGATGGTGCAATAATGAACTGGGGATTTCCAAGCTCCAAACATAAATCTGACTGTGTTTACAATAATTTTGGGTGAATTCCAAAATGACTTTCCACGCCAACTATCTTGCACGTACAAGGGGGTTTCCCATCTCATGACATACTTTCAGATTGTAAACAAAGTTAAATAATTAAATTAAATTACTCAGGGCACATCACATAATATACACTTGCGCGCATGCCCACCTTAAACACTTGCCCGCTCGCATGCATTCCCATAAACACCCCGGCACGCACGTGCATTAATACCATAAACACTTGTACATGTGTACCCATAAACACTGGTGTGCACGCACCCCTAAACACTTGATCGCGTGTACGTACCATAATCACTTGCGAGCATGCGTGCATACCTATAGACCTTTTTCCCTCTTTCCCATCATGCACTTTTCCAGGGGGTATGAGTGTCGCCAAATACATCATCACCCCGGGGGAGTACAGAGTTATGTTCATTACATTCTGGAATACGGACATTTCGGCTGGTGCCTTCATCACAAAAAAAGGAATTCCCGATATTCATGATAATGGCGCACGATCACTAATACCTTTCGGGGGCAAAAACAACATTTCTATGCCTTATTGACATGGTGTCGTCGCCGAAAAAAAGTTTCCTGTTATTGAAACCTAACTGTGTATACATTTTATAGAACAAACTAATGACGGGACACGCAGTGATATTTTGTCTGCGTACGTTTCACTTTTTTTCGGAGATGAAAATAAAACGTAAACAAAATCTCTTACACAGATGTTCTGCATCGCTCCGTAATTGCATCACTCGTGTATTCAATAATTGCATAAGTAGTAACATCGATGACCTTTACGATAATCCGCATATGGAATCAGTACGGCCATACTAAGACAAAATGATTGCAAAGGCCTGGCAAAGACCATCGGATGCACACCATCTATAAGGTTGGTGAACTACGTCATACCCCCTGGAATATTGCATTGTGGGATAGATGAAAAAAAGGTCAATAAACACTTGTTAGCGGGCATGCGTACCCATAAACAGTTGCGAGTGCGCATACATAAACATTTGCACGCTGTGTGCTAACAAAACACTTGCGAGAGCACACATACGCATACCCATAAACACTTGGACACTCATTTGCGTAACCATCAACACTTGCGTGTGCGCACCAATAAACGCTGGCGCACATGCATCCATAAGCACTTACACGTGTGTACACTGTACATACCCATAAACACATGCCACATGACTGTGTACACTTGCGAGCGTGGAGTGTATAACACTGAATGGGCGCAAGAACATATAAACATGTATGCGTGCATGTATACCCATAAACACTCCAAGCACGTGCGAGTCATTTTCGTGCTTCAAGCAGCCCTATATTTTCCCTATATTTTTGAAATTATATAAAAAGGTTTTCTATATTGTGACAAAATACGCCTATTCCATAATTTCTATATTACAATTGTTCCAAATTTAAGAACCCAGTGTGTTTTTTACTTGCATTAGTGAGTTTAAAGGAGTATTACATAGCATCCTCTTTTTATGACATTTCAGTAAATATCCACGAAAAAGCTTATTTACAAAATTTCAGTTGATTCCGATTTTGCGTTTGCGAGTTATGCATTGCACTACTCCATAATACTCCATACACAACATAATTTCGCAATGAATGAATGAATAAATTAATATTATCTCATTCATTCATTCAGTCATTCAGTCAGTCATTCATTCATTCAATTCATAATTAATAAGCCCAATCGCCATTGTAACTTCCGGTTTTTGAGAGCAGTTTTGGGACATTTTGACCTCTGACATATCTGTAATTATTATTAATTTATTTATTATTGTCATAATGTTATCATTGAAAATATTAACATAATTAATTTAAACAATTATGTTGTTTTGGGGGTTTGTTTTCATTCTTGTAAAACGTTTTAGATCATAGTTTGTACACACAAAATCCATTTTTTTTCCAATAGGTCAGAGGGTAAAGTGTCCCAAAAGTGCAAAAACTGTTCCACGATGCATTACAAACTTCCAATGCCGCTTTGGCTTATTGAACCTTTTCGGTAAATCCCATAAGCCTTTGCGAGTACACCTTTTTTCATTCAATCTATCTTTATTCTGGTAAGCCCTTTCAATACATAAGCACTGATCTCCCAAGAGGTCCAGATCAGACAATATAAACAATTACATGTAGAAAATAATTAAAATTAAAATGTATAGAATACTATGATGAATTGAGAATGATACAGTAATGTACATTGTATAATACAAGCATGAAAAAAATATTATAATATTAATACATGTAATAGTAACAATATATCATTACCATTATTATCATAAAAACAAACTCATAATTACATAATATATAGGCTACACAGTATCGTTAAACAGCAATAGCATTCTTGAACTCATACATACTCATGGCCATAAAGTTTGAACGTGTGTTCTGAGGGAGATTATTCCAGAGTACCGCAGCTCTGTAATTGAAGGTTCTTTTACCAGCCAGAATATTAACACCTGAGATGTACATGTAGTCATTTGACGTCACGCCGACCTGCGCCGATGCGCTTAAATCGTTTATCGAACATCGTTACTGCGCAATGGAAGTCGGCGTGACTTCAAATGACGACCATCTCTGGCATCTCAGGTGTACTCGCAAAGGCTTATGGGATTTACCGAAAAGGACAATTAATTGGGTGTTTGCTTATTTGTTGAGGTATTTATTTATTTATTTCTGCCACCTGCTCCTGCTTGTGCAATACTGTAAGCCCCTAGATAACCTTTGATACCGTGCATGTTTGTTTGTTAGGGAGTTGATTTATTCAAGTTAATTTCAGTGTTAGACCATAACATGTTTAATTAATGAATAATTCATTGATCAATTAATTAATTAATTAAATTAATGGGGTGGGTGCTTATTTATTTACGTATTCTTTGTAAGGGTGTTTATTTATTCATTAATTAAATAACTTAGCAGTGTGCTTGATTACTTATGTCACGTTGCGGTGTTTATGTATGTATTTATTTATTTATTAAATATAATGTATATCATCAACATGGAATAGTGCTCAATACCGTATTTGGTAGAGTTGTAATACAAATTGATTACTATACACTTATTTGCTAGAGCTGCTACACTGTGTTTCACGCATTACGGCGATCGTCAGGCAACTGATTGCTGAGATGCACACACAAAGCTATTTCTTTTTCTTGGCACGGTTTGATGGTTTTGACCCGTGCCTACACTTACTGATCAATTCTGACCTTTTATTCATGAAGTTCTTGAGATTGATTATTTTGATTATTTCCAGTTTTTCATCCATGCATAGGTTACACTGCCCTGATTGTCTTCTTTCTGTGTTTGACTCCCTTACAATTTCCCATTTAATTGAATAGTCCTTGCCCTTCTTCTTTAATTCCCAAATGTGTTTCGATAGTTCTGTTTCTTTTCGCCAGCCCATTCGGGGCTGGTACCTGTTTCAGGTTTGGGGTCAGTTTACTCAAGAGATTATATTTTAGTGGTATTGGAATGATTTTTTTTTTTTTTACTTTTTGTGGTTAAAGTTTTTTAAAAATATTTTAATTCGATTTGTTAGGAAAAGTAAGTATGTTTTGCCGTTTCAACGAACGAAAACGAGTGAGTATTACCAAAGTTATGTTTGAACTAATTAATTATGACTTTAAAAGTTTAAAGGCCTAAATGTAACAATAATAGTTAATATATATAGCATCATATGGTCAGCAGAAGAAAATCTGACATCACCTATGATGTCATATCAGTGTCCTTGACCGGGGTCCTTACTCCTTGACCACTGAACAGCGTGATATCATGTTGATAACAGATCTATAGAATCAAAATCTTCATCATATCCCCGGATCATATCACAGATTCTCAACAATCTGTGATCATATGGACCATATTGATGTGAAAGTAGTTATCTATCATATCCTGTGTCGTTTTATGGATAAAAATGACTCAAAATGTTATTGATGAAATGGTTGCTATCATAAACATCAGTTTTGTCTTTTCAACGGAAAAATCCGATGCAAAATAAAGTTTTTAGGGCCTAGCTATAATATGGGCATAATTTATGCATATAGTATTGAACAATGTACCCCATTTGACATGCACTTATAGATAAATAAATTGTCTTACTTTATTAATTTAATAACTTCTTTATTATAAATAAAATGACACATAACTATTTGATTCATAAAATTACATTCAACAAAATGATTGAAGAGAAAACACACAAGGCACTAGGCAGACTGTTATAGAATGGAGTATGTAAGATGCCATGTCCATAGCTTCGCAGGAGTTTCCGACTAGCAATCAACATGATCAGCACATTCAGAAAAACACAGTTTAAGAGTGAAGATTGTAGTGAGTAACCAGTCCTTTATAAATGTGCTGGCCACTATCTATTATAATATAGTAGGCTTAAACTATACATTGCGAATTAATTAAGTTATTTTAAAATAAAATGTACATGTAAGTTAACTCAAACCGGCAGTGTATATATCGAAAGCAGTGAAATCGGACATTCCTAACCGAAGATATTGAGTTCGTAAGTTCTGGTATTACAAAATTGGAAATTGAGATATCGTGGGTAAAAAGCTGAAAAGACAAAAAAAACCAACGACAACAACAACAACAACAACAACAAAACAAACAGACCAGAACAATTTGGAGTACATGTAATGAATTAAAAGAGTTGACATGAGATTAGGAATTAATGTTTTCTGCTGTTTCAGTGTGCATGTTCTCATCGTTGATGGTTTGGTGGACTGTCATGTAGATGTAAGCGTGATCCTAAAAATGCCTTTCACATTGACCAAAACTAATTACAAGACCTCTTCTACATTGAGGCTGGCTTTCCCTTTTAAAGGGAATTTTTATTCATATTTTAAGTGCCTAAACGATTTTGTGTGGTTGTTGAATCTCTCTTTGAATGTCCCTCCCGCTAAGCCTATATATGATTTTTTCATGCTATTTGATTCTACTACTGCTTTATACACGATTTGTGATGATAGGCACTTTCCCTGCAGGGGGCAGCTATCTTTTTTTCTGCAGTTGCATTTTCTCTGCATTTTGCTAGGTTTTTTGGTGACATTGTTGTTGTGCGTTTTAATTATTGCACCCATGTTGCTCATGCAACTGTAACTGACTTTGGCGCAGTTTCTGTTGAAAATTTTGTAAAGCTTGCTTCCTGGTGGAAAGTGCCTATCCAATAGTTTTAGAAATGTACCCCAATGTTAGATTTTACATTTCTGCTATAAGGTGGGTTAAACCAGAGTACTTTTCTCTTTCTGTTCTTCTTCTTTCCCTTACTGCTTCCATATGTTGTACTGCCTTTGCTATACATTATTTTCTCCTTGTAACCGCTTTTACTAAGCGCATCATTGTATGCTGTGGCAGCTTTGTCAAAGACTTCTTGGTTTGAAGATAGTGTGGATATTCTTTTCTCAATAGCAGCTGGCATATGTCTCACAATGGATTTTTGGGTGGTTAGATCTAGTATCACAAGCTTACCACAACTGGGCACTTTACTTGAGGTATAAATACCCAGTTTACTCGAGTTAAATACCCCCTCTCGCAATACAGCTAGTGTGAACACCACTTCGCATACTTACATTTACAACTGCCACAACAAACAGATAAATCACTTAATTAAACAACAGCCATGCCAAACCTGACACTATTATAACAGCTGCTCTTAACAAACTTCAGATGTTACACACAATTAAGAATAAAAAGTAAAAAAAACACAAAGCCCACTTACCTTACAGCAGCTATATCACAGGTGCCATTTATAAAAGTAACTAAACACTCCCCCTCTCAATAGAGCTAGTGTGAACACCCCTCCCTTCATTACAAAACAGCCATGCCAATCCTGCCACTAATATAACAGCTGCTCTAAACAAATGTTCCATAATACACAATTGTAACACAAACAACACCCACTTGCCTTACAGCAGCTACATCACACAAGCCATCTACGAAACTTTCTGAGTTCATTCGGTTACAACCTCATAAAACCTTGAACTCACTTCAAGTGCATTCAATCAATATCACATTACTTGCTACACTTAAAACTCCTAAAATCACTATTTGAATTTCACTTCTATTAAACATCCTTCACTACTCCCAAGGGATCACTGTGCATTCACAACCTTATTAATCCATATGTTAATACACTCTCCATTGCTCTCCATCAACGGGAAAACAAACAATCTGGCAAGTTCAACTCAACAAACTTCAAAATTGCCACATTAAATTCCAATTAATATTAACCCTTGAAACTCTACAAAAACCAGTCCAAACATTCATTAACACCACACTCATTAAACCATCAACACTTACCAAAAGACGTTTCCCTACCCTGTCACGCTCCACTACACAAATCACAATAGAAAAAAAAACAATTCAATATCCATTCATTACCACACCATAATTTATCGAAACGTATACCATGTACCCAAGCACTCACACTATTTCACTGAAAATGAATCAAGCAAGTGGCCAGCTACAAACTCAATAATCGCTAGGACGATAGCATCATAACGATATTATAAACTGTGCAGACAGTGCTAGCTAGTGCTGTGCATGCATGATAAATCTAGGGCATATCATATAATTCAAAATTGTGTTATTTTTTGTTTTGTTTTTTATTTATTATGTTATACTCAAAGACTATATTATTAATAATGATGGAATTTTATAACATATTTAATGTGAACATTTATACCAAAGACAAGAAGTATTTAATTCAGTCGGTCACCACCGCGGCCGACGTTTTTTTTTTTTTTCTTTCTTTTCTCTGTTCACCAACATGATGAAACTTAAGTTGTTGGTTTTTTTTCGTTGTTTTTTATTTTATATTTAAATATACATAGTCAACCTATTTATAGAGCAAAAACATATATTGGCTTCGATCTGGTTATTTTGTAATGAATTTTTGAAACATGGAGTTTGGTTTTATCTGTAAACTTTCAATAACTTTGTTATGTTTTCAGCGCATAGTTCTATGGACGTTGTCATCAGGCGTCAATTGCAAGACTTTTTGGACATATTCTGTGCACAATTTGCTATTTTATAATATTATAATAGTGCCATAGTTATTTAATATTAAATTACTTCAAATACAATGATTTTGGCATTAATTTTGGTCATCAAAATCTAGCTTGCTTCATCACTTTAGTGTCGATCATCTTTTATCATGGCGGCAAACATGTCAACTTTCATGTTCTAGAACCATGTGAAGACCAATTTTTTTGTACATTATGTTAGAAGAATACCTAACATTAATAATTTCTAAATAAAATGTTTGACTTCAATCCAGAAATTACTTAATTATTTTTTGAAAATAGCAAGTCAAACAAAAAGGCAACATTTGGAATCTTGTAGTTATTCGGCCGATTTTAATCGGGTATTTTTTTATTTTCAAGATTGAAACACGGTTAACCAACAATGCAGGACAACACACTTTATAACCTCAACCCATGCCTACAAAGTTCCTTTACAACATTCAGTATGTTTAAAAGATGTTGTATCCTAGAGTTAAGATTTTGCGCCCTCTATCAAGTCAATTTCACTGTGTTGCAGCTGATTGCCCTGCTGAACAAATCATCGATACCTCTATGCACATCAACGCCTGTGATTTATATGGTACTTCTAGGGTCATTGGCCATCATTGTACCAAGTGTGAACCCTTAAGCATTATAGTTCTTCAGCTAGAGATGTTTCACACTTTATACATATTGCCCCCTGTAGCCCATGACCTTTGATCTCTTTGATTGAGTCTACCCTACGAACTTTCTTGGGGTCATGGGCCATTACTATACCAAGTATGGGCCCCGAGGCTATTTTGGTTCCTGAGATAAAGAATTTAAAAGCCTGATCTTAAAATGAAGAAGAAGGAGAAAACTAAACAGAACGAATCAAATAATCTATGCCCCGTTGCACGGGTATAGATAAGGAGAAGAAGGAGGAGCAGAAATCTAAAACTAAACGCAACAAATACAATACCTATGATTCGTTGCACGGGCATAGATAACTAAACGCAACAAATACAATATCTATGCACCGTTGCACGGGCATAGATAAATACGGGCATAGATAACAATATAGAATGATTTCTCGCTACAAGAGGAAACTAAATATAATTAATAAGAAAGAACAGTTTATCAACCCACAGTGTTACAATTAAACAAGCCAACAAATAAACACAAATCCCGACCTACACATTACCCAATATTACTCAAATAAGTAAATAACTGCATTAACAGCTTCAACTTACCTCCTTATCATAATCGAGACTGTTTTCAATAGCAAAAAACTCACTAACAACATGCTCTCTGTAACACTTCCCAACTAAGCTATCTTCAATTGAATCAAATATATCATCCACCTGTTGAATATATAAAATGAATAAGCCCAATCACCAGCACTTCCGGCAGTTTTGGGACAATTTGACCTCTGACATATCGGGAAAATTCACGTAATATAATATTGATTTTTTTATTATTGTCATAATGTTGATCATTAAAAATACTAAAAAATTAATTTATAAAATGCTAATATTTTTTTATATTTCTTTTAATTATTGCAAAACATTTTAGATTATATTTTGTACGTACAACAACCCAATATTTCTGAATTTTCTGAAAGGTCAAAGGACAAAGTGTCCCAAAACTGCAAAAAACTGTCATACAATGCATCGCAAGCTTCCAATGCTTATTTGGCTTATTCATAGGTTAATATATTGAAGAACAATACGTTTTCATAATAGAACCTACTAGGTCTCAAAAAGTCGAAAAAGTCAGAGGTCTCACCTCATTATCACGAAGGCTATTCCTATGTGTACCAACAATAACTATTGGGGGTGATCGCTGCTTCTGCTTACTTTCCTTCTGCTGCTCTTGGCTAGGAGAAGTGAAGGCAATAACAGATTGCATCCAGAAATCCAAATTTTGCAGGAAATTGTGGTTCATTTTTCCCTACAAGAAAACAAAGAAAATTGAAAAATTGAAAGAAAAAAAAATAGTTTCTGAATCTGAATAAATTAGTTTCACCGAAGTTGTGAAAAAAATGTTTCGAATTATAGCTTTATTAAATTCCCTTGAAATGCACAATTACTTCATTTATGACGAAAATGACCATGATTTAACGTAAAATGGAGTATTGTGTTCTGCTAGGTGAGGATGTACGCAGGATTGCGATTGGTAAAACTTTATTTTCGCTATAACTATTGAAGTAACAGATATAAGTATATGAAAGTATATATTTCTAGAAAGGAAATGATGCAGAAATAGATAAGGTTTCACGACGGGATTCCATGACAACTGATTTTAATATACGAGTGCGCCGTCGGATATCACATTAACGGCCTTCCTGTCTGTCAATCAATAGTCTGTCTTTAATCCTGATAAAGTCAGGGCCACGTCTGACGAAAGCTTGACCAACTCGCACATTGACCGGATATGTGATATACGACGGCGCACTCGTATATTTACACCAGCTGAAAATGATGAAAGAAATTCAAGTACATGGCCAGATTTACTGGGTTTTGAAAATTGTCAAAAACTAATTTTTTTCCGACAAGGTTTCGGTACAAAATAACTAGTTACGCTTACACTTACACTTCTAAATGATAGCAACATTTTGTTTATCTAGAGACAAAAGTTTAGTATATGTTTTGTTTTTGTTTTTTGGGGTTTTTTTTTTACCTTTCTTTCCACATATTGCCAATCATTAGGACCAAATTTGTATTTGTTTAATTGACTGCTCATATCCATAAGTACCAGACTTAAGTCCTGTTTATCAGGGGCAGTCTGTGTAGCTCAGTGGTAGAGCACTCGCCCGACAAGTGTGAGGTCTGGGATTCAAGTCCCCGCACAGGCAGGTAAGTCCGGAGTTTTTACTCTGGTATATCTGCCTATGCATGTTGTTTCCATTCATAAATACATGTTTAAATGTGCTAGTGTGCGATGCGTAATTCTTTTCCCCCTGTGTATTGATATATTAAGAATAACGATTAAGCATCATTAATTTGATCTCATGCGCTAGTTTGTAATGTTTGAATGTATCCATGTTCCCGTGTATGATGCGTAAGCCTCTTTCTCTGTTTATATGATTATATTAGGCTGGCGGGTAATCATCATTAATTGATCTCGTACACTGGTATGTAATGGGTTGTTTGTACTGTTTACCCTTGTATTGACTGCTCATATCTATAATTACCAGACTTGAGTCCTGTTTATCAGGGACATTCTGTGTAGCTCAGTGGTAGAACACTCGCCCGACAAGCGAGAGGTCTGGGGTTTCCGGACAGGTAGGAGTCCGGAGTTTTTATTCTGGTATATCTGCCTATGCATGTTATGTTTCCATTTGCAAATACATATTTAAATGTGCTAGTGTGCGATGCGTAATTCTTCTTTCACCTGTATTTGTTTTAGTTTTTTAGCCATTTTTGCGATATTTTGCCATAGCAAATGAGGACCTCGTGCAAAAGTAGTAGCAGTTCGTGTTACAAAATATAGCTCAGTAGTTCTAGACTTACTCAGTCAAGTTTATTTTGTCTATGAACTCTGAGGGAAGTGGTAGCATTGAAAACCATGTGAAGATACAGTTTGGTCATAATGACATGTGTGTAATTTGTGACCTCGAGTTGTTCGTGAGAAATGTATGCCACCAACTAATGTTTCAAGTGCCAAGTACTATATAATTTTTGTGGAAGCAGCATCAAGTTCAAATTCAAGTTTACTTGTTTTCATTTAAATTCACATCAATGTATAAAAGTGGAAATGCAAGATTAAGAATACGTTATATTACTACTACGATGAACCATAAGAGCATGAAGAGTAAAGAGATGTGGATGCCGCAAAGGCACAAAGCGTACATCTTGTGGCACCCAATCTGAACAAGACGGACATTTAACTTAAATGACAATATTAATGTGTACAAAGATGAGATTGTGTGGCCGAAATAAGAATAAAAGAAATATATATAAATATATGGAATCATTAAACCAGATATGATACTCAAAAGCAATAATAAAATATATAATAAATGACATGTGTTGATACAGATCTGAGCTGAATTGATTAGCGAATGATTACATCATTAACAGATCATTTTGACAAAGTTACTGGGCATGGACAGACAGGACATTAGAAAACAGGGCAGGACAGGCCGAAGTAAAACAGACAGTTTGAAGATACCCTAAAACGGTAGTTTAGTCAATGTGGTATAAGAGTCGATTACATAGTCTTTAAGGCCATGTTCGAAAATAGCCAATGTTGGAGACTGTTTCAAGGATTGATCGAGGCAATTCCATAACAGAGCACCCTGAATCCTACGGATATTTAAGCCAGCATTGATATCGGTAAGACTTTCATTCGAAAAATGGATGTCATGGGTGTGGATGTCTTTGATGGTTATAAAAGAGTTGGGGTCAGAGGTATGAGATGGTAGTTTGTTGAATATAAATTGGGCGGTTTGGAAAATCTTGGATTTTTAGCGTTAGGATAAAATTGTCGGTGTGGCGAGCGAAACCGAATAGGTAAATGTTCTGATATTTTTTGTTTGCATTTAGAAACGTTTATGACGAGGGTAATAATAATGCAGCATCCCTGATACAGAAATCAATGCATTGCACACACGATCGACTGTTTCCATAATAGAAAATTATGATAGTTACAAGGTAGACGAATAAGTTCAACAAACATGGCGTAAATCTAAAGGTAGTATGGTCTAAAACAAAAACAAACAAAAAACAACAACATAAACAATGGATTATTAACCCTAGAACTACAACGGGGGTGGGTTGTTTCAACACCCCCCCCCCCAAGATCTTTTATTTGAAGGAAGGAATACTCAACATCATTTACGCCCCCACCACTACACACAGTGATGCAGAGAGTGATGAACGTGTTTACACCCAAACGAACTAAGCTAATCGTAGATCCGTCCTTTCGCTCAGTTGAGTGATAAAATTATTACCCCAGCATCTTTAGAGGTAGGACCGGCTGTCAAAGATGTCCAAAGAGGGTGGCGAGGCCAACCATTGGTTTCTACAGTAAAATAAATGAGTTTCATTTCCCTCTTGTCAAATTATTTCAAGAGCTACTGACCTTTTATTTGTTAGTTAGGTTGCAATAGTCATTTTTCTTTTCTTTTCCAACGGTTTCTACAGTAAAATCAATGATTTTCATTTCACTATTGTCAAATTATTTCAAGAGCTACTGAGATTTGTTAGTTGAAATAATAATTTAATTGAGGAAACAAATCGCTGAAAATCGCATTTTTTTAGAATTTTTAGCCGAAAATCAATTTTCCGATATACTGAAGATATGCCTAGCCCATTTCAAACGTCTCCGACAGATAACATTGTTGATGGAGCTAGTGATGTTGATACTCTGTCTGATGGAATTGTTGCGGATTTTGTCAAGTAGGAAAACTCCAAGCATTGCCCTAAGGCATCGCATTTCAAAAACATCCAGTCTGTGTCGATCGGATTCACGTAACGCCCAGGATTCTGACCCATAGGTGGCAATAGGGATGATGAGCGACTGGTATTTCCTTACTTTCAGCGATCTGGTGATGTCATGGTTAGCCCAGATGGTATATTCCAGCTTTATGCGATGTTTAATATCCTTTTCTACTGGGGGCACAATACTACCCAGAAAGACGAAGTTAGTTACTTTGTCAATGGCCATTTGGTTCAGCATGATATCTCTTGGACATATCTCAGACATGATCTTGCATTTTGTTGGGTTAATTTTCATTCCGCAGCTGCTGCATGCTGTTTTCAATTCATTATTGGAGATTTGCAGGTTCTCAAAGTCCATTTCCATGAGTGTGGTGTCATTTGCATATAGGATGTTGTTAATGCACATGTCACCCATCTGCACACCTGAGCCTAGATTTTGGATGTCCTTCCTTAAAAACTCCAGATAAAGATTGAAGAGGCATGGTGAGAGAAGATATCCCTGTCTAACACTAACTAGGACTTCAAACCAATTGGTGATCTTTCCATTTAGTTTGCTCATACGTTTTTTCAATGAGGTTCACCAGTTTGGTGTCTACTCTTACTGATCGCAGACATTTCCAAATGGCCTCCCTCCATATGGTGTCAAATGCTGCTTTGAAGTCTACAAAGTTCCAGTGTATTGGAATGCGTCTTTTTTTAGCATTTTCAAAGATTTGGCGTACTGTAAATACCGCATCTGAGGTGCCTCTGGAACTCCTGAACCCATATTACTCCTCTCTCAGACAGTCTGGTCCGACTGCCTGATCAGGAAATACTGCCGAGTCAGGCAACATGTTGCCTGAGCGGCAAAATGGTATCCCACATTGCAATGCTCTACTATTTCAAAATAGAGCATCCTTTAATATACCGTTATTTCTTGGTTTAGAGTAAAGAAGTAGGTAAATATATAAAATTATCAATGGATGTACAATCAGTAGTATTTTTCCATCAATCTTAGTTAAAATAAAGGTAATTTGCATATTTAAATCAATTTAAAAAAAACACGTAAGTTTTGATTTTTTATTTAAATTATTTTCCTCCCGGTGGAATTATTTTTCGGCCGGTGAAAAATTGTCAACTTACATGTAGCTCATGTGTGTAGAAGTAAAATTTCCACCGATCTTTTATAAAATCACCATGAACAATTTAGCCTTTAGTCTGTCAAATTCGGAAGGGTTAACAAAGCATGTGTTGCCTGCGCAGGCAATATGCTGCCTAACTCGGCAGTATTTCCTGATCAGGCAGTCGGACCGGACTGTCGGATGGTTATCTATAGTATGTTGTATTCGCTAAAGAACCATCCTACATAATACTTTTCCCGGGATTGACAGGAGGGTAATAGCTCTGTAGTTTGCTGGGTCCAGTTTGACGCTCTTTTTTGTACACATGGGTTATTAGACATTTACTCCATTCTTCTGGGATTTTTTCTTCAGCCCAGGCGGTGTTGATGATCTTCAACAACATTTGTTTCAACACGGGTCCTCCTACTTTCAACACTTCTGCTTAGATCTTATCCCAACCACACGCTTTGTTGTTTTTAAGTTTCTTAATGGCCTCTTCAACTTCATCTTTTAAAAAGGGCAAGCTTAGCGGGGTTGACAGGCTCCGGGATGGAGTAAAGTATATTACAGTCTCTGGGGAATTCTGTATTCAGATGTTACTGAATTATTCCTCCCAATACTTCATTACTTCCTCTGGGGCTGTTTTCAGTAAACCATGCTTGTCTTTCACTGAAAACTTAAACTAGTCAGGCAGTTGCTTGATTAACTTAAAGCTAGTCAAGCAGGTTAGCCCGTAGCTCAAGATTGTCAAGCCTGCTGGTCTAGCTTGCAATTTTGATAAGCTAGCCAAGCCTGCTTGACTAACGTGTAATGTGGTGCTTGACTAGCTTACAATATCGATGGCTTGACTAACTTGAAGATACAAACCGGCTTGACTAGCTTTAGGTTAGTCAAGCCGGCTTGACTAGCTTTAGGTTAGTCAAGCCGGCTTGACTAGCCGTAGGTTGGTGAACATTGGTGGACATTTCATTTTTCAAATATTTCAGCCACTTCAATATAAAGTTCAGCCCTACTGTTGGTTGATAAATGTATGAACAGCGACATATTCACGTATTTTTGTGGGACATGATATCGAATTGCATTTCGAAAACGAGGAATGTCCTTTTGATATCAAATAATTTTTTTAATTCGCGATATAATGCTATTTTATGGCAAATGATTAAAAATTGATTTTTTTTTTCAAATTTAACAGTCCTCGAAGTAAATTGTATAAATTTAATGGTATGTACCTATACTTAAAGTGTATAATAACTGGGACAAAAATCCATCCATCATATTTCAATTTTGACCTTTTATATTGAAGATAAAGACAAACACATTTGTCTTTTTGGGAAAAAAACTCGATGAAAGGTTAAAATTCTCAATTGATGGTGGACTTTTCATCCCAGCTACATAAAGTACATATTCATTAGATTTATGAAGTTTACTTCGAGGATAGTTAAATATCAAAAATACAAAAAATATCAATTTTTAATAATTTGCATAAAATCTGTGTTACTTGGCGAATTAAAAAAAAAAAAAAAATTTGATATCAGAAGGATATTCCTCGTATTCAGAATGTAATTCAATATGTCAGATGTGCTCTCAGGTCCCATAAAAATACTGTGCAAACGTTGCTATCCGAGCCCTTAACCCAAAGAGAACCGTGTGAAAAGCATTCTTTGGAAGATTATTTGATTGATTTTGAACTCCTACTCAGCAACACTTGGTGTTTCCCTTTATTTCTTTTATAATAAACTACACATTACAGTTAATGTGTTTTACCCATTGGAATGGTCCAAAAATGTGTCTATTTGTACAAATTTAATTATCTCAGTGACGCGTGAACGGATTTGGATAATTTTGCACCATTGTTAAGCAGACACTTCATGGTTTTTGAATCTTTAACAATTTATTTTACTGCCGATATTTTAAGTTATGCACCACTTTTCATAGGGCATATTTTTATTGAGACACCCTGTATATTAGTTTCAAAATTCATAACTATGAGAATAAATAATACCAGACAAGATAAAATTCCACATTTGTCTCTTTTTTTAAATATTTTTTACCAGTAACGTAGTTTGCAGCACGCTAGTCAAGCAAGCTAGTCAAGCAGCTGCCTGACTAGCTTAGGACTGCTTGACTAACGTTAGGTTAGTCAAAATGGACACCATCTGGACTAACTTAAAGTTAGTCATAAACTAGTCGAGCGACAAGCCTAAGCTAGTCAAGCAGCCTTGACTAACGTCCAAATTAGTCAGGCAACTTAGTCAAACCTGCTCGACTAACGTCAAAGTTAGTCAAGCACGTTAGTCAAGCAGGCCTGACTAGCCTTACGTTAGTCAAGATTGGCACCATTCTACCGGCTTTATGCTGGCAGCGGGTGTTACAGACTGTCAACTTGTGGAGCATGTATAATTCCAACAGTTTCTCCTCTCTGCTGTTGATCTTACCAATACAATACTTACCCATTGCGGGAGTGCCAGCTTCGTGACATCCCGCTATTTCTAAGGACCGCTATCTCTAAGGTTCGCTATCTCTAAGGTTCGCTATCACTAACGTATAAAGTCTATGGAGATCAGAATCCCGCTATCTCTAATAGAAAAAGGGGTTCGCTATACCTAAAAAAATGTCCACTACTTCCGATATCACTAATTTTAAATAAGGTTCGCTATCGCTAATTTAAAATAAGGTTCGCTATCACTAATTTAAAATAAGGTTCACTATCAATAATTTATTGAAGGTTCGCTATCTCTAAGGTTCGCTATCACTAATTGCAATAAAGGTCCGCTATCACTAATTTTGTTTAAGGTTCGCTATCCCTAATTAATTAAGTTCGCTATCTCTAAGGTTCGCTATCACTAATTTCGATTAGGGCTCGCTATACCTAAGGTTCGTTATCACTAATCTTAAATAAGTTCCACTATCTCTAATTTTAAATAAGGACCGCTATCTCTAATTTAAAATAAGGACCGCTATCTATAATTTTAAATAAGGCCCGCTATCTCTAATTTCAAATAAGGCCCACTATCTCTAATTTAAAACAAGGCCCACTATCTCAATAAGGTTCGCTATTTGTATGGGCGGAGCCATAGGCGGAGAGCCATACTTTAATTTTGTTTTGCAATATTTGTTCGCATGTTTAAGGGTTTATCTAGCCACTGTATAGATTGAAAGTTGCAGGGTATATAGTATGTAATCGAATGAAGAAGTAGATAGATTTTCTATAATAATATGTGTTCAGGAGAGGAGATATTTAACAAAAACAAAAACACCCAAGTCCGTCAAATGCACGAATAAGAATACGTGTATAGTGTTACGAGTCGTACTTGACTCAAGGCCAAAATCACCTTTTACCCGAACTCACACGAATGCACAACACAAATACACTGTTTGATTAAGCTAACATAATCTAAGTCTTTAATTGAAAACAAAGTATGCTTGGTACATATAACAACAATATACACTAAAATCACACAATCAGTTTTACTCTATCGGTACTTAACCAGCGGTCTTCTTGTTGGTGATTCTAGAGTTCTTGCAATGTTCTGGACGCCTGATGTAATATATCCTTATTCACTTGTCCTGCGAAAATCAGCGAAGTCCATAGTACACTTGCATTTATAAATCCTTGCGTATAAAATCCTCATACGAAAATGATGATGCTTCCTCTAATCTCCTTTGCGCTGCTATCTCCACAAATATATCTCCTTGCGCTGCTTGCTCCACAAATATATCTCCTTGCGCTGCTTTCTCCAAAAATGGTGTTTCTTTCACCAACCACTCTTTTTCCAGGGAACAGGTTTCTTTAACACAGCTCCGCTGTTTTTTGACAGATGTGTGGCCTTCACAAACCCAGCAAACTCCAGCAATTTGACAGAAGAACTTTTAATCCTTTGATGAGGAAGAGCACTTTTGTGTGCTCGCTGTCTTCTTCGTTGCTGTATTAAAATTAGCTCAATTATTGGCTATATAAACTGGTTAAAATGTACTTCTTTTTTGAAGCACGAAGACCATCACACACATGTGGAGTTTTCAATCTCCCATGACACTCTGTAAAGTCCCAACAAAACCTCCAGCTTTTTATATATCAGTACTCATGCAAAAACCCATCATCTATTAATAAACCATTACTTCAATCACATTTTCACAACATTGCTGCAATCTTGGGATTTCCCAAGATTAATTATACACATTCACCTTTCACATTACATCACTTCCTGGGGGGTTTTCCTGATGGTGCAATAATGAACTGGGGCTTTCCAAGTTCCAAACATAGATCTGACTTTGTTTACAATAATTTGGGGAATTCCAAAATACAAGGGGTTTCCCATCTCATGAAATACTTTCAGCTTGTAAACAAAGTTAAATAATTAAATTAAATCAAATTACTCAGGGCACATCACAATAGTATAGGCCTATCCACCATTGGGGAATTGCCGCAGCTGATTAGAGTCGTCCATTTCGTGCGGTACATGATTAGAGTCGTTCATTTCGTACGGTAAATAACGGGCAATGGGTGTATTTTTTGTTTGCTTTTGTGTTGCTTTTTGGAAACACTCGCGCCCGCTATAAGGTCGTTAATTTGTTTCCACAGACCTAATCTCCTACACAGCCAATTTGTGTCGGGCGATCCGAACAAACATCGTGATAGCCACATACAGTCTGGCCCGAGGCACAGACTATCAAGTGTTTATTTACCAGTGACCTTCAATAAAATCGATACTGTAGTACAATTTACAAACATGCTATATACAGGGTGTCCCTGAAAGAACTGTTTCGTCAGAAACTTAATTGTTTGGGTATTTTAACGCCACAACTAAACAAAACTAAATACTTTTTGAATTTTGACAAAAAGACGAAATATTGAGATTAGAAATTTAATAACGTGGCATAATCACTGCGCATCATAATTGTTACTTCATTTACTGTATAAAACACATCTTTTGACTCATTATGACCCCAGATTTGTTTTCTTTTTTGAGAAACAAAAATCCTTCCAAACTTTACATAGAGCCAAAAATTTACAAGATTAATTTTGTTTATTTTGGCATAACAATTCAGGGAATTTTGTTTTTGTTTGTTAACGTTTGTTTTTAATACGCAATCACTCAGGCACACCCTTTCCAACGAAAAATGAAAACTTTAATCTCAACATTTAATTTTGAGCATGGAGAAAGGAAATCATAATTTCCTCCCGTTTCTCCCCATTTTCCCCTTCTGTTTTTCTTCTCTTTTTTTTTTTCATTTTGCTTTTCACCTTTCCACATTTTTCTTCTCAGACAACCCTTGTTTACCAAAAGAAATACATTTTATTTAATTTATGACGACACAGCATTCTGTCATCCCTGTCTAGCCCCGCTCCAAAGGTCTGACCTGGTTGTTAAACCGGCGCAGGCCAGATGTCAGAACTGCAAATCAAATGCAGCAAGGTAGAGGTTGTAATATCGTGCACATAGCTACCTATTACCTTGCTGTGTATAGTGAACAGAAGGTATCAATAAATGGGACAGTATGAATGGATCGTTCTCGAAGTTTATGTTGTGATGAAGTTTGGCAGTCAACATGTGCGATGATGCCGAGTATTAGGGAACAAACCAAAAGATCAATGACGTCCTATAAACGAAACTAATTTCGTTTAGGGGTGAGGGGGTAAAAATACTCAATTACGTTTGTACAAAACCATCGGTCTGAAGAATGTGTCATTATTATTATTATGTCAAAATTTTCAACATTTCATTATTACGTTTCTGGCAGGGAGGGGGGGGTCAGCTGAGAAATGAAACTAGTTACGTTTATAGGACGTCATCGATCTTTTGGTTTGTTCCCTTATAGGGTCTACAGGGGTTTTAACAACATGGTGTATCGCCTAAACTTGGTCAGTTGTATTTGAACTCGACACCACGAGGGGATATCCCATATCCCAACCCGTGCTCTGGGCATCTTGTAAAACATAAACATTACACAGCCGTGCGTTTATCACATTTCCATATTATTACCTTCTTTAATCACCCCACACTCCCCATCCACCATCCAGGCTTCGCCCATACAGGGTTCTGAAAAGAAACTCACATCTAAACACAACCACTACCATACCATCACCCAACAACCTTACACACCAACCGCGTATGACGAAAACCGCGCAACCCGAGAACCGCTCTAGTTGTAATTTAAAATTAGACCCACTATCTCTAATTTAAAATAAGGCTCACTATCTCTTATTTTAAATAAAGCGGGAAAAGCGCCCTCGAGTTTAATAGTTTATACGGGTGAAAATATACCCACAAGTACACGAACACTTAAAACAAAAGCCATTTCTTAAAGACACTAAAACTAAATTACAAGATAAAGTAGTCAATAGATAGAGAATTTTGTCCTGCATATTTTCATACCTCAATCGGTGCGATACGACTTTATTTTCCTAACTTTGAATGAAAAAAGAGAGCTTTTCAAAAGTGAAACATTTTGTTTCCATCTAAGCACGCAGATGTTAATCTCAACGGAAGGATTGTTCATCCGCGAGGCGTTATTGAACCCGTAATAAAACATGATAAAACAGAAATAACCTTGAAAGAGGAAATATCTAAATTTATCACTTTTGAAACTCAACCATTTCAAATGCTTAGTGGGATAAAATCGCTTCGTGCCGAATAAGATATCAAAGTACGCCGAACAAATTTCTCCATTTACCGATTACTTTATTTTGTAATTTAGATTTGGTGTATTTAAGACATGGCTCTTGATATGTCTTCGGATATTATTTAAAATAAAATTACTGATAACGGGCGCTATTTTAAATTAGATAGGCCTTATAGCGGGCCTTATTTTTAATTAGAGAAAGTGGGCTTTATTTAAAATTAGAGATAGCGAACTTTATTTGAAATTAGAGATAGCGAACCTTATTTGAAATTAGTGATAGCGGACCGTATTTAAAATTAGAGATAGCGAACCTTACTTAAAATTAGTGATAGCGAACCTTAGAAATACCGAACCTTATTCAAAATTAGTGATATCGAACCTTAGGTATAGTAGACCTTTTTCGTAATTAGTGATAACGAACCTTAGGGATAGCGACCCTTAGAGATAGCGGCCCTTAGAGATAGCGAACCGTCGCCCGAGCTTTACTGTCAGAGACTATTTTGGAGTTGAAATCCTCCATCACAATAAGTTTCTCTTTCTTATTGACTTTCTGAAGGCGATGTTGTAGCCCATCATAAAATTCACCACTTTCTACATCACTGTGTGTAGTGGTAGGGGCGTAAACATTAATGATGTTGAGTATTCCTTCCTTCATTTTGAACTTTGCTGTTAGGATTCTAGAAGAGACAGATTCATAGCTGACAAGGCATTCTTGGTTTCTTTGCCTTCCTGATCTTCTCTTCAATTTTTTTCAGAGGGTAAAGCATGACTTTCAACAGTTACATATTTGGACCTTCTGACTTCCATTGTTAGGTGTTCACAGTGTTTTAAAGAATGTAACAAGTGTTTTTAAATACAAACTTCGAGTTCCCTGTGTCGTCTGAGGATTTTATAAATTGCCGCCAATCCCCCGCCGCCTATTTATTCCTTAAGTCAGTGTGGTTTTCCACAAGAGCTTTTTGACGACCAATTTCTTTCATAGCTGAGTGCTGCTTTGTGGAATTAAGAGGCATTGTCCAGGAAATTCGACTTTTGGGTGGCAACGGCCAAAAATAGATTTTCCTTATAAGTTGAGTGGTAAGAGGCCTTTGTCTCATATAAACACTTGTGGTTTTATTTTGACAATTTATATCTTGTTGCCATAGTAACGGACATTTTTTCCATTATTAGCCTATTTAACCAATTGTCACACTTTCGAGCAGTAAAATACCCTTTTATTAGAGTAACTGTACCTCACACATAAAATTTCTCAATATTTTCTTATAATTTTTCCGATATAGATGGAAGGCTTAGTAGCAAATACATTGCATAACAAATTAGAATGGGGTCAGAATTGGGCTATACCATTTATTTTAAATAGGGTGTTTTTGATAATTTTGAATATTCCCATTTAGGCCTAACTTCTGGGCTTCATAACCCGTATGGTAACGCTTCATTTGATTTGTCATTTTAGGGTTGACTTGATGGGACATTGTTACATTGAAAATGGAAGAAATTAGTTTGGGGAAAATCATGTGGTAAACGGGGTGTTGCCAGAAAATGTTGCATACTTTCAATTTTGTAAATGGATTTAGGTGCATAATAAAGCTGGTTCTCGCATAGAATACTTGTATAAAATTGTACTATTATCGTGTACAATAGTTTAGTGTAGTTTGTATAATGTATTTATATAAAAAAATAGCACAGAGTTGCCATTCCGCATGTAAGTGTTGCCATTTTTTTGGCAAAAAATGTACTACATCTGTAAAAAGTTAAACGCATTCTTGCAACACTGATTGTGTTCATGATGAACTATAAATAATAAACCGTACTTTGATATTGACTTGTCATGAATAGCTGCATACAACTAAAATTGACATTATTATAATAATATTTGGATTATATTTACAATATCTGCAGTTGAAAGTTCTATATTTAGTTTCTCATAGGCTTAATCCCCCCTTGAAATATGTGTAAAAATTCTGGTCTTCTTTGCTCGTTTTGAGGCCTTTTGGGCACCTTTTGAGATATTTTATGACCACCAGTCGATTGCAAATCGATGAAAGTTTAACATATATGTTTCAATGTATGGGCAGCCTGAAGTTCCACCTCGTTTTCCAGGTACGAGACACTAAACAGCGCCCTCACTGTTTTTGATATGCTCAAGACTATTTCGCTGACCTATTTTAAAAATGCGACTTTTTTGGCGACAGAAATTCATGCATAGGCTTTACACTTTATTTGAGATATAATTCGCTACTCTCTCTGATTATTTGTCTAAAGGGCAGCCCAAATACCTCAAAAAGTTTTTGTATTTTACCGGAACTCATTAGGGTTACACAAATGGAGCATTGATTTAGTTGTGTGCTCCCTTCAAGGGTGAGCTACCGAATGTTCATAAAATCAACTTTTGTTATAATCAGAGGTGCCACTTTTCCTACTTTTGTCTGAATTCCTACTTTTATGAAGTCAAATTTTCCGCACTTTTATATATTTTCAGCCCGTTTTGGGACTTTTTATTCTAAATTTACTCGCTATTTCAGGTTTTCTTGACTTTTTGAGTGGTACTTAGTGGCATCTTTGTATAATGTTCCTGAAATATAAAATGTTTTGAGTAAAACACTCAAGGTTTGAGTGCTCTGTGACATTAAGGGGGTACTACACCCCTGTGGTAAATTTGTGACTATTTTTGCATTTTTCTCAAAAAATAATATCACACTGGTAACAAAAGTTATGTATATTATTAGGGGCAAGGAATCCAATTACTACACTGAAATTTCAGTGACTCAAGACAAGCAGTTCAGTAAATATGATAGGAAATGAGGTACATCCTAGCGGTACCTTATTTCTTATCATAAATAACGAAACGCTTGTCTTGGGTCACTGAAATTCCAGTGTAGTAATTGATTCTTGCCCTATAATATACCCAACTTTTTGTTACCACCGTGTTATTAGTTTTTGAGAAAATGCAAAAATAGACACAAATTCATGGAGGGTGTAGTGCCCCTTAATGCCCTATTAAATTTATATGGTGAATTCTGAAAATGTGCACATTTTCAATATTTTGACCATTTATTTACATTTGCATTAAATACCAATTTTCTACCTTTAGTTTTTGACCGTTTATCTACTAAAAACCGCTTTAACCCTATAGCTAGAACTACGAAAAACAACCCCCTCTCCTAACATTTTTTATCTGTCATAAAAAACACATGTGCCTGCGCCCAAACGACCTAAGCTAGTCGTAGATCCATCCTTTGTGCTCATTTTAGTCATAAAATATTTACCCCAACATCTTAACCGGGTAGAACCGAACGTCAAAGATGACTATAGAGCGGGGTTGGTGAGGCACCCATTGGTTTGTATAGTAAAATCAATGATTTTCATTTTGCTCTTAAATTATTCCAAGAGCTACTGACTTTTTACATGTTAGTTATATATAGGTTGAAATAGTGTGTCTTTTCCTTTTATATTGGGGAGATTATTCACTGAAAATTGCATTTTTGTAGAATTTTTTTGCCCAAAATCAATTTTGCCTATATACCTTTGTACATGGGCATAATAATAATAATAATAATAACAACAACAACAACAACAACAACAACAACAACAACAACAACAACAACAACAACAACAACAACAACAACAACAACAACAACAATATAAAACACTTAAAATGCAATTTTCCAATTTTTTAAAATAGAAACACTGCTTTTTTGGAGAAATTTTTATTCATTAGTATTTTATAAATTGTCAAATCCTACCAAAATACTTTGTTATCCAAAATTGTTCTCTACTAGTAAGATTATCCCTGAACTAATTTATCTTGAACTAAAAATGAATGATTAAAACCAAAATACTATAGAAACACTGTATTTTCAGCATTTTGATATTTCTGTAATCTCATATTTATATTTGCAATACATTAGGCTTACAATCTCCAATAATTGTAATTTTAACAATGCTTATATTACAAATGAAGGCAAAATAGACAAATAAGAGATTGTAAAAATAGGGAAATTTCTAGAAACACTGTGAGCATACAGATGATTTCCCCAAACCATTTTTTCTATAAATTATTAAAGCATACTTTAATCTTCCAGGAAACAAAAGTTTGTTGAAATGGAAGCGTTGGCATGATACTTACAACCGTTTCAACCATACAGGTTTTATGTACTTTTCAAAATAATAAAAAACACCCCGCAAAGAAAAAGTGGTATCTCCCAAATCAAAAGGCCCTCAGTTCCCATTTAGGTCCTGAAACACAGACAAGACCTTGACCTAAATTCTACCCTCACCAACTTTAATGTACCCGCTCTAACTTTCTTCCAGAATGATATCGAATTGACAGAAAATTTTACACATAATTTTGCCAAAATCACTCAATTTAAGGGGAAAAGAACAATTAGCCGTTTCCATGGCAACAAGAAGCTGGTGTCACTATAAATGTTATTTTTGATACATCACCCTAAAGTGTCATTGATTGACACAATATGAAGAAAATTGGTGATTTTGCGTTTTGCCACAAATTTGAAAAATAAGTCTATTTTCCTGGACAAGTCCTCTTAAAACCTCAAAGTTTAAATATCAATAAAATCAAAAGTTCAAAATGTGGATTTTGTCCAATTATATATGGATTTTGTCCACATTAGTAGAAATAGTCGTCACAGGCGCATGTTTCCCAAATTTTACAAAATATAATTTGATTTTCGCCAATTTCGGATTATTACACACCCCACTCTTCATATTTGAATGACACTTTTTGACAGCTAGCACTTACAAATAATTTAATTACAATGCAGTACATAATTTCCTCGATCAAATGTGATTTGGTGCCCATTTAAAACAAAATGGCCGCCAGCATTGTTCAGCAATTTTACAGAATAACATGTGATTCTCTGCAATGTTTAGTCTTCGTATTGCGATTTATACATAAAGTGGTGTTCAGTTCAGTTCAGTTTTATTTTCATCTCAACACACATACATATAAATAACATGATATAGAAAGAAACATTTTGTAATAAATTAGTAACAATGCAATGCCAAATAATTTACAATTGAGATACCAATATTAATATTACAAAATAATATTTTAATAATGTGGTATGAGAGATGTGGATGCCACAGAAACGCAAAGCGTGCAAAGTTGTGGCACCCATTTGAAGGTTACAGACAAGTCTATAGCTTAAATACAATATTCGATATTTATAAGGTTACAAATTCTATGAATGCCATAGAGGCCTTGCATGTGACGTATCATCCCGTAAATATGGCGGACTACTCAAATGCATTCAACAAAAGCATGATTGCAATCTACCGTGACAGTTCGTCTCGCTCATATAACCCTGCACTACGATCGAATAGGTTGATGACAACATTTGATTGAATGGACTGCACTCCGCCATAACTACGGTGAAGGACATCGGTTCAAATCCTTTGTTTGGAGCCAATCGATAAAAGAATGCAAGGCCTCTATAGACAGACAACATAAAGTCCGAAAAATCAATGAAACATAAAATGCGAACTAAAGCAGCGCATGTAAATCCATCATGCAGGAGAAAAGCACTTTAAACATTATCATGTAAATATCCATTGATGAGGTTTTGTTTGAATGTTTTTTTAAAATACGGTAGGAGACGGGGTGAGTTTAAGGGATTGGTCAAGATCATTCCAGAGGAGAGCACCATGTGTTTTGATGGTGTTGCTAGCAAAAACCGTATTAAGTGCAATATCAGATATTTGTTTAGTAGGGTTGGCCATGGTCAAAATTTTTTTTCTTGCTGAGGTGAAAGGACTTTGGTTGGAGGTTACAAAAATGCATTTCGAAAATTCAGCTGAAGTCCGTTGCCATGGCAACGGCCCGATTTGTGTTTTTTACAATTTTCGCCTATTTTGGAGCTAAAAAAGTGAAAATTACCCTTAAAAGGACGCCTCGTTGCCTTAATATACAAGTTGATATTTAAAAATAAATTATATCATAAAAACGCCTTATCCTTGTTCTATCTACAAACGAAGTTGTGTTTAGAGATTTGTTTTCTAAATATCGATTTCGGGCCTGGCAACACTGCAAGTTTTTCAAATTTGAAAAATGCCATTTTTTACCGATTTTGGCGATACGAAAAATTAACTTTCGCGCTCACCTAGGATTTTGTCGTTATGGTTATTGGTAGAACATACCTTGCCCCCAACATATCTAATAAGAACAGCTTGGGGAAATTTATTTCTCTAAGGAAGGTGTTGCCAGAAAAACATACATTTTGTAAAAATTCAAAATTCTCATAAAAGGAACATTTGCTGCAATTTGCCCTAGATTTAGCACATGTGATGTAATGAGTCATTTTATCATCATGGTCAACGATTCTGAATGTTTGAAAACAATAAATGAAGTTTAATTTTAATGCGGTGTTGCCAGATGCCCAAAATTATGAAAGCTACTTTACGCAAAATAGCCCAAATAGGTCAAGTTTTCATGTATGAATCTAATCAATCCAGTCAAATCACAGTCTATTATTATAAATCATTTTATCATAATTTTCACCTGTTTTGAATGTTTGGAAACAAAAAAAGTTCATCATACAGTGTTGCCAGATGCCAATAAGTAGAAAATATACAATTCTTGTTTACCCTGTGCATGCTGTGTTTTCAATACCATTTTTGGTTTACCGTGCGCACACTATTTTCATAAAAGGACATTTTTTCCAATTTGCCCCGAATTTAGTACATGTGATGTAATGAATTGTATGTAGAGTCACATTATCACCATGGACAACTATTCTCTATGTTTCGAAACTTTAACTTGCAGTGTTGCCAGATGCCTAAACTATGAAAAAAAGGACAAGTTTTTATGTATAATAAACAATTTCTTTAATGATGTATCTAAAATACAATTAAATTATAATAAATTATGATATGACCCCTTAAACTATTTGTTTGGAGATTTGATACGGCGCCGAACACTACAGCTGTGCCATAATAAAACTGAAATCCTGTTTCCAGACGAAAATTTGTATGTTGTTACAAGAAATTCAAAGTAATTTTATCATCAAGGGACCCACATAGAGCAATACAACATCGATCGTGAGCCAATCTGCATTATGTTGCTTGCAAAAGCCGAAGATCAGAATGAAATTCTGAAACGACCATGACCAGATATTTTTCTTAATTTCTTAGTAAACTTAAAACGTTTTAAAAACGCCAAATTGCAGTCACAAAATATATGATATTAGTAAATCACCAAAGCGAATGGTAACAAAGGTATGCGGAAACGAACTGCATTAACAAAGTATGTGCCCAAAGATTTGTCTTTGGCATGTCGCTTTTTTGAAATATCACCAAAAATGTTAAATTTTGGAAAAACACCCCAAAATTTAGAACGTCGAAACAAACACGAACCTTCCAAAATAAATACATATTCACACCAGCGTTCGAAATAGGGCCGGTCAGCCGGCCATTGGCCTGTAACTTTTTGGCCTGGCCGGTAACTTTTCTGACTGGCATCTAGTTGCTGGCCCGGCTGGCCGGTAACTTTTTAAGGTCAAGCCCGGCTGGCCTGTAACTTTTTGAGGCATATTTCGAACACTGATTCACACTCGGCGGCCCAGTCACTACTGCTGTGATTTGGGGTAACTCGTTGCTTCCCCTCTTCAGATACCTGTACTTCAAGTATACCCCAAAGAAATTTGTCTATTAACACTTTTTTTTCTAGGGTGTTAAATTAAATCGTAGTAAGATGCATTGAGATTACAAGTAGATAGTGTGGCAGAATGATGATAGACTATAGAGAGTGTCTGTTAGGTTAGACCAGGTAAGAGTTATTGGAATGGCTCCACAGTATTCAATACTTCAACATGCTTTCATAATGGAGAATTACTGGTTGACACAAAGCTATGGAGAAGTGCAGAGCAGATTTAGAAGACAGTTTCCAAGAGCATGCAAACATAATTTCAAAACGTTTCAAAATTTGATGCGGGCAGTTACAGAATGGATCTATCCCAAGCTCATTTAAGATCACGGGGCTTCACCACACACTGTCAGAGTCGTAAGGCAGAGACTTCGGGAACTATCTTTCTAAAAGTACGTGTACAGCAATTTTACGTTATGTAGACTGAAGTGAGATAATGCTTGAGAGCATGTATGCAATAAATAGTTCAAGCAGTGAACCTATTCATCTTGTGCTGTGTAAGTAAAACAATGCTTAAGTCGATCTTCGCTTAAATGACTGTACACTGTAAAAAAAATCTTGTAAATTTTACAGTAAAAGTGTGTGCAGCCAATCTGCCAACAAAACCCTGTAAAATTTACAGTATCCTGTAAAAATTAACACACTCAAAATGCTGTAAAATAGGTATATTTGGCGAGTTATTTTAGAGCTTGAGAATGTGTTTAGGATAAAAATGCTGACTGACTTCAAAAGTCCACCCTTCCCATAGAACAGTTTTTTTACATCGCCTAACTGTAAAATTTACAGTTTCCTGTCAAGAAAATACAGTTGAAACCTGTAAAATTCATTTTTTTTTACAGGATACTGTAAATTTTACAGGTTTTGGTTGGCAGATTGGCTGCACACACTTTTACTGTAAAATTTAGTCACGTGATATTTAGTACTTAATCGTATAAGTGACCATTCTTACAGTGTAGTGATGATATTGATATTGCTTAAACGTTGAATTATAATTTTAATTTCAGCTTTGATAGGCCTAGATAATTTAAACTAAAAAATACAGTATTTGCCTGTTTTTATCAATTACAGCCAAATACTGTTAATAATTAGCCTTTTTTACAGTATTTTACTGTAAATTTCACTGTTATTTTTTACAGTGTAGCTCCCAGATGCATCAACCTATTATCTTCAGATTATTAGAACAATAAGTTAACATATTCCCCTTTCTATTTGTTTTAGCAATTTTATATTTTTGATATATTTTTGAAAATGTCACATATCCCGGTACCAACCATTTTGATGCACCCTGTACATCAAGAATGTCTTGTTAAACTCAAAATTATGTTTTGGGAACACTTTTTGATCAAATACCTGGTCATATAATCATGATAATAGAACACTGGTAAAGAGTGTATGTGTATTGATAAGATATGATTGGCCAATTCCTTTTCCAACTTTTCAGCAATATCTGAAATGAAAATGAAAATCGGCGATACTGAGGACTTCTATTAAAGTAATGAAATTACAATTTTGTTTGTAAACATGTTTACTGGAAGGTTTATGTCAATGTTAAAGTGGTTAAGTAAAGTACAAGGTTTAAAAAGCTCTGAGAGTGTATGGCATGTATGGTGTATTTTTTACAAAATCCTCCTATGTCTGCTAGTATTTGACATCTGGCAACACTATGTCAAACATTCACAACTGACAAACAGATAGGTTAACATGGTTAAAGGGGTCATATCGAAATTTATTATAATTTAATTGTATTTTAGTTGCATCATCAAAGAAATTGTTTATCAATATCATACATAAAAACTTGTCATATTTTTTATAGTTTAGGCATCTGGCACCACTGCATTAAAATTAAAGTTTTGAAACATAGAGAATAGTTGTCCATGATGGTAATGTGACTCTACATACAATTCATTACATCACATGTACTAAATTCGGGGCAAATTAGAAAAAAAATGTATTGAAAACACAGGGTGCACAGGGTAAACCAGAATTTTACCTATCTTTTCTACTTTTTGGCATCTGGCAACACTGTATGATGAACTTTTTTGTTTCCAAACATTCAGAACAGGTGAAAATTATGATAAAATGATTTATAATAATAGACCGTGATTTAACTGGATTGATTAGATTCATACATGGAAACTTGACCTATTTGGGCTATTTTGCGTAATGTAGCTTTCATAATTTTGGGCATCTGGCAACACCGCATTAAAATTAAACTTCATTTATTGTTTCCAAACATTCAGAATCGTTGACCATGATGATAAAATGACTCTACATACAACTCATTACATCACATGTGCCAAATCTAGGGCAAAATGCAGCAAATTTTCTTTTTATGAGAATTTTGAATTTTTACAAAATGTATGTTTTTCTGGCAACACCTTCCTTAGAGAAATAAATTTCCCCAAGCTGTTCTTATTAGATATGTTGGGGGCAAGGTATGTTCTACCAATAACCATAACGACAAAATCCTAGGTGAGCGCAAAAGGTCCGAAATCGATATTTAAAAACCGAATCTCTAAACACAACTTCGTTTGTAGATAGAACATGGATAGGGCTTTGTTATGATACAATTTATTTTTAAATACCAACTTGTATATTAAGGCAACGAGGCGCCCTTTTAAGGGCAATTTTCACTTTTTTAGCTCCAAAATAGGCAAAAATTGTAAAAAACACAAATCGGGCCGTTGCCATGGCAACGGACTTCAGCTGAATTTTCGAAATGCATTTTTGTAACCTCCAACCAAAGTCCTTTCACCTCAGCAAGAAAAAATTTTTTGACCGTGGCCAACCCTACTAAATAAATATCTGATATTGCACTTAAATAATTGGATGTGAAAGTCTTTAGAATGTCTGGTATCGTGTGTATGGATGTCGTCATTAGTAGTAAAGAAGTTGTCGTAGAGGTCATTTGGTAGCATTTTGTAATGAAATTTATGCATAAAAATTGCTGTTTGAAATTTGAATATGTCATGGATCTTAAGGGCATTTAATTGGTGGAAAAGTGGGTCAGTGTGGGCGAGCCACAACGAATTTGTGCACGTCCTAACAACTCGTTTTTGTAGGAGCAAAAGAGAATCCAGATTGGCGTTGTTTTTATCTGCCCAGACAATTGCACAGTAAGTTAAATAGGGAAGCACAAGTGTATTATATAAGGTTTGCAAAGAGGCCTCCGGTAGAAAAGGGCGGACTTTACGTATAATACCATTATATTTTGACACAATTTTAGTGATGTGTGTAGTGTGTGATTTCCAGCTGAGGTTATCATCAATAAGTAGGCCTAGAAATTTGGTAGTATGAACCAGATTTAATTCTGTATTATCTATTAGTACTTTTATATTGATTTCAGATTTATTATTGTATTTATTTTTAAAAAGCATATAATTAGTTTTTTGAATGCTTAGTGAAAGTTTATTTAATTTAAACCAATTTGATATTAAAATAAGCTCAGCATTAATGATTGATTCGAGGTGATGGTGATCTTCATGCGAAAAAAGTATGTTGGTATCATCTGCGAAAAGGATAAAATGTGGGATTTTGGAACACAGGGAAGGTCATTAATATATAATAAGAAGAGGAGGGACCAAGAATTGACCCCTGTGGAACTCCGCAGGTGATATTCGTGAGAGGAGAAACTGCTTCATTAAATACCACACATTGTTTCCTATCACTGAGATAATTTCGAACAGGTCAGTAAATAACTTTTGGTTTTGACAAGATGAAATGTATATTATGAGATAATTTCGAATCCATGTATTGGCCAGACCTCTGATACCATAATGATCGAGTTTGTTCAAGAGGATGTTGTGGTTTAAGGTATCGAATGCCTTACTGAGGTCAAGAAAAATGCCTGCAACATGATGCTTTTTATCAAGGTTTTCAACACTACTTAACAGACAACAGCTAGTACATTAATTGAACTAAAATGCAGTGCATGATATTCTCCATATATGCTAATTATTTTTCATTACAATGTTTTCTTCTAAAAATAAGGCGTTTTGGGGACCTTTTTCCAAAATGGACGCCAGAGGCAGCATTTTCCGTCGATTATACTAAATCAAAGTTTTTTTTTTTTTTTTGCAATTCAAATTCTTTCAGACTTTCCTATTTATAGTTAGATTATGATTTATGAATGTTTCCCTTTAATTATACCGTATCCTAATAGTGATACAGTACAAGATATTCTTTGTCGAAAGTGGGATTTTGGCGGCCATTTTGATAGGCCTAGGACGTTTTCCGTAATGTCTCCACTTCTTAAAATATTTCCCAAGCCATGATGTTCAACTGTGCCAACATTCATGCCCGTATGTAAAAACCCATACTTATCTGATATTTTGGTTGATATCTGCCTATTTTTAAGCTCCTCTTCTGATTGCACTATGACTATCATCATCTGCAAACTACCCAATTTGAGTTGCAGAACATGCAAAAATACTGTTCAGCATCTCATGTTTAGAATCATGTAAGCTACCTCTGAAGGACAGCATCTCATGTCATGTTTATTAAATTTAGTGCATATTTGAAACGATTAACCACATAAAATACATAGTAATTTGATAAGCAAAATTTTCTAATGAGGTATGATGAAGACTGGGGAGGTAACGGGCGTAAAATAGAATAGCGCTAAAAAACAATATTGTTCAAGGTTTCCCCGCTGAGCTACAAAGAAACAATTAGCGCTCAAAAACAATAGTGATCAAGATTAAACTGTAAATTAGCCCCCGATTGAGGGCATGACCTGAAAAATGAGGGAAATTAAGAGGTAAAAAAGAAGAAAAAAGGGTACAGAGAAAAAAAGCAAATGCAAAAGGTGACGGGCTGTGGATAACTTAAGGCTATTCATTGATTTCTTGCCCTACCATAATGGGGCAATTATATATTAGAACTCCATTAGTTGAAAGTCTTCACTGTGGGAGTTTTCGGCCTCAGCCCTGCTGAGCTTGCGGTCTTCATTTTTTTTTGCTGCTGAGCCTCAGCCCCCCACACCCCAAAAAAAAATACGTCAAGGCCACAAGCCTGGCAGTGATGAGGCCGGAAGCACCCATAGTGAGGACTTGCAACTAAAATTGTGACCCATCACATCAAAACTGATCTCTTCGCGGGTGGCTTCTTTAGCAGAAAACAATGAAAGAAAACAATGAAAGAAAATAAATGAGAAAATAAAAAGAAACTTGAGCTTGTTTTGCGTTATAAAACATTTTTACTGTATCTGATTTCAACAAGCGAGGTGTTATTTTAAAGCTAAAAACAGCAGTTTATCCTAGTGTTTAAATCTCCATTTTCATATCTGCCTCAATGTGATTGGTTTTGATGTGATGGGTCCCAACTAGTCCCAGAACTAGTGTGGAACTAAAATTAATGTGACCTGGGAGTCATGTGGCAGGAAGTCATTCAACAATGATTGAGATGCTATGAAAAAATTGTTTTATCAGCTGCAGATTTAAGAGTTCCGCCAAACTTGCGATGTCAGATGACGAACACGAACCCAGTTCTTTATTTTTATCATAGATGTCTCGTCTTCTGGGGTGTTCTGCTATGGGATTATTGTCATTGTTGTTATTATTGATTGAAATATTTCATGTTATTAGTATTATTAATAATAAAAACTTCCTCACCGCAACGAATCCGTCTTCGAGGTTGAATATTACAACCATCACTGCTCTGCTGGATAAAAACACCTGGAATGAGCAAATAGTAATAACCAATTTCTGATGCATTACTGATAATAAAATGTAGTAAACAAATTTTTTAAACCAATTCATTGAGTTGTCCTCTGCGCTGCTCCCAAAGTTTGGCTGCAATCAATAAAATCATCAACATATGCTTCACACCCCCTAACATGTAACACTCATAAATAGATCACATACAGTTTGCTTCATAATAATAATAATTGACATCTGCCCAGTGGTATAACTAGGGAGGTAGGGAGGATGTTTAACATGCCCCAAGCGCTATCCTTAGGGAGAGGGGGGCCAAATTGGCCAATTTAGCATCGATTGTGCGCCCCTCCAAGCGATGGCAGTAAACATTTTCTAGTAACCAAAATTAATTAACGTAAGGTTTTTAAATTGGAAAAAAAATATGAAAAAGATAGGGTAGGAAATGGATGAAAATTGATCTTTTTTTATATTTACCCGTCAATTCCCTCATTCTACCGGCCCTGCTCTCTATCGGGGGCTAATTTATAGTTTAAGATTAATCGCTATTATTTATTTTAGTCCTTAGAGGCAACCTGAATGGCTATTATTTCTTGCAATTTCTTGTCCTGCCTGGTCAACATTGATGGCTTTTGTTTCTATTTAGCCCTGAGAGGTAAAGTTGATGGCTATTGTTTGCATTTAGCCCGGCGGGCAATAGTCATGGCTATTGTTTCTTTGTTTGTATCTTCTCAATTTCTCACACTCATGGTGCGATGATGAGGGTGGTTCAAAAGGAACTGACCCATTGGAAATACGTAAGAAATACCGTAGTACCAAACATAATGTTTTGTGACCACTCAGGTAATGATACGGAATTATGGCATGTGAACTATGAGCACAAATCAGCACCCTATATTAATTCCGTTCGGGTGGAGAGTTTGCAGTTTGATAATCCAGAAGGATTCTTCCATCAAGAGTGTTTGATCAGTTTGTTTATGAACTTGTCCAATGCCGATGCTGGCATTGATATCGTCGATTGAGTGGTCTGATTAAAAGATTACAATGTCTACCGGTGGGGAGGTTTTTGCCTTTAGATGTAGCATGTAGCTTGATGTCACTCGTGTGGTTAGTGAATCTGGTATAGAGAGTATTCTTAGTTTTCCCAACGTATTGTTTACCACACTTCCTGCAAGTGATCAGATAGATAGGCCAGTTCATTTTACAGAGAATGTGTGTGTTTACGGGGAATCGTGGATGTGTGATAGTGCTGATGAAATGTGTTCCTTCTCTAATGAAGGCTCTCACCTCTTACGGGCATGAGTGTGCTACTCAACTCTTCCCTTTTGGGGATGCTTCATTTTTGACTGGAAGTTCTGATAACTCTACCACGACTCCGCCTCTGAGGCAAACTCTTACTCTTCTGGTCTCTTTACATCGACTATATATGTAAAAAACAAACTCGTCGGACAATTGATTCTATCCATAAGGTATTCTCCAGTACTCCCAGCTGCACCCGTCGCATCATTTATCTTGCGATTGTTCGCCCGATCTTGGAATATGGTAGTGTTACATGGCATCCCTTAAACACTACCCTGACCAACCGCCTTGAGAATTGTCAGCGTTTCGCCGCCAGGGTTATCTAGCAGTCCTGGAATCTTAGCCACGAGGACCTTCTCCTGAATTCTGACCTTCCCTTGCTCTCCAAACGCAGAAACTATGCTACCCTCTGTCATCTGTATAAGATCCTCCATCATCTCCTGTCCTTTACAACCCTCACCCCCGGCCTTAAATTCGTAATCTTAACTCCCAAGCCATCGTTCCCCCTTTCTGTCGTCTGACCTTGTGCCAAAAAATCCTTCTATCATCATGCTCCGACACTGTGGAACTACCTCCCTGAGGACATTATCCACTGTAATTTTCTGCAGTCGTTTAAGTCAGCCCTCCATGCCCATCTTGGCTAGTCAGTTCCATTGTTTTGTTTGGTGTTTGTTTTTTCTGTGTTTTTGGTTTCCTTTTTCCTTTTGCTGTTTTGATGTTTTGGCCTCCATTTTATTTATTGCTTTGGCAATATTGGGCAGTACCAGGCCTATGGGCCGAATTGTATAAATAAAAAATAAATAAATGAGGTGAAGCCTAGGTTTTCTTCCTGGATGTTCGTCTTAGTAGAACGTGGTAATTTGAACTGGTTTATCTATCTGATTACTTGCAGGAAGTGTGGTAAACAATACGCGAGGAAACAAAGAACACTCTTTATACATGGCCTAAAACTGTTGTTCAACGTCACAAATATGATTTATAAATGTAATTCAATTAAAAAACAAAAACAAACATCTCCGGTAGTTTTCTTAAGTATAACGTGTTTACTGAATACGGTATGGATTATGTGTTTAATGATGTATCAGTAATTGGTAATGCATGGATTAATCGATTTAACAATATTGTAATGGATGTAAATAATTATAATGGAGAAACGGTGTCAGATATAAATCTCTTAAATTTAAGGTCGAATACTTTACCTCTAAATGGTCACACTTATTTATGGAACAAATATGGTAACAGTATTTGTCCACTCTGTAAGAATGGGACTGAGGATCTAAAGCACTTCTTGTTTGTTTGTAATTCACTTCAAAGTATTAGAGCCGCCGAATATAAAGGTCTCGAAAAATTTTTGAAAATTAATCGTTTAGATGCTTTTGATATTGATTGTGCTCTGAATATTTTTGACTTTGTTTGTAAAGCATTCCTAAAAAAGGCGTGCCAACTTCGCAATGAACTCACAAACTAAATTTTTAAGATAACCATGCAAGTAATTTGATTTTTGTATGTACATTTTGCGTAATTAATTGTAAATTCTGTTTTGTATTTGAGTAAATTTGTTGTTCCACAAGTCACAATCACACTTTATTCCTCAGCCATATTTGAATGCTTGTGCTCTGGTCTGTTTGATAAATGCGCGCTCTCCACCTACAATGTAGATTCCCGCTTTTAGCCATTGCACCGCTATCTCTTTCTGCTCGCGCTCATGAAAATGGGATTGTGCCTAGTGGATCGATAATATTGTTCTCATTAACATTTTGTCATGCTTTATTGTTGTCGATTTATTGTGTTTCCTTGTTTTACTTTGTAGTTTTGTGAACGCACCGTCGGGGAAATGTGTGCCGCTGATATAAAAGCGTTTGTTCTAATAATAAAATAAATAAATAAAAATAAATAAATATATATAGGTATACATGCTCTAAAGGCAAACCCTCCCCACCGATAGACATTTTAAACGGGATAAATGTCGAGTGCTGATAGTGCTGCATAGCTCACACACCATAATTACATCTCATTAACTGATTGGTCATATTATTTTTGGTACTACCGTTTTTCTCACGTATTTCCAATGGGTCAGTTGGTTTTTTTAACCACCCTGTTTACTGCATCATCGCATAACTGAGTTCTGGTTAAAACTGCACGGTAACAACGCTGAATCGTAAATATAGGCATACTTATTTGTTCTTCATAGCGCGTCGGTACTCTAGTGCCTTTCGGGTTTTTTTTTTCAGCCTCGGGCATTTTTCTTATTTCCGCCCTCACTTTTGGTTTCTGCCTTTTACTCACTCAGTCCCTTTTCGCCCTGCTTTTGTCTCTGTTTTTGTTCCATATTGATCATTGTCTTATCATACTATACGCATCTCCGTCACTATCACACATATTTTGCATCTCTCCTAGTCTGGTCTGCTAGCGTTGCCACCTTGCTCTAATCGTAATGATACCGAATATTTTAAATTCTTCTTCTACTAGAAGTACTTCCATGGTTTAAGCTATAACATGATGTTATTAGTGGTGTCATATGTATTTAACAGTGTATTTATATAGAGATGTTCATTTGTTTGGGTTTTTTGGTCAAATAATTGTTCCTCTAGTTGGTGCTATATTATTTTGTCATGCTGGTTTGATTTGATATGTGTTAATAATTTTTGTTGTATTATATGTAATTTTAAATTTCTATTGTGCAATTGTTATATGATGCAGGGCCCCGTGTAAGAACAGCATTTTGCTGATCGGGTTACCCTGGGTAAATATGATGTAATAAATAAATAAATAAAAATTGATTCTGATCTGCTATTTTGGGGGGTTTTGTACAATTATCCTGTAATGAATGGGTTTATTGCCTGGTATTTATATATCCTTTCTCTGTTTATTCTTTTAACAGCTTGCCAATGCCATACATGATGCAGCCCTGAGGTCGAAAGCTTGGATTAAAATCCTTGTTACACTGCTACATTGTCATCTGTTCTCATTTCTTACGCATATATGTTTCACGAATGGATGACCCAAGTCATAATAAAACCCAGACTAAATCTATATATACATATTTATATATATATATACATAAAGTTGTGTTTCTTCTTTCATTAAATAGAGTGCTCGATCCTGTGAAGGAGAGCGTGTACATAACATTAAAAGAAACAAATTTACTCCATTTTCACTACGATTCGTTTCGCCCGAAGGCTCCTCAGGTGAATGAGAGAAATGTAGAACAAACTTAGAGTCATGCGTTTATCGCGTAGCTTAAACATGTTTAACGCGCATGATTTTTATACGCTCGCTTGCGTTTTTCCTTAAACATGTTTAACGCTCTGGTCGCTTTCTTGCGTGTCGCTTACGGTGTCGCTTACATATATATTTTAATTCTCCTTAAACATGTTACGTTTTTAATATAAACATAAAATTATAATTAGGAAACATTGTTCAAGAGAAACTTGTTGGCATGTCTACATTTGCTGATGAGTTCCGATTTAGAATTTAATGCAGTGGATTTGTCCGCAGTGATGATAAAATACTTTTCCCATAAGCAGAGATGGCACCTTTTAGAAACATTGGTGTATGAGTTGGTTTTCTTTTGTATTGACCACTTTATGCTGAATTTTACTTTCTTGTCTTTTAAGTCCCAAATGTATTTACTAAGTGCAGTTTCTTTCCTTTTATGTTCAAGTTTGAATGATGACTTGTGATTGTTCCAGCGGTTTTTGAAGTTGGTTTCGCATAATCCGATGTATGATTTCAAATCATTATCTGTGGTGACGGTTGCTTTGTAGATGATGGATTTGACAAGGCAGTTTCCCATTAGTGGGCACTCTTTGGGTTTTCTACAGTTGCATGTTTTTGTGGGTTTGGTTGTATCGTCCTCAGGTTTTTTGATGATAGACTCATTGTGGGTTTTGATGATCCTTAACATGTTGTTCATGCAGCAGTAGCTGACTTTGACATTGTTGCGGTTGAATAGTTTGTGGAGAACGTGACCTTTGGGAAAATGCTTGTCAATGAGATTAAGGAATTTTCGACCCACATTGGTGGATACATGCTTGCTGAAGGGGGGGGGTTGTACCATACGATGTTACGTTTACGTTTGCGCGATTCGGTATTGCTGGCGTTTTGGTCATTAGTGCGTGGCGGGTTGAACTCCAGGGTATGGTCGTGGCCGGCATCTTTGAGAGCGTCCTGGTAGGGTTTCTTAGTATCATTGAATTGCTTTGTGTCACTTGAGATGCTAGATAATCTTTGGTTCACAGACAATGGAATGGCTTTGATGATGCTTTTGGGTGGTTGGATTTGGTGTTGACATACTTGGTTGTATTGTTTGGTTTCGTGTAGGGGCGGTATGATCCATTGCTAAGGTTGAAAGTGACGTCAAGAAAGTTAATCACTTTTAGGCCTTGGTCGACGGTTATGCGTAGGCCAAGTTTTGCGAATTCCTCATGTAGCATTTTGGCTATTCTGTTGGCATCGCTTAGTGATTTGTTGCGGAGGATAGCTAGTCCATCATCCCTGTATAATCCTACATCGCCGTCAAATAGTGCACGTATTTTGTACAAGATATATGAGCCTACAAGTTCGCATGTTTCGGCCCCATCATACGATCCCATGGTGACGTCGAACTGGTGTGGGGGGTCGGATTTATTCCATGGTGAGTTGTCATGGAAGAGTAGGGTTTTCTTGGCATGGTTGATTATTTCCCTATCTTTGTCTGAAATCTGTGTAAACATAGCGGCGAAGTCCAGGGCATCATTTAACAAATTCTGCGTGATAGACGGGTAAAATTCAACGACGTCAAACACAAAGAAAAGAACACGATGTAGTGTTGTCTATTGATTTGAACCAGTTGATAGCACTTTGAGTATTTTTCCATTGTTTCACATTGGTTGCATTGATGAGTTCCTTGTTGATACGGTCCAGAATGTTTTTGCTAACAACTCCAATTTCACTTTTTGCTGGGTTGATAAGTCTGCATTTAACATGGTTAGGAAAGTTTTCCTTGTGGTCCTTTATGGTGATAAAAGCTGGTTTTTGGGCCAGTGTCTCAATTCTGTCATCTAGTTCGAGGTGCTCAGCAATCTGCTTGGCTTCAGTATTAATTAAGTTTGTTTGTGAGTTATCAGTTCTTGAGTATTTAGCGGTTGTGTTGTTTCTCAGAAGTTGGTCATAATCATCTTTCTTAAGTTTGTAAAAGTTATTGGTTTTGTCCGCTGGCACAAAGACGTGGTCTGATTGCTTGATTTTCTTGACATCATTACGGAGTTTTGATTGAAAGTGGCACTTACTGTTTGTGAATTGAATGTTCTCGATAATTTGGAGTAAGTCATCTTCGAACTTGTTCATTTCAGCAACCTGTGGTGGCGTGTTCCGTGATTTAAATCCAAATGTTTCCTTTTGATTCCTTGGTTTCTTGTCCGGGTTTAAGTAAAAAAAGGCTTTCCAGCGCATTCGTTTGATGACACTTTCCGTTTGTTCTATCAGTCTCTTGGTATATTCCTCGTTGTTTGGAAGAGGAATATTCTTCATGGAGTAATCAAAGTTCACTTGTTCCATTATTGCAGAAAGAAGGAGAGTGCTCAACAAAAAGGAGCAAAATACATAAAGTTGTGTTTCTTCTTTCATTAAATAGAGTGCTCGATCCTGTGAAGGAGAGCGTGTACATAACATTAAAAGAAACAAATTTACTCCATTTTCACTACGATTCGTTTCGCCCGAAGGCTCCTCAGGTGAATGAGAGAAATGTAGAACAAACTTAGAGTCATGCGTTTATCGCGTAGCTTAAACATGTTTAACGCGCATGATTTTTATACGCTCGCTTGCGTTTTTCCTTAAACATGTTTAACGCTCTGGTCGCTTTCTTGCGTGTCGCTTACGGTGTCGCTTACATATATATTTTAATTCTCCTTAAACATGTTTAACGTTTTTAATATAAACATAAAATTATAATTAGGAAACATTGTTCAAGAGAAACTTGTTGGCATGTCTACATTTGCTGATGAGTTCCGATTTAGAATTTAATGCAGTGGATTTGTCCGCAGTGATGATAAAATACTTTTCCCATAAGCAGAGATGGCACCTTTTAGAAACATTGGTGTATGAGTTGGTTTTCTTTTGTATTGACCACTTTATGCTGAATTTTACTTTCTTGTCTTTTAAGTCCCAAATGTATTTACTAAGTGCAGTTTCTTTCCTTTTATGTTCAAGTTTGAATGATGACTTGTGATTGTTCCAGCGGTTTTTGAAGTTGGTTTCGCATAATCCGATGTATGATTTCAAATCATTATCTGTGGTGACGGTTGCTTTGTAGATGATGGATTTGACAAGGCAGTTTCCCATTAGTGGGCACTCTTTGGGTTTTCTACAGTTGCATGTTTTGTGGGTTTGGTTGTATCGTCCTCAGGTTTTTTGATGATAGACTCATTGTGGGTTTTGATGATCCTTAACATGTTGTTCATGCAGCAGTAGCTGACTTTGACATTGTTGCGGTTGAATAGTTTGTGGAGAACGTGACCTTTGGGAAAATGCTTGTCAATGAGATTAAGGAATTTTCGACCCACATTGGTGGATACATGCTTGCTGAAGGGGGGGTTGTACCATACGATGTTACGTTTACGTTTGCGCGATTCGGTATTGCTGGCGTTTTGGTCATTAGTGCGTGGCGGGTTGAACTCCAGGGTATGGTCGTGGCCGGCATCTTTGAGAGCGTCCTGGTAGGGTTTCTTAGTATCATTGAATTGCTTTGTGTCACTTGAGATGCTAGATAATCTTTGGTTCACAGACAATGGAATGGCTTTGATGATGCTTTTTGGGTGGTTGGATTTGGTGTTGACATACTTGGTTGTATTGTTTGGTTTCGTGTAGGGGCGGTATGATCCATTGCTAAGGTTGAAAGTGACGTCAAGAAAGTTAATCACTTTTAGGCCTTGGTCGACGGTTATGCGTAGGCCAAGTTTTGCGAATTCCTCATGTAGCATTTTGGCTATTCTGTTGGCATCGCTTAGTGATTTGTTGCGGAGGATAGCTAGTCCATCATCCCTGTATAATCCTACATCGCCGTCAAATAGTGCACGTATTTTGTACAAGATATATGAGCCTACAAGTTCGCATGTTTCGGCCCCATCATACGATCCCATGGTGACGTCGAACTGGTGTGGGGGGTCGGATTTATTCCATGGTGAGTTGTCATGGAAGAGTAGGGTTTTCTTGGCATGGTTGATTATTTCCCTATCTTTGTCTGAAATCTGTGTAAACATAGCGGCGAAGTCCAGGGCATCATTTAACAAATTCTGCGTGATAGACGGGTAAAATTCAACGACGTCAAACACAAGAAAAGAACACGATGTAGTGTTGTCTATTGATTTGAACCAGTTGATAGCACTTTGAGTATTTTTCCATTGTTTCACATTGGTTGCATTGATGAGTTCCTTGTTGATACGGTCCAGAATGATTTTGCTAACAACTCCAATTTCACTTTTTGCTGGGTTGATAAGTCTGCATTTAACATGGTTAGGAAAGTTTTCCTTGTGGTCCTTTATGGTGATAAAAGCTGGTTTTTGGGCCAGTGTCTCAATTCTGTCATCTAGTTCGAGGTGCTCAGCAATCTGCTTGGCTTCAGTATTAATTAAGTTTGTTTGTGAGTTATCAGTTCTTGAGTATTTAGCGGTTGTGTTGTTTCTCAGAAGTTGGTCATAATCATCTTTCTTAAGTTTGTAAAAGTTATTGGTTTTGTCCGCTGGCACAAAGACGTGGTCTGATTGCTTGATTTTCTTGACATCATTACGGAGTTTTGATTGAAAGTGGCACTTACTGTTTGTGAATTGAATGTTCTCGATAATTTGGAGTAAGTCATCTTCGAACTTGTTCATTTCAGCAACCTGTGGTGGCGTGTTCCGTGATTTAAATCCAAATGTTTCCTTTTGATTCCTTGGTTTCTTGTCCGGGTTTTCCAGCGCATTCGTTTGATGACACTTTCCGTTTGTTCTATCAGTCTCTTGGTATATTCCTCGTTGTTTGGAAGAGGAATATTCTTCATGGAGTAATCAAAGTTCACTTGTTCCATTATTGCAGAAAGAAGGAGAGTGCTCAACAAAAAGGAGCAAAATACATAAAGTGATTAACTTTCTTGACGTCACTTTCAACCTTAGCAATGGATCATACCGCCCCTACACGAAACCAAACAATACAACCAAGTATGTCAACACCAAATCCAACCACCCAAAAGCATCATCAAAGCCATTCCATTGTCTGTGAACCAAAGATTATCTAGCATCTCAAGTGACACAAAGCAATTCAATGATACTAAGAAACCCTACCAGGACGCTCTCAAAGATGCCGGCCACGACCATACCCTGGAGTTCAACCCGCCACGCACTAATGACCAAAACGCCAGCAATACCGAATCGCGCAAACGTAAACGTAACATCGTATGGTACAACCCCCCCTTCAGCAAGCATGTATCCACCAATGTGGGTCGAAAATTCCTTAATCTCATTGACAAGCATTTTCCCAAAGGTCACGTTCTCCACAAACTATTCAACCGCAACAATGTCAAAGTCAGCTACTGCTGCATGAACAACATGTTAAGGATCATCAAAACCCACAATGAGTCTATCATCAAAAAACCTGAGGACGATACAACCAAACCCACAAAAACATGCAACTGTAGAAAACCCAAAGAGTGCCCACTAATGGGAAACTGCCTTGTCAAATCCATCATCTACAAAGCAACCGTCACCACAGATAATGATTTGAAATCATACATCGGATTATGCGAAACCAACTTCAAAAACCGCTGGAACAATCACAAGTCATCATTCAAACTTGAACATAAAAGGAAAGAAACTGCACTTAGTAAATACATTTGGGACTTAAAAGACAAGAAAGTAAAATTCAGCATAAAGTGGTCAATACAAAAGAAAACCAACTCATACACCAATGTTTCTAAAAGGTGCCATCTCTGCTTATGGGAAAAGTATTTTATCATCACTGCGGACAAATCCACTGCATTAAATTCTAAATCGGAACTCATCAGCAAATGTAGACATGCCAACAAGTTTCTCTTGAACAATGTTTCCTAATTATAATTTTATGTTTATATTAAAACGTTAAACATGTTTAAGGAGAATTAAAATATATATGTAAGCGACACCGTAAGCGACACGCAAGAAAGCGACCAGAGCGTTAAACATGTTTAAGGAAAAACGCAAGCGAGCGTATAAAAATCATGCGCGTTAAACATGTTTAAGCTACGCGATAAACGCATGACTCTAAGTTTGTTCTACATTTCTCTCATTCACCTGAGGAGCCTTCGGGCGAAACGAATCGTAGTGAAAATGGAGTAAATTTGTTTCTTTTAATGTTATATATATATATATATATATATATGGTCGAAGTTCGGCGTAGCACTGGATACTTAGTATAGGTCGTATACATTATTTATAATTACAGTGCACAAAATGTGTAAAACATAGGTTACAACAACGCTTCGGGTTTAAACCCTTCAACGGTTACAAAGCAACTGGCAATGATGGAAATGAACATGACAACAAGACCATAAGAAAAAAAAGAAAACAATGAACAAAAATCAATGGTGTGAAAGCCGCAAAAAACTTAACACTACAGTAGACGACAATGAAAACTACATTGTATGCGGTTCGGGAACAAATGCTAGTTTGCATACACTGAAAAAAAATCAAAATGAGTCAAATTTGGAATTTAATCCTTTGGGTTGAATTGTCCCCAATTTGAAAATCAACCGATGCTCTGCATCAAGCCGGTCTGTGTTGTTTCCTCTGCATGAAATAGCACCAGTGACACAAAAGTCTTGGATATTACAAAGATTTGGTCGGTTGAAATGTTTGGCGACAGGAAAGCCGGCAGAATTTAACTTAATAGACCTTAAATGTTCTGTTACACGGTCAGCTAATCTGCGTTGGGTTTCACCCACATAAAGAATCTTACAGTTTTTACAAATTATTATGTACACAACGTTCTTGGTGGTACAAGTAAAGTGGTCTTTGATTTCAAACGTACCACGGGGACCAGTGATGAGAACCTGAGTGTTTTGGGTAACATAGTCACACGTGTTACATCTTGAGCGATGACAAGTGTAGGTGCCAGGAGTTTGGATTGTGGAAGTCTGCGGATGAGAAGCACGGACAAGGTGGTTAGAGACGTTACGATCTCTTTTATAGGCAGTGACCGGAACTCTGGGGAAGATTTCTTTCGTAGATGGATCAGACATGAGCGTTTGAAAGTTTTTGTATATAATGCGGCGAATGGGGTGAATTGAGGGATGAAATGGTAGAACCAGTGGAATGCGGCTGGAATCAGAATTATTATGATTAGACGTTTTCAAAGCTTCCTGTCTTGGAATACTAGACACACGCGTGGATGTGGATGTGACATCAGATGGATAGCCACGTTGATCAAAAAACTCGACGATCTCTTCTGAAGCTTGAACAAAGTCCCTTTCTTCAGAGCAAATTCTCCTTGCTCGAAGAAGCTGTGAGTAAGGGATTGCGTTCTTACACGCTGGTGGGTGACTTGAGTTATACATTAAATAATTGTGAGAGTCGGTAGGTTTGTAATATATATTGGATGAGATTGAATCACCGTGAATGGAGATCTTAAGGTCCAAGAAAGTAACGGAGTCTTCCGAGATCTCATGGGTATATTTCAGCGCCGGATGGAAGGTGGATACATTGAAGAAAGGTTGTTCAAAGAGCTTGGCGGCAGAACACCCCTTCTTTATAAGAGATACATTGATGACATTGTGGGTGCTGCTCAATGCAGTCGTGTAGAGCTTGAAGGTTTCATCAACATCCTAAGTTAGCTAAGACAGCATCCATCATCCACACACACATGCCTACACTTCATAAATCCCCGCGCCTCCGTGAAGTTTTCCCTGATCCTCCCATTCTGGCTTTCCGTCGCCCCCGCAGTTTAAGAGACCTGCTGGTTAATGCTACTGTGCCTAATGATGGGGAAGACGAAGAGTCAGAATGCGGTTGTTCTAAATGTCCCGCTAAAAAAATGCATCGTCTGCAAATTCATTGTTGAAGGCAAGAAATTCACCAGCACCACTAATCACGAATCATTCCCCATTACTTCCAAACTTCATTGCAAGATGTCATGGCTACGAGGGGGTATCAAAAAGTTTTAGAAATCGCCCAGAAATGAAAGAGCTATATCAATGAAATTTTGTAAGTGCAATCACTGGTCCTTATGTACATTATGGTCCAAAAATGGTCTCATAAGTATGTTTACATTTTTTACAGGAGCTAGATGTCACTACCTGCCTATGTAACCGCATAACCAGCAAAATGGAGAAAATTGAGTCATGCAGCATGATTAAGTTCCATTTAAAGGGTTACAGTGCCCAGAAAATCTGTGATGAAATAAAAATTCCTTTTCCAAAAAGCGACAGTGACATATCACAATCACCACTGAAGATAACTTTCATTGTATCATCAATTTTCTAGGCACTGCAACCCTTCAAAAGCAGGATCACAATAATGCTGCTTGCCTCAATTTTCTCAATCTTGCAGTTTATGCGCAGTAACTGGGGCAGCGGGTTATTGGCATCTAGTGCCACCTGTAAAAAAAGTAAACATACTTATGAGACCATTTTTGGACCATAATGTACATAAGGACCAGTGATTGCACTGACAAAATTTCATTGATATAGCTCTTTCACTTCTGGGCGATTTCTAAAACTTTTGATACCCCCTCGTAATTTATCTAATCACTTGTAATCAATGCAAAAAACAATATGTTGGTAAGACCACTACATCACTTTACATTCGTTTCAATAACACACGCTCTGATGTCAAAATATACAACACTAACAGAGGTAAATCATTGCCTATAGCACACCATTTCAACCTCCCTGACCATTTAATCACCGATGCACATCTCATGGCCATCGAAAAAATTTACAAGCACCAAGAACACATCATCTTACACAGGGAATCATTTTGGATTAATAAACTCCAAACTCTTGCACCCAAAGGCATTAATGTGGACATGTAACTCTTTTCTCCCCATTTTCTGTCTTTTTCCTCACATCTAACTCCTGTTGATCACCATCATAATTCAGTCATCACGCCCTCACACGCTTTAATCTAATCTTGTTTTCACACGTTTGGTCATAACATCGTCATTATCATTCACAGTCATCAGAGTACATCACCTTGGTAAGTCATTGCTCATCTTTCGGTAACAACTTTTTTTCTCAAAATGTTTCATTATCTCACCTGTTTAGTTTCATTTAGATTGGATGTGATTGGAAAGGTTTCCATGGTTTTCGTGCTTTCAAACTTTGTGCCGACATTGACAAAGGTGCAGACGATGCATTTTTTGCTTTTGCATTTGAAGCAACCAGGTGGATCTTCGCTGGTATTGTTGGATTTGGTTTAAGAATGGACCAAGAGGTCGCGTAAGTTTGGTGGTCTTCTGAAGGCAGTAAGAGGAGAATCTGGAAAGATCTGTTTGAGTTGAGGTGAATTATGGAGAATGTGGAGGTGTTTGTGAAAGATGGACCCAACGTTTTTGAGAAGGGGGAATATGTGCTGACAAACGGAACACGGGTGTTCGATTTCTTGGTATTGTACTGGAGAAGATCGGCTCGATTGGTTTCCCTAGCCCTTTGAATTTTGCTTTTGATCTTATTAGCAGGGTATCCACGTCTTTCAAAGTGACCTTCTAGGGATCTTAGTTGGGCCTCGGAGTCTTGAGGATCAGAGCATATTCTCCTGATCCGTAATGCCTGGCTGTAGATAATACTGCCGAAGGTATGAGGAGGATGACACGATGTAGGGTGCAGATAGCTGTGGGAGTCTATGGGTTTGCAAAAGAGACTGGTGGCCAATTGATGGTTTTCGAGGTATACCATAACGTCTAGGAATGGGACTTGTTTCTGGGATTCTTCAAATGTGAATTTAATTGTCTCATGGTAAGAGTTGAGGTGATCCTGAAACTGAATGAGTGATTCCTCATTGTTTTGCCATATGAAGAATATGTCATCAATATATCTTTTCCAGCTTGATGGTCTTGAAGGGGCTGTCGTGAGCATCTTGGACTCAATATAATCCATAAAGATAATGGCGTATGGAGGTGCGGTGGCCGTTCCCATGGCCGTTCCGCTTCTTTGGATATAGAAAAGACCATCAAACTAGAAATTGTTCAGAGTTAAAATTAGCTCCAGAAGTCTAACGAGGTCATGGGTGGGAGGATCTTTGACATGCCTTGTTTCCAGAGCTAATTGACAGGCGAGCATACCTTCGTCGTGACCGATGTTAGTGTACAACGATTTTACATCTGCAGTACAGATTCTGGCATGTTCTGGGAATGGGGATGAGGACCTATTGAGATCTTGCGTGAAGTTGATGAAGTGCGTAGTGTCTTGAATGTAAGAGTCGGTTTCCCACGCAAGAGGTTTGAGGTAAAAATCAACTAATATGGAGATTTGGGATGTGGGACAGCTGCAGCCAGATACTATTGGTCTTCCCGGTGTATCAGTCTTGTGAATCTTGGGGAGTAAGTAAAGATTGGGGCACTTGGTGTCTTTCGGAAGGAGCGCACTCTTAGTCTTATCGTCAAACTTCATTTTAGACACCGTTTTTGTCACAGTTTGCAGATGGCGTTGGGTGGGGTCTGTTTTGATATGTTGGTAGGTGGTGGTATCGGCAAGTTGTCTTTTGCCCTCAGCAATGTAGGTCTCCCTGTCCATAATGACTATAGAGCCGCCTTTGTCAGCAGGCTTTATAATGATATTGTTGTTGTTTCTCATGTCTCGAAGGGCCTGTCTTTCATTAGGAGAGAGATTATCGGGTGGTCTTCGTTTGCTAACACTCAACAGAGTTATATCATGAGTAACCTTCTCTAAATATAGTTCAAGGTTGTGATTTTGAGCTGGGGGAGTCCAAGCACTCTTGGTGTAATCAAGTTTAGGACCTGGTGGTTTCTCATAGCCATGTTGGGATACGCTGTCGTCGCAAGATTGCTGGGTGGAAAAAAACGCTTTCAGGCGCATGTATATATATCCTGTGATATGCAATCACGAAGGTAGAGAGTGCTCGATGTCCGAAAACAGAGCTAATAATATTCCATTAGGGTTGAACTTGGCTAATACATTACACTACAGTTCTGTTTCGTATGACAGACATTAAACCCAAGCTTTCCCAGAAGTACGGTAACCAAATAGGCTTTTACCGAGATGACGGCATGGCAGTGTTGAATGAGACACCCAGAAAGATTGATATTATCAAGAAGGACATCTGTAAGGTTTTTTATGATCACAACTTCATTCTGACTATAGAAGCAAATAAGAAAACAGTCGGTTACCTAGATATAACACTGCAAAGGAGTCTTCAAACCATTCAACAAATGAAACAATGTACCCCATCATCCATCAACAGAAGACTCGTCTGATAAGGAATCTTTTGATGCTGGCACTCCACCATACCAGGAAGCCCTGAGGAATTCTGGTTATGATTATGAACTTGATTTAAACTCAGAAACACCAAAAGAAAAGCACCCGCGCCATAGAAAAATCATATGGTTCAACCCCCACCCCCTACAGCTGCAATGTCTCCACCAACATCGGACACCAATTCTTCCAAGCAGTCAATCAATCTTTAACAGAAACACCCTGAAGCTCAGCTATTCTTGCATGTCTAACTTAAAATCAGTCATTGACATGCACAACAAATTCACCCTTATATATATATATATATATATTTACTTACGACTTACTATATATATATATATATATATATATATATATATATATGTATATATATATATATATATATATATATATGGCTAAATAATATTCAGCATTTAGTAACTAGTAGTTTCACGCCTCACGGCGATCGTCAGACTATTGCTCTGTTGTTGTTATGATCCTTGATTACGGAACCGAAAAAATATACGCAAAGTAGGCCTACGCGGATAGGCCTACGCATAAAGACGCGTGGATATGAAACATACGCAAAGTCGACCCACGCGGATAGGCCTACGCGAAATAGATGTGAATTTCGCGCGAAAATTTAATGGCACCGCAAATCAAAAATCAAAACAACAACTTAATTGTGCCTACTTCTTTTTTCTTGCGTGGCGACATTTTGAGATAAGTTCGGATTTTTAAATGCTGAATATTATTTAGCCAAAATTGTTTTATTAAATTAGCTCTACCTTGTTAAAAATTGGTATTGAGCACTGTGAAACGACTATCGAGTGACTATTTATGTTATATATATATATATATATATATATATATCAAAATACATTTTTGTGGCATCTATTTTAACATTTACATGTCTGATACTTAAACTATTTATGTATGGATGCAATCAGTTTAAAACACACAAATTAGACAAATTCATTTCATATTTGACATACTAATAAATATAACAAATTAACTGATATACTTGGAGACAAACACTTTATCATACCACTAAGGGAAACATCAAAGAACACCGCTAACCTGATATATGTTCGTATCTAGTGAGTGAGTGCGTATTTTACGCTTTATATCTAGTCAGTGAGAGCGTATTTCGCAAGCCCGATACGCGTGTACGGCGAAGTACGCGTATAAAGGCGATTCGCGTAAACCGGGCGCGTAAAATGCACGCAGTCTGTAATACGCGGAACAATGTTTTTCCTATATAGCAGCAATTAAAATGTTTAAAAACGTAATTATATCAATATTTAGAATGACTCAGTGTCATACTGGGTTCAGCCTTCGGCTTCACCCAGTATGACACTTCGCGCACGATAATTTCCCGTACCATACCGACGCTGAACCTAATAACTAATAGTATCCACCATTAATTACATTAATATCAGTAAAAGCGCTGTGCCATACCTGGTGAGTAGTGTAATATACCTCCTGGCCTGCAAAATCCCAAATTTCAAAGATGTCATCCCGTTTGTCAGTTTCGTCCGTTTCTTGTGCACGCCTCTCTTCCACTTTGATTGCTAACTCGTTGGAAATCGATGCTTAAAAAATAACAGAAACGAAAGACGGATTTACACGCAGTGCACTATGCAACACGGCGACTTGGAACACAACATTGTTAACTGGTTAATACGTGTGAAATATGAGTGACTTTGTTCAAAGACTTGAATGATATTTATTTCAGTTGCTATCAACCGCTTCTTAGTTTAAAGGCCGCTCTAAATATCTGGAAAACATATTAAGTTGGGAGTTATGTAAAATTTGGTGGTAAGAGGTGAACGTTGACTTGATTATAATTATTTTAAGCCTACTTAATTGGGTAACATACTATTTTAGGACACGTGCAAGGACAAACACATACTGATCTGATTGAGACATTTTGCATGTCAACTTTTCATTTTTAGAACTGAACCATGGGAAAACACCTCTAAATCCATACTATATCATGATGATCATAGAGCTCTTGATAAAATCCATACTATAGCAGAGATCCACTGAGCATTGATCTGAATCTGTGATTGCAGTAACCTTGTGGCTTGTCAATATTGTGTAGATATGGTTAGCCCTTGTAATCAGTTTTTAATCCCTCAGTTATGCCCTTGTAAAGTTTGCCTGGTCAACCCGATGGGTCTTTAAATCAAGGGCATGACACTCTTATTCTTAAGACAAAGGCGTTGCTATGGGATCAACAATGGGTGGCCCAGCAGCGCACAGCGTCATCATACCTATATCTTCGTGTCAAAAATTGCCGTGATAGTACGGCGAATCCTCTCGTTTTTCAACAGCTACGCATGGCGATTTTGTTCGAGATAGGCCGAGCGACTCAGGCTAAGCATACCATTTACACGATATGAGATACCACAGAGCTTGCCACAGAGTTTCTATTCTACACGTTTTTAGGATTTGCGCATGATCAGTACCCCATATGATATTGCCATTACAAGAAAATTCGATTTGTTGTCAGGTAAAACGCAGGTTTTGTTTCCAACACAATAACTGGAAATGCAATACACTAATTAGCGGCGATTGCTGTTTGCTGCGGACATATTTTACTGCATTTTATCCATAACGATTTTTAAATCGTTCATCAAAATTGTGATATATTCAACTGTTTGAGAATTACAATTATATAAAGGAACACGGGTAGCATATTAAATCACAATGTACATATCGACACACTATGCCACTTTCTTTATCTGCATCAATAATAGAATATTGATTTGAATCGAATTGAATACATATCTCCATTTTGAGTTTGTACTTCACCACTGAGCGATCTAGCGATCGATTTCTAGTCAATCAGATAGGACTCCTTTTCTTGCATTGGGTGAAATACCAATCGCCCGTCGCTCACCAACGGAGTATTAAGTTTATATTTATAATATAGGGTGTCGACATGGTGCAGCGTGTCTTAGTTAAGAATGTATAGAGGAACAGCTGTTGATCAAATCGGTGAAAACCGCCCTCTGTTATACAAGAGGTATATTGACGATTTTATTAGTGTCGCTAACTGCAGTAGATAAGAACTTGAAGAATTCATTCGCACCGTGTCCACATTTCACCCAGCGCTATAAACACCAATGTTATCTCCAAAGACACCGTTTCTTTCTTGGAACTCAATCTCTTCCTTCACGTATATTCCATAAAGTCCAACTTCAAGCCTACAGAATCCCAAAAGTAGATGGTGTATGACTTTAGTCATCCACCTGCATGCAAAACTAGTAAGACAATTTCTCTCAAAGCTCCGAAATTCTTAGAATTTGGTCATTTTATGGGAGCAAGAATCCCCTATTACAGCAATTCCAATTCCAATTTTCAATATAGGCTTTTAAGTGCTGGTGACATTCAGCCCAATCCAGGGCCTACAAGCCCCATTGATGAACATGATCATGAATTTCAGCATGGTAAACAAATCCATCTTGTTGACTCTGGTCTAAGATACGATCGTAACCAACTGCGTGAACTTAATCACGATCACTACACTGTCTGCCCCCAGGTATGGCATAGACTTATCGCCCTCGAAACATCTGCTAAGAAAAGAACTCGCAGAGGTAGTGTCGGTGGTAAACGTCAAGTTATTGGTAGCAATAACTGTAATAATTTGAATAATGGCAATGTCAACTCTAACCTCTTTGAGGTTAAAGATAAAAAAAACTCTAACCGATTTACAAATCTTCCTGCTGTCTTCATGACTAACGCTCAGTCTGTTAATAACAAAATGGGTGAACTTAAAGTCATTTTAAGACAAGAAAAGACATCTGTGTTATTACAGAGTCCTGGTTCAAACCAGACATGCCTTCCTGCAAAACTAACATCAGTGATTTTACAATGTTTTCAGGGATGATAGACGAGGAGGTGGAGTCGCGATTTATGTAACAGACAGTCTCCCTGCCAAAGATGTGACATCACTGTTCCTGATGAATTAGAATGCGTTTGGGTGTAGGTGAGACCACATCGTCTACCGAGAGGTGTATCTGCGATTGTATTCTGTGTTATTTACATCGTAACGGATTCGCCCTTACAACCACTTTTAGCTCAGCATGTAACTGACAATATTGATCTTCTGCGCTCTCGTTACCCTGAACTTGGTTTTTCGTATAACTGGTGACTTCAATCGTATGGACATAACACCCATTACTCTTGGTAATCACCTCGAACAATATTACTTTTCCTACAACAGGCCGTGCAACCTTAGACCTCCTCATAACCAACATCCAGCTTCACTATCAGGTTCCCTCTGCTTACTCCAACATTGACAAAAGCGATCAAACCCAAATCCAAGCTCTCTGATAACATCATAAAAACGAGAATTACTCGCCTTTTCCCTGATGATAAGGTTAGAGCATTTGAGAGGTGGATCCAAGATCGAACTTGGAGTGAGGTCTATGGTTGCTCTGGTACTCAAAATAAGACTGATGCCATGTATTTAGTTCTTTGTGAGGGTATTAGTTTATATTTTCTAAACAAAACTGTCAGAATACATCAAAATGACAAGCCTTGGATCACCCAAGAATAAAATCTCTCATAAGAAAGCGTCAAATTGCTTTTGCAGCTAAGTCAACTCAGTGGCCCAAGCTGAGGAATCAGGTTATTAGAGCAATTGACAAATCCAGGGTGTCATACTATGCTGATAAGGTCAGTAAACTTCAGACTGAGGACCCTCGTAAATGGTATCAATCGCTTAAGGTCGTGCTTAATAAAAACAATTGTGAACTCAATATGCATATAAAAGACATTGATGAGAGTGATCACAAAGCCATGGCCAATGCAATCAACACAAAATTTGTTGGTGTTTCTGGTCATGTTCAACCGCTTGACACATCTGCTCTCCCCGCTTTCCTCCCAGTTAAAGACTGCGTGCCCATCCTGAATCCCTGGGATGTCTATCATGAGTTGCAGAAAGTTAAGGAGTCCAAGTTTTATGGCCCTGACGGCATCCCACCCAAGATCATATAAGGGAGTTTGCGTATGAGTTGAGCGGTCCCATGACTGAAATACTTAACTCCTCTTTTGCTGAAGGCATTGTCCCCCATCAGTGGAGGTCTCCAATTGTTATCCCGGTTCCAAAACAATATTGTATTGACAAACTTAGACCCATATCATTAACTGATATACTTGGATTCTTGAGGATATTGCTGACAATATTGACATTAACCAGTTTGGTAACATCAGTGGCATCTCTACATCTCATTATCTGATTAATCTTTTTCATACAATGTTCCTTGGTTCTCATTCACCTCAAAATATAGGCACTGTGGTCCTTACTGACATCTCCATGGCCTTTGACCTTGTTAATCATAATACTGCGATTGACAAGTTATCGGCCTTGGGTGTCAGGAGTGCTTTAGTGCCTTGGGTCATAAATTTTCTCAGTGACCGTCGTCAATGTGTCAGATATAATAAAACATTGTCCGATTATGCTCAGTTGCATGCAGGTGTTCCTCAGGGCACCAAAATTGATCCTATCACCTTCCAGGCGGTCATCAATGATGCGGTTCAGGGCTGCTGCTCTCATTACGGGAAATATGTTGATGATCTTACTTTTGCGGAGAACCGCAACTGTAATGAGGGCAGCAGTCTTCAGGCTGATCTTGATGAGTTCCTGGATTGGTCCTTGAGAAATCAACTTAAATTAAATCCTGACAAGTTAATGCCAAGCTATAAACATCTGTTACATGAGAAATCAACCTCCACGCACTGACCTTAAAATTGGTAACACTTCTCTGAAGTGTGTTCATCATGCCAAAGTTCTTAGTCTAGCCGGGCTCGGCTAGACTCTTGTTTTTCAGAGGTTTCTTAAAATTGGTAACACTTCTCTGAAGTATGTTCATCATACCAAAGTTCTTAGTCTAGCCGGGCTCGGCTAGACTCTTGTTTTTCAGCGGTTTCTTTCTTCGTTCTTCTTTTTCTTTTTCTTTTTCTTTTTCTTTTTCTTTTTTATACCCGCATGCAGAGCATGCAGGGTATCTTCTTATCCTTGGGTTTCATCTTCTCCTCCTCCTTCTCCTCCTCCTCCTCCATCAAACACATTATTCTGTCAAGGCTAGCGCTAAAACTACAAGGGCCCCAGGGCCCATATGTGGTACACTTATGGGCCCTACCCCGTAGATGTGCCTTTTGCCCATATCGGGCCCAGAGGTCAAAGGTCACGGGCCCCAGGGGCCCAAATGTAAAAAACACAAACCATGCCGTTTCTCATCAGATGAAGCAACCTCAGGGCCGTGAGTTGGTACACTGATAGCCCCAGGGGTACTCTATAAATACAAGTATACATGAGCCCCATATGTTATATATTATGGGCCCCAGGGGCCCAAATGTTAATAATAAGGGGCAACAGCTTGACAAGCCTAGCTCTAAAGCTACAAGGGCACTAGGGCTCATATGTTGCACAGTTATAAGCCCTAAATTGTAGATGTGCCTTTTGCCCACTTTGGCCCCAGATGTACAAGGCTAGAGGCCCCAGGGGCACAAATGTGAAAACAAAGGGCCGGCCGTTTCTCAGCAAATAAAGTAGCTACAGAGCTCAGATTTGGTACACAGATAGGTGTTTAGTATTATATTGTCATGTGTATATATGAACCCCATATGTCACATAATATGGGCCCCTGGGCCCCAAACGCTAAAACATAGGGCCGGCCGTTACTCTGTAAATAAAGCAGCTTTAGGGCTCAGAGTTAGTATACAGATTGCACCTGAAAATCACATTGTTATATGTACATGTGAGCCCCATATATTACATTATATGGGCCCCAGGCCCCCAAACGCTAAAACATAGGGCCGGCCGTTACTCAGTTAATAAAGCAGCTACAGTGCCCAGCTTGAGTATACTGATAGCACTAGAGAATTAAACTTCAATTCGTTTCTCATCAAATTAAGCAGTTCAGAGTTTGTACACAGATTGCACCTGAGAATTATATTGTTACTAACACCCACCCCATACACGTAGGACTAAACAGATCCACAGAGAATTAATTATAATTCGTCGGCTGTATTCCATAGTGGCGTATAGTGATTTTTGGTCATTTTTTTGAAAATTGGCACATATGTTTTTAATGATGTTCTCTTTCATTTTTTCTAAGTCTCATCAGTCATAATTAGCTAATTAATTAGTAATTAATTAATTAAATGTGGCGTATAGTTACAAAGTGACATTTTTTGTATTCCATAGTGGCGTATCGACCATACGCCACTTTTTATACACATTTTATAATTATGAAATATCGGCAAAAATGAAAAACATCGTATGTCATAGTGGCGTACGCGTATCGGACCTATACGCCACTATGGAATACGAACGACGAAAAGTAACGCCATAGGGATTACACGGCGACCGAGGTGGCGTACGGTTAACGTAAGGTTAGGGTATTGCGTTTTGTTCGTTTTCCATAGTGACGTATAGTTTTATTGTCAGTTTGCCAGCAATAGTATGTATTTATTTCTTTTGAAAAATATATAACAATAAAATCTATTTAGTTTACTACAGAAATTTCACATCATTTACAAAATATAATTAATGTCTGATTTACACAACTCGATTTTAAATTGGCATTTCTTCAAACCCGATTTTCTCGAAAAGTTGTTTATTCGCGGCGCCCCACTATACGCCACTATGGAATACGGACGACGAATTGACAACAGCAACCTATGGAGAGTAAGAGAGACGCCTCCCCTGGGAGGGGATTTGATACAATTTCTTTATTTTAAGTGCTACGAGAGTGCAACCTACATTAAATTAAAGCTTGTGACTTGGACTTTTCACCTTTTTACACATTTTCCGTCCAATTGGGCAACTTTTTATAATTTCTTTATTTTAAGTCCTCCGCAAATAAGGACTGTAAGTTTGGGTATACCGATAACATGCGGTTATTGCCGTATTTGTGTACAAATATAATGCCTTCTAGTTATACCCGCATGCGAAGCATGGACGGGTATATTGCCATCCTGTGGTTTCATCTCCTTCTCCTCCTTCTCCTCCTTCTCCTCCTATCAAACACATCATTCTGTCAAGGCTAGCGCTAAAACTACAAGGGCCCCAGGGCCCATATGTGGTACACTTATGGGCCCTACCCCGTAGAAGTGCCTTTTGCCCATCTTGGCCCCAGAGGTCAAAGGTCACGGGCCCCAGGGGCCCAAAAGTGAAAATACAAAGCACGCCATTTCTCATCACATGAGGCAGCCTCAGGGCCCTGAGTTGGTACTCTGATAGCCCTAGGGGTGCTCTATATATACAAATATACAAGAGCCCCATATGTTATATATTATGGGCCCCAGGGGCCCAAATGTTAAAATATGGTGCAACAGATTGACAAGCCTAGCTCTAAAAGTACAAGATCACTAGGACTCATATGTGTCATATGTATGGGCCCTAAGTTGTAGATGTGCCTTTTGCCAATTTTGGCCCCAGATGTACAAGGATGGGGGCCCCAGGGGCCCAAATGTTAAAACAAAGGGCCGGCCGTTTCTCAGCAAATAAAATAGCTACAGGGTTCAGAATTGGTACACAGATATGTCTTTAGTATTATATTGTCGTATGTATATATAACCCCCATATGTCACATAATATGGGCCCAAGGGCCCCAAACGCTAAAACATGGGGCCGGCCGTTACTCAGTAAATAAAGCAGCTACAATGCCCAGCTTGAGTCTACTGATAGCACTTGAGAATCATACTTCAACATATGTACATGAGCCCCATAAGTCATATATATTGGGCCCCAGGGCCCCAAATGTTAAAACAAAGGGCCGGCCGTTTCTCATCATATAAACCAGCTTTATGGCTCAGAGTTTGTACACAGATTACACCTGAGAATTACATTGTTATATGTACATATGAGCCCCATATATCACATAATATTGGCCCCAGGGCCCCAAACGCTAAAACATAGGGCCGGCCGTTACTCAGTAAATAAAGTAGCTACAGTGACCAGCTTGAGTCTACTGATAGCACTAGAGAATTATACTTCAACATAATTATGTACATGGGCCTCATAAGTCAAATATTATGGGCCCCAGGGCCCCAAATGTTAAAACCAAGGGCGGGCCGTTTCTCATCAAAGAAAGCAGCTTCTGGGCTCAGAATTTGTACACAGATAGCACCTGAGAATTATATTGTTACTAACACCCACACACCCATCCACCCCACACACGTAGGACTAAACAGACATATCGTATTATATCATAATTGGAAATACCAGCGTGAATCGTTAAGGCTGTTCCAGTTAAATTACATACCCATTGGCTGTTCCATTTAATTTACATACTCCCTCTGAAATGGCCCCCCAAAAGGCTGTTCCGTTTAATTTACATACTCCCTCTGAAATGGCTGTTCAATTTAATTTACATACTACCTTTGGAATAGTTTCCCCTGAATCATATTGCATAGCCTCACTGTGAGTAAGAGAGACTGACAACAGCAACCTATGGAGAGTAAGAGAGACGACTCCCCTGGGATGAGGGGACTTTTTACAATTTCTTTATTTTACAGTGCAACCTACATTCAATTAAAGCTTGTGACTTGGACTTTCACTTTTTACACATACAATTTCTTTATTTTAAGTCCTCAGCAAATAAGGACTGTAAGTTTGGGTACACCGATAACATGCGGGTATAGCCGTATTTGTGTACAAATATATAGCCTTCTAGTTCTCCTTCTACTCCTATCAAACACATCATTCTGTCAAGCATAGCGCTAAAACTACAAGGGCCCCAGGGCCCGTATGTGGTACACTTATGGGCCCTACCCAGTAGATGTGCCTTTTGCCCATCTCGGCCGTAGAGGTCAAAGGTCACGGGCCCCAGGAGCCCAAATGTAAAAACACAAACCATGCCGTTTCTCATCAGATGAAGCAGCCTCAAGGCCGTGAGTTGGTACACTGATAGCCCCATGGGTACTCTATAAATAATAGTATACATGAGCCCCATATGTTATATATTATGGGCCTCAGGGCCCCAAATGTTAAAAATAAGGGGCAACAAATTAACAAGGCTAGCTCTAAAGCTACAAGGGCACTCAGGCTTATATGCGGCACATGTATAAGCCCTAAATTGTAGATGTGCCTTTTGCCAATTTTGGCCCTAGATGTTCAAGTCTAGGGGCCCCAAAGGCCCAAATGTTAAAAAAGGGACGGCCGTTTCTCAGCAAATAAAGTAGCTACAGGGTTCAGATTTGGTACACTAATAGGTTTTAAGCATTATATTGTTATATGTATATATGAGCCCCATGTGTCACACAACATGGGCCCCAGGGCCCCAAGCGCTAAAAAATAGGGCCGGCCATTACTCAGTAAATAATGCAGCTTCAAAACTAGAGAATTATACTTAAAAATAATAAAGTAGAATTTTTTAGATAAAATTGGAACAATGCATTTTGTCGGTGTACATGTGTTTTTTTTCATTGAGGTCAAAGGTCATTAAGGGGGTCAAAAGGTCAATCATAAATTTAAAAAAATCAAAATCCATGTATATGTTCCGATTAAGCTGAAATTCACCAGGAATATTCCTTATGACATCCTAAGCACTATGTAATATTTTTGCGAGGTCAAAGGTAATTAAGGGATCACTTCCGGTTCTCACAGATTCGGGGTCATAACTCATTTGTCACTGCTGGCTGTGCATGCTCGCGGTCGCAGGCGAACGCAATCAGATCTCGTTCTTTCTTCTGTCAACATCATAATCAGCCATCGTAGCCACATGCTTTGAGCCATGTTGATCATAGTTAGTCAGTACACGTAGGACCATTGGGTGGTGCCACAAATGTCAGATGACTATTTCCGGTCAAAGGTCATCCACTTCCGGTCAATGGCTAAAAACGTGATTTTCACTAAAAATGCTTCTCCTTCCACATATTACATAGCATCGTGACGTCACTTACACACATGCATCATCTATATCCAGTGTATAAAAGTTATACACAGAATTGGGAACAAAGGTCATTAAGGGGTCACTTCCGGTAAAAGTCTGAAAAATTTGTAAAAAATATTCAAAGAATCACTGTCTTTACAAATTACATAGCAGAGAGTCGCCATTAGCACACATGCATTGCTACTAGCCAGGATCTTTAGGATGCCTACAGTTTTGGGGTCAAATGTCATTAAGGGGTTACTTCCGGTCAAAAACCAAAATTATCAAAAAATGTAAAAAAAACCTCAAAATGTAAACAGACCAGAGAAATATAACCATCATACATTAATTAGTATTACCTGATGTATGCATGGTATTTTTATTTTGGGGGTCAAAGGTCATTAAGGGGTCACTTCCTGTTTTTAGTTAAATAACTTCAAGAATTTTATCTCAACAACTAAACATAGTAGAATTTTTTAATTAAAATTAGAACAATACATTTTGTCGATGTACATAGGGTTTTTTTCATTGAGGTCAAAGGTCATTAAGGGGGTCAAAAGGTCAATCATAAATTTTAAAAAAATCCAAAAACATGATTTTCACTAAAAATGTTTCTCCTTCCACATTTTACATAGCACCGTGACGTCACTTGCACACATGCATCACCTATAATAGCCAGTGTCTAAAAGTTATACCACAAAATTGGAATCAAATGTCATTAAGGGGTCACTTCCGGTAAAAGTCTGAAAAATTTGTAAAAAATATTCAAAAAATCACCGTCTTTACAAATTACATAGCAAAGAGTCGCCATTAGCACACATGCATTGCTACTAGCCAGGGTCTTTAGGATGCCTACAGTTTTGGGGTCAAAGGTCATTAAGGGGTTATTTCCGGTCAAAAAGCAAAATTATCAAAAAATTTAAAAACATTTTATCTCAAAATGTAAACAGACCAGAGTAATATAATCATCATACATGAATCAGTGTTACCTGATGTATGCATAGTATTTTTATTTTGGGGGTCAAAGGTCATTAAGGGGTCACTTCCTGTTTTTAGCTAAATAACTTCAAGAATTTTTATCTCGAAAACTAAACATAGTAGAATTTTTTAATTACAATTGGAATAATACATTTTGTCGGTGTACATGTGTTTTTTTCTTCATTGAGGTGAAAGGTCATTAGGGGGGTCAAAAGGTCAATCATAAATTTTAAAAAAAATCAATATCCATGTATAAGTTCCGATTAAGCTGAAATTCACCAGGAATATTCCTTATGACATCCTAAGCACTATGTAATATTTTTGCGGGGTCAAAGGTAATTAAGGGATCACTTCCGGTTCTCACAGATTTGGGGTCATAACTCATTTGTCACTACTTCATCAAGGATATTGGCAACCTTACCCTGGGTAGACAATGTGATAGGGACTTTGATAATAGAGTTACGATGTACAATTTTTTTTTGTCATCCACACACGATACACACACATCCACATCAACTTTTTACCGTACATATTTTTGGTATGCAACTCTCTGAGTAAGTTTAATATGATATTTCATCACTGTGTACAATTTAGATACTAGCTGGTGTATCATCAGTTAGTATATTTATTTATTTATTTTTGACCTTCTTGGCTACTCGTACTCTTTAAGTGCTTTCAGCTTATTGGATGTCTATGAGTTTGTAAGATCACTTGTATCATAGGGTCTACTATTATTTTCTTGTATTATATTGTTTCTACCAGGTTCAGCCTGAGGAAGGACTGCACAGCGTCCGAAAATTTGAATGTCTCCACTGAACTAAATAATAATATAATTAAAACTGCTACGTCCGGGTGAAATTTTCAACTTGGGATATGTACAATGCTCTGAAAAAACTGAATGTTAAAAAAGCAGCAGGACCTGATGGTCTTCCTGGGCGGTTGATTAGAGAGTTTGCCTGTGAGTTTAGCATCCCAGTAACAGATATATTCAACTCATCTTTAAAAGATGGAATGGTCCCCCAAGTTTGGAAAGATGCAACAATTGCCCCAATTCCAAAGGAAACCCCTGCTACAATCTCAAAACTAAGGCCAATCTCATTGACTTCCCTTTTGGCAAAGGTATGTGAGGGGTTTGTTGCAAATTGGGTGCTTGATGATATTTCTAGTGCAATTGATCGCATCCAATATGGTAGTATCAAAAGGTCGTCTACTTCTCATTGTCTAATTGAAATTCTTGATGTTTTTTTTTTCAAAGGTACAGACAAAGGAGGAACTGTAGGAACCCAAACTTTGTTTACCTAACTGTCGACCATATAAATAACCAGCGTCACGCAGAACTTCGACCTCTATATATATATGAGAAATACGAGAAAGAGACTGAGTTATCCAAATACATGGGGTCTAAAAAGAAAAAACAAAACTTATTCAATATACTGGGAAATTCTGAAACAATCCAACACCATGAAAAGGGAATCAGGGCAATGCAATTTATGTGTAGAAGAAAAACTAGAAATAATCAATCTTAAGGAGGGTATAATCAATAAGCGCAACGAACTGATTTCAACATGCCGTCATGGCAACAAGAGAAAGAAAGCACCAAGCCGTGCAAAGAAGAAAAAATAATCAATGTGTAGGGTTAAACACATCAGTTACCTGATGATCGTTGCTCGGCTAGAGCGGCGTGAAACTCAGAGTAGTAACTAAATGTAAAAATACGTGTATTTATATTATATTATTCGCTCTGCTTCGGCATTGAGCACTCTTCACTTTTGATAGTGGACATATTATATTATTATTACCGCTCCCAATTTATTGGTAGAGCACTCTTACCAGTATCAGCAGTGCACGTTAATCAACCGACACAATGGAGTTATTTAACATGCAGTATTCGGCTAAAAACATACCTACGCCATCAACCAGGGAATATTTGAAAGTTCTGATCGAAAAGGTGGAAAGCTTGATAAAAAGAATGAGATGGAAAGCCTTCTTTTATCTTAACAAAGAGAATGCCACTGAAGAAAGTTCCAGCGAAGATGAAGATATTCACATGCAATCATACGGATTCAAATCAAAAAGAACACCGCCACAAATCGAGGAGATGATGCAGTTTGAACGGGGAATGTTGGATTTAGTGGGGAACATACAATTCAGGCAAGTGAATGACAATTTTCAGTCTGTACTTAAGGATGACGTGGAGAAAATCAACTCTTCTCCAAACATCTTTGTCGAAGCAGACAAGACAAGAAACATATATAAGATGGACTGTGCGAACTATGATAAGCTGCTAGCAGAAGAAACATAACCCAGAAATACAAATCCGCAGACCCAAAAGTAGTCACAGAAATTGACACGGAATTCAACCACCTAGCCGATAAACTGGGCATAAGTGAAAGAATAACCAAAACGGCTGTAAAACCTGCCTTCATAACACTCAAAGATCATAAAGAAAACTTCGAAACTAACACCAAATGTAGACTTATCAACCCTACAAGATCTGAAATGGGACGGGTTAGTAAACAAATGCTCGACAGAATAAACAATGAAATACGATCAAAATCCTCCGCGAACCAATGGAGGAATACAACATCTGTCCTCGAATGGTTCAATAAGCTCCAAGACAAGAAGAAGTTGACGTTTCTGATATTTGATATAGTTGACTTTTACCCTTCAATAACTGATGAACTTCTCGACAAATGTCTGACATGGGCAAAGCAGTACACCAATATCACTGACATAGAATATGAAACTATCACGCATGCAAGAAGAACACTTCTGTATGACAGTAAAGGCAACGCTTGGGTGAAGAGAGACTCAACTGATCAATTTGACGTCTCAATGGGAGCATCAGATGGTGCTGAGATATGTGAACTTGTAGGGTTGTATATATTAAATGAACTTGTATTGCACCTTGATGTAGCCAGTGTAGGTCTCTACAGGGACGATGGTCTGGCTGTCATGAGAAGCTACTCTGGCAGCAAAGCTGACAAAATAAGAAAAGATCTTATTAAGATCTTCCGCTCTTGTGGGCTGCGTATAACAGTCCAAACCAACTTAAAGTCGGCCAACTTCCTTGACGTCACCCTAGACCTTAGCACTGGCTCGCATCAGCCATACAGAAAACCAAATGATGAACCCATGTACATCAACTCCCTATCTAACCACCCACCATCAATAATAAATAACATCCCACCAGCGATAGGGAAAAGAATATCTACCCTATCTTCTAACCAAGAGATTTTCAGTAAGGCAGCCCCTAATTATGACAGGGCCCTTAAATCATGTGGGTATAAAGACCCAATTAGTTACAGTACAAGAAATGAAACCAAGACAGCTAGCAACAGTAATAATAATAAAAAGAATAGGTCCAGAAAAATCATATGGTTCAACCCCCATACAGTAAGAGTGTAAAACCAACGTCGGGCGTCACTTCCTCAATCTCATCGACAGGTGTTTTCCACGGGGGCACAAACTTGCAAAGATTTTTAACAGAAGCACGCTCAAGCTCAGCTTCAGTTGTATGAAGAACATGAAGCAAATAATAAAATCTCACAATGCTGGTGTTATGAAGAAATCTAAACCAGAGCCTCAGGCAAAAACTTGCAATTGTAGACAGAAGGATAAATGCCCATTACGTGGAAAGTGCGTGGTCGATGATGTTGTGTATAAGGCGACAGTAAATTCAGGAGAATTGTCTGTATCATACGTAGGCCTAGCAAGCGGCCCTTTCAAGACAAGATACAATAACCATACCAAATCGCTAAGAAATGAGAAATACGAGAAAGAGACTGAGTTATCCAAATACATATGGGGTCTAAAAAGAAAAAACAAAACTTATTCAATATACTGGGAAATTCTGAAACAATCCAACACCATGAAAAAGGAATCAGGGCAATGCAATTTATGTGTAGAAGAAAAACTAGAAATAATCAATCTTAAGGAGGGTATAATCAATAAGCGCAACGAACTGATTTCAACATGCCGTCATGGCAACAAGAGAAAGAAAGCACCAAGCCGTGCAAAGAAGAAAAATAATCAATGTGTAGGGTTGAACACATCAGTTACCTGATGATCGTTGCTCGGCTAGAGCGGCGTGAAACTCAGAGTAGTAACTAAATGTAAAAATACGTGTATTTATATTATATATGTATATATATATATATTAGATCACTTAAGACAAATGAATGCCTATAAATTGTTTTTATTATGCTGTTTGCCGTTTTGAACGAAAATATAAAAGTAGAAATTAAGCAATTGAAGATTTAAAAATAAGATATAATATATGGAAGATGCTGTAAATATTCAGGTTAAAAAGCTTATGAGCTTTCATAACATTACTGATAACATAAGTCAAGCATTTGCATTAGACAATTCTGGCAGATTATTTCTTCAGTACAACAATTAATGGTTTCCGCTTAGCAAAGTTAAAAATTCTAGTAATTTTTATTCCAAATCTAGTTTGCAAAACCATGGTGTTGGATTTATGCGTGCTTTGAACCTTAAACCACCAGAACAGCCTAGTTTATATCACCCTCCAGCAATGGCTGATTTAAGAAATGAGGTGATGCAAGAAATTAAAACCAATCAAAAGAGCCATGACAACCAAGACTTTAAGCAAACTCATTTTACAATTGGAAATGTTTTAAAAGGATATGGTCGTGCGTCATGAATTGGGGTATAGGAAAAGGTGGAGGCGTTACATTTTTTCATTTTATTTGGGACGTTTTGTCCCAGATCTCAAGAATGGAGAGGGGTACTGTACCTAGTTTTGGTTTTATTTTGTTGCTTATTTATCTAGCCCAATTTGTGGAAAGAAAGAACTTCACACTTTATTTACTTCTTGAGATATTGCAATTCAAACGATGTGAAGTCAGGGGTGGAGGATCCTACGGTTGAGGATCCTACGGTTAAGGCATGTGTTAAAGTATAGGGAATGTTGATTTTTAGCGCCTCACAAATATATTTTTTACTGTAACTTCATAACCCAGCAAGGTATTGAGATGGATTATGTACCATTGTTTTGGTATTTATGCCTAGTTTGAAATGTGACCAGTTTTACTCCAAGCTAAGTTAATTTGTTGCAAGTGTGCTGCATTCTGTGTCATGGGTTCTAGGCTTTTCCTATACGTTACTGTGTTAAGTATTAATTTATGCTCCGAAATGTTCTGAAGGTCATATTTCTTGAAGGAATTACCCCAATGCTGTAAAAGTTAACATTTTTTGGATGGAAATTTGATGAGGAATTCAAATATGCCACTGGTTTTTGTGTGGAGCATGGAGGAAAAAAGTTTTGATTGAAAATGTAATAAAAATCATAAAAATTATGTACGACTTTTGAACACCCTGTATCTCAGGTAGGCAACATAACTCATTATTACAACTTTGCTTTTTTTTAAAGCCTACAATGTTATTAGCACATCAAAATAGGTTTGAGCAAACAAGGTGTTAATGTTAGTAAATAAGAGTGAAACAAAATAGTATACTTTTTGAACCCAAATTCAACTTTTCCACCCTATATAATATTTGTGGCACCCTGTATATTGACCAATTGTTTGTATGTGTGTATTCCTGGTACTCTAAGCTTTACAATGATATATAATTGTATAGGGTTTTGATGAACAGTTTATAAATTAGATCAGTTCAAGTACAAAAACATGTAAATTGCTCCATTTTTTTTTTATTGTGTAACGCATTTGGCCCACAATTCATGGCGCACGACCATATGAAATGGATGTCCCTGATCAATACCATCTTGAAAAATATGCACTTACATTTTTGCAAAAAGTTAAACCACAAATTCAATATATATTATTACAAGAAGTTAAAGGGGGGTAACCCTATTGGTTTTGGATATGGATTGTCTTTAAAATTACATAATAATATCAAATATCGCCCCCTTTAAGCTGCTTTATGCTGAGCATTTTCAGCGCAAATGTGAATAAATAGCCAAATTTGCAATCGAATACCTTGGTATAAGTGAATTGCATTCTGGGCAGGCAAACAACAACAATTCCCGTTCGTATGACGAATGCTGACATGCTGTACAATGCCCGGCCCGTATTGAGCGGAAAATATTTCTTTTTTTCGTACCGTTTCAGAAAAAAAGGAAACAAAATATATTTCCCCTTGCAATATGTACATTTCAAATGAATAATAAATCATCCTCCAAATGCTGATAAAGGATATATCTTAGAAGTTGATTTGGAATATCCGCCTGAAATACACGACATGCATAATGATTATCCGCTGGATTAAAGAAACTTGTGCCTAATCTAAGAAACAAAACAAAATGTATCGTACACTACAGAAACTTACAATTATACTTGTCATTAGGAATGAAATTAAAATATGTACATAGAGTGTTGCAATTTGACCAAAAACCATGGATGGAACCTTACATCCGAATGAACACTGAACTGAGAAAACAAGCAACAAATGATTTTGAAAAAGATTTGTATAAATTAATGAACAACTCTGTGTTTACGTTTGGCAAAACAATGGAAAACTTACGCAAACGCGTTGATGTTAAACTAGTGCGCTCATCTGAAGAAACAAAGCTAAGAAAATTAATTGCACAACCATCGTTTGCAAGACAAAAAATGTTTGACAATGATTTAGCAGTACTGCACATGTATAAAAGTAAATTGTATCTCAATCGACATGTGTACGTATGTCTATCCTTGACTTGAGCAAATTATTAATGTATGATTTCTAGTACAATGAAATGAAAAAACAATATTTACTTTACACCGATACTAATTCATTGTTAATGCACATACAAACCGAAGACGCGTACAAAGATATGGCACAACACATGAATCTTTATGACACTAACAAGTATCCCCAAGAGCATTATTTACATAGCACTGACAATAAAAAAAAGTGCTTGGAAAAATGAAAGACGAATGTGCAGGTAAACCAATTTCTGAATATGTTGGATTAAGACCTAAGATGTATTCTATCGTAAAAGATGATGGAAACATACGAAGGCAAAATGCGTTAAAAATGTGTTGTAAAAAAATATATAATTCATGAAAACTACAAAGAAGCGCTGCTTAATCAAACAATCTTCCGACACGGAATGAATATGTTAAGAAGTGAAAATCACCAAATATATGGGCTTCATTTAAATAAAATCCTTTGAATACAAAACGACGGAATGCTACTGATGGAATCAACACATTAGCCTTTGGTCATTATGCAATTGGGAGGTAGTTCTGTATCTAAAGGATCAAGTAGTAATTCCTCGTGAACAACAACTCTTGTTGGGGGCCCCTTCACTAAGATAATACAGAATAGGTTATTTGGGTTTTATAACACTCCGTTCCATCCTATACACATTTAAACTCCATATAGGGTTCGTACTTCTTCTGCGTTCTCCGCACCTCAAGTTCACCAGGTTGATATAAATACCTCACACCTACAGTAGATGGTAAACGTACTTCATTTGTTTCTTTTGTTGGTGCAGAAGATTTTACTGCAACAGTTTTTATTTTTATGGCTTCTGATGGCTTTTTGCCTGTTAATCTAGTTGTCTCATTATTTAATGCTTTGATTACATCTGGCAGGCGAGCGACCCATTCTGTGGATCGCACATTTTTTTGCTTCTTGCTTCCATTAAAATTTCTTGAGCATACTGATGTCCAAATAACTTATTGGCTAAAGTGAGATTAAACCTTTCAACAATTCCCTGTGCTCTATGTAAACCTGTTTCACCTCTTCTTATTGCAACATGTTAAGATTTCATTAATTTGCTTACTTCTCCCATAAATTCACGACCTGGATCAACTTGTAATAATTCAGGCCATGCTAAAGGTCCACGCTTATAAATATTTAAAAACGCTTTTGCAACTTCGTTGGAATTTTTTGAAACCAGCGGTCCCGCATCCTTATAACGAGAAGCAACACCCACTACAGTTAGTGCATACTTAAATAATTTACGCCCTCTTGGCAAGCGATCATGAGGTAAAAATAACAAGTCTGCTTGATGAGCTTGATTGGGAATAGTTATATTAAATTTTGGTCTAGGAATATATGTTGGAGCAGGTAAATAAATCTGCCATATTGCTTGTTTTTTAACCAATTTTTGCTACTTCTTCAGAGACCCTTGCAGATGATGCTAATTTTTCAATTGCAGATATGCCCCTATAGTAAGTATAGGGCTGTAATAGTCTTTTAGGACTGTACTAAATTATAGATTGTTTTTCAATTGAAGACATGATATTGCTTGTATATATAATGAGTAAACATAATTATGCTAAAGGCCTTCAAGGAATTCATGGATTGGATAAAGTGCAAGCTGCACGATTAGCTGAAGTTTTTTTGGAAATGAATAAAAATATTTAGATACTAAGGACTATAAAAATGGCAAAATGACATATACGATATAAGAACAGATCAAACGGACCAATGCCCTGACTGTCAAATACTAATGGAACCAGATGAACACAAATTATGCTGTCCAAGTTGTGGCCGTATTAAAATCAAGACCAAACACTTATAGAAGACCAACTGCCTATTTATCTTCCAAAGAAACCAGCTCATAATTGTGAAAAACATTTCACAGATTGGATTGATCAAATTTTAGGATTTAATACTCCGCTTACAGTTGGAAATAGTCTAGGCACTATTCGTGATTATATTGTGCAGAACAACATTCATGAATTAACACCTGAGGATATAAGAAACATTTGAAAAAAACACTAAAGCTTTCTAAATACTACAAACATACGACTTACTTCTATCAAGAACTAACAGGAGTTAGACCACCTAGCATACCCCGTAAGTACTTATACAAGGCTAAACAAATATTTGTTGATTTTATTAAAATCCGTGAAGAAATACGAGAGGAAAACCAAGGCTTCGGTCCTAACAGTCCGTCATATCCTTATCTTGTTTACAAGATTTTTGTTTTGATTTTACCACCAGATGATATGGAAAACAGACGCATTTTAAACTTTGTTCATTTACCAAGTCTAGCAACGCTTATAAAAAGAGAACCAGAATGGCAATTATTTGTAAAAAACTTCAAATAAATTTATAGGTTAAATATCATGTAATTAATAACTCTACACAAACAACTGCTATTTCTCCTTTTTGCAATGCCGACTTTTGATCTTCATCAAGGAAATCTGTTAATTGTGGTTCTGGAGACATTTCTGTTGCAAATTGTAAATTATTCCCAGCCAAATAATAATATTCTTGCATAGCTTGATCTACATTTTGAAAAGTTCTTTCTGCGTGTCCTTCTTCTTTAAGTTTTTTTATTAATATAATCAATTCGTTCTAAACGTTGTTCGTTCCATTTATCTCGTTCGTTTGAAAGTTTCTCCATGGCTAAATTATGCCGTTTGCGCTCTGCTGATCCACTTATTTGATCCACTTAATTAAAAAATTACTTCCTGAAAATGCAAGAGCATTTGTAAAAGAGCCACCAATTATAAGTACTGCAGCTGATGCCATTTATACAATAATGCATTATTTGTTATGCACTTGGTATCGGGTTTATATTAGGAGGTAATACGCCATTTGTTATCAAGGCATTTTTAATCATTACTGATATATACACATTGGTTGTTAGCATTGCTCCATCTTTTAAACTTAATTGACCAAGGTCAGCTGGTTTTACTTTATGCTCCGTTAAGAATTGTGTTTGGGTCCATTATATTATAGAAATTTTTTTTTTACTAATCCATATTAAAAGAACCATGACAAAAGCCACCTCCAGCACAGTCTTTACTCCAAAAGTAGTCGAAAGTGCTCAACCACTATAAATAGTGGGGGCGTAATATAACAAGTATTATTATGGCTTTTGTCATGGTTCTGACACCACAGAATGTATATTCATGTATATGCATTACTGTTAAGTTGAAACCATGACAAATTATCCGTCTGATGATCTGTATACCCAATGATCGTAAGTGAGGGTATGCTGTGAAACTAGAGGTAACGGTTGCCTTTTCCAGAGGTCTATACTTTGAATTTGTTTCTACGCTCACCTGTAATGGGTTTGAGCACTTTTAATTCCAAAGTTAGTCATCTGAAAAATAATACTTGTTATATTACGCCCCCACTATTTATAGTGGTTGAGCACTTTCGACTACTTTTGGAGTAAAGACTGTGCTGGAGGTGGCTTTTGTCATGGTTCTGACACCACAGAATGTATATTCATGTATATGCATTACTGTTAAGGTGAAACCATGACAAATTATCCGTCTGATGATCGGTATACCCAATGATCGTAAGTGAGGGTATGCTGTGAAACTAGTAGTAACGGTTGCCTTTTCCAGAGGTCTATACTTTGAATTTGTTTCTACGCTCACCTGTAATTGGTTTGAGCACTTTTAATTCCAAAGTTAGTCACCTGAAAAATAATACTTGTTATATTACGCCCCCACTATTTATAGTGGTTGAGCACTTTCGACTACTTTTGGAGTAAAGACTGTGCTGGAGGTGGCTTTTTGTCATGGTTCTGACACCACAGAATGTATATTCATGTATATGCATTACTGTTAAGTTGAAACCATGACAAATTATCCGTCTGATGATCGGTATACCCAATGATCGTAAGTGAGGGTATGCTGTGAAACTAGTAGTAACGGTTGCCCTTTCCAGAGGTCTATACTTTGAATTTGTTTCTACGCTCACCTGTAATGGGTTTGAGCACTTTTAATTCCAAAGTTAGTCACCTGAAAATCAGCAAACAGCGCATATTATAAAGGGTAGCTGGATCACGGATGTGATGCAAACCAATGAAAGAAAATAAACAGTTGAACAACAGAAATTGGTAAACAGCTCTGACCAAGCTTTCGCTATTAATACATAACTTCTTCAGGGTAAAATTTACATGGAACAATATATATATATATATATATATATATATAGTCACTTGTAAAGTAAACTTGTTATTAAACGCCCCCACTATTTTTAGTGGTTGAGCACTCTCGACTACTTTTGGAGTAGAGACTGTTCTGGTTGGCTTGCTTTGTCATGGTTTTGACACCGCAGAATGTATATACACGTATAAACTAGTCTATCCTGTTTATAGTCTCACGTGTTTTAATCTTTTAGAATATTTTATGGTATTACTCTGTATATATTATGTAGTTTGTAATTTTATATTATTTATTTGTTTTATATCTTGTATTTACAATTGGTGCAATGACTTTCTAAGTGTATTTTACATTTATTTCTTTATAATCATTTGTTTATGTTTTATTGTATCGAGGGCCCCTGTGGAAAGCAGTGATTGCACTGATCAGGGTTTACCCTCGTTAAAGATGTCATTAAATAAAATAAAAATAAAACAAAAGCAACACCGCCGGTACCATATTTTTTGTTGTATTGTGCTTAATGCAAAATACTTATTAGGGTCCTTGGGGCTGGTCAAAAAGACTTGTTTGCCCTTATAATGGGCATAGGCGTTTTGTCGTTAAATCTAGGGCGAGTTAGCGCAGCGGTAGTTCCCTCGCTTTGCACCACTGAGGTCCCGGGTTCAAGCCCCGGCGCGGCCCAAGGACTCATGTGCACTTGGTTTATCCCGATTCCATGCTCGCTCTCGCAGGTTTTCTCCAGGATCTCCAGTTTCCTCCTGCTTTCAAAAATCGGTGATTAGTTGTTTGGCTATCAAAAACTTCCTCCACCCAATGGAATTTGGGGAGCTGCATAGATAATTGGTGGATGTTACAATCTAAGTGCGGATAGGTTTGCGCCAAGTTCGGCTGCAACCAGCCTAGTTGATGCGATCTGATTGTGATGATCCACCATGGCAGCGAAATTACAGCGCTTTGATCCCTCTAAGATCCGGAAAAGGCGCTATATAAAACACCGAAATTTATTTTATTTATTTATTTAGCTCTATAATTAATTGCTTCTTGGTTTTCAACAGAACTAAGCTCAGTGCCAGGCGCATCTGGTAAATAGCTAAATGATGTTTCAGCTTCTTCTGGGTTAATTTTTTTTAATTCCAAGAAGATCAATAAATTCATCACATGTAATTTTATGACTTAAATTTTTGTTAATAGTTCTTTTAATTTTATTAATTGATAAGAATCTATTTGAATTTTTAGGATCTGTTAGTCTTATTTTTAAATTTTTAAAAGAAGCAAAACTTGCTCTGTTTCTGTATCTTCTAAAAAATCTACCTTTGTTTTTTGCCGTGTATCTAAATCCATTTTCCACCCTCTTCGTTCGTTTTATAAAATGTGTCCTTAGATGAAAATGAAGGAATGAGTTCACCGGGCGGCTCATCTACAATCGATGGAATGATAGTAATCATAATTATTACCATAATTATTACCATCATAAGCATCCCATTCAGTTGGTTCTTTCAAAGCATTTTCCTCCTCAAAATCATCTAAAGGATTTTTTCTCCAGGAGTTTCAAAATCAGCCATGTATATATTTACTGATATTTTATTTTTACTATAAGAATTAGAAATAACATCAGCGCAGAACTAATGGCATTCCCTAGCAACGGGGCTGATGGCATTATCCCTCGCCGAAATGTGTGCTCGCTGAAAAATGTTTGAGGCTCTGTTTAATAACCTAGCTGGGGAGTTTGTAATCATGTAGAATTTCAACAATATTGTTTAAATTACTTTTACAGGAACAACGCTGGTGTTTCCTAATTACTTTCACTTTTAATTTTACTTTTAATTTCACTTTCATTTTTAATTCACTTTCACTTTTATTTGTGCACACTTCAAAATAATGTATCAAGTTTGGCTTAACCCGTTGCTAAATTTAAAAAAATAAATAGCACCATAAAAATCTCTATTAAAAAAGGTATATAGCGCCATCAATTTAAATTAGTCCGTTGCTAAGATATACAGCACTTGGCAACCAGGATAACGGCGTTATCCTTTGAAAACATATTATCAGTAAGCAAAAAAACATTTTACTGATAAGCCACAAAGACACCATGGCTGTTTATTAACACTGGCATGCTTATCTCGTGTAAGTCAAAGAAAGGCATCTGTCTAACTTAGACTTTTGGACTTTGAACATACGTGTTAGCAATACAATGTAATACAGGGTGTCCCAGAAAAAAATACCGAGCAAATAAAATTGAACGTAAGTCGAGTAATAGACATCAGAATCAAAAAATTAAAATGTAGCGTATAGCTTATTTTGTTGTGCATCACATACGACTGGTTGCGAAGAAATGAACGATTACATAACACGTGCATCAATGCAGTTCATTCCAAGTTTGAGCAACAGGCGCTTTTTTCATACTCGCTCACCGCTTCCTAAAGTTTGTGTATCTCATTAAATTTAGTCCACATTATCTATTTTATAATCCGACGGTCTTATGTCATTCAAGCTTTCACTGAAGATGAATAACGGTTTGTCCGAGAAAACTTTGATTTCTGCAATTGGAAGATTTCCAACTTTAATTCTTTATGTTGTGCAAATATGTTATATTTTAACTTTCCAAAGAACATTTGAGCCAAGAATGAGCAAATGATCAAGTGCTTACAGCTTTACATGTGATTTTTGATACCATGCAACATTAATGTTTTAAAAGATTTAAACTTTGCATTACAATTTGTTGGAAATATTCCAAAACATTAATGTGTGAGAGAATTATTAAAGCCAGCTGCAATTCTTTATGCAATAATTCTTCATGCAACATTTATATCAACATTAAAGAAAAAATATATTTACAAATACCGAGGATCATCTTACATGCAAGCTTTCATTTTCAATATCGTGTAGGTATTTAAATTTGAACAAAACATAATTAAATGTTTTGCAAGAAACAGATTGTATAAAAAGAAGGATTTCACAGAACAAAATATGAAGCCCATTGACCGTTAGCCACTAGTGCGCATTGTGTTGAATGATCTTTCTTTCAAACTTGGAATGAAGTGAATTGACGCATGCGTTGTGTAATCGCTCCTTATCGCAAAGTTGGCGGATAAGATGTAGAATAAGATGGGCTACACGCTGATGTCAAGATTATTGGATTCTGATGTCTATTTCTCTACTTACGTCCAAATTCATTCGCCCGGTAATTTTTTATGGGACACCCTGTAGGTCTATAATATGCATGCATGTACAGCGTGTCCCAAAAGTAACTTAACATTGAGAATTTGCCATATCTCAAATATTTCCTACTTCATACCAAAATGGAAAACATATTCACATAGATTGATCTTTTAGAATTATTCTGACACCAAAAACAGCATTATTGATGACCCCTTGACCTTACTGTGCGAACCCATAAAAGCAAGCTCATATGTTGTTTGTTCAAGCACATGAATGAGGTGCTTCCGTGAACGATAGAGTTGGTTCACGCACTGCACACGCTACATTTAGGTATGAACATTCATGGATTACATGGCCTAGCGTAAACGTGACTGCTGTTTTAGAGTATAAATAGGATATATTGACAATATTAAACTTTACTTTAAAACAGTTGAAATGAAGATGAACATTTTTCCTATAGATCAACGGATTCAGATCGTATGGTTCTTTGCCGAGTCAAAGTCGGACAAACGCACTCAAGCAAAGTTTAAGGAACATTTTAATGTAAATTATGCACCCAGCTGAAATACAATCCAGCAACTAGTGTAGAAATTCCTATCCACTGGATCTGTTTATGATCTACCTCGGCAGGACGTGGAAGAACAGGAATATTGGCTACAAACATCGGTGTCATACGAAGAGCGGTGGCGAAAAGCCCAAGACGATCAGTACGTCGACTTTCAATGGAGAATAACGTACCGCGTACAACTGTTCATCGAATCCTCAGAAAAGATCAGTTTCCATATAAAATCCAGATAAAACACAAAATGAAGATTACGCATTGAAAACAAACAAACAAACAAACAAACAAACAAACAAACATAGCAAAATTAAACAAAACAAATGTTAAAACGATAACACCTTATATCGTGTTATCACGTCTCAAATGACGAGACTTACTTTGCGTTTATAAAAGTGGGTTTTACGGTACGGTAGATATCCGTTAATTCTATGCCAAAGGGTCATGACCACATAGGCATGTTTGGTATCATAACATTTCTAAAAGAATTATCTACATACTGTGCAATTTTTGTAACAACACTATTAACCCAACGCAAGTTATGGCCAGTTTACAATGTTAAGTTACTTTTGGGACACCCTGTATCTTGGTAAAATTCGACGTTTAGCATGCCTTGCTGATAATTATTTCTGTGAGGCAGAGATTCGCTGCACATGACAAATGTTTGCAATTTGCAAAAAGTTATTCTCATATTTCAATTGCACAGTTAAGTGAAACGTATGTATATTAAACTTTGACACGGTATATTGTAAAGCGTATGGTGAGACTGACAGAACTGAAGAAACACAAAGCAAAACCCCAAGGATTTTGCATCTTGTAGAATAGCTGGGAAGACTGATTTCAATTTGAGAAGTTATGTATATAATATTTACCAATATTTTTTACTAAAAACCCACACTATACAAAAAAACAACCCATCAAAAAACAACCACACCCAAATCAAACCTCATATTTCAAGTCTCCCACTTTGTTTTAGGTTTAAGAACAATATTAAGGGAAGTAAAAAGGGAGGTGTTTAAAAAGAAGTTTCAAGAGATTTCAATGTTTTTTTGATCGTATCTTGAATTTAACATTGTATTTCAGAAATTGAGTATTTTTTGACGTTATAAGCGTCTTTAAAAATAATGTAAATTATCCAGAACCTGTAGTACTATACTACTTTATTTATTTATTTATTTATTTATTTATTTATTTATTTATTTATAACAATAGACTAGCAAGCCCGGACCTTTGACAAACCGACCTTTGACAACCCTTATTCAACGGAGTTGTCTCAACATTTGATATTTCACATGGTTATTCAGCTGAAACTAATGACTTATGTTCAAATATCTTAAATGCTTAATCTTTTTTATAAGTTCAAAATGTACTAAATATAAAATGGCCAACATCAACAAATGAGAGCTTATTTTCAAACCGTGTTAAGTCAACCCACCTTTTTTAAAACAAATTATTAAAAAAAATCAAAAGTCTCCAAATTTTAACTTAACGTGTTTTATAGTCCTATATATCACTTGACAGTAATTTTACAGAAATCTCCCTATTTTTCATGGTCATAATTCCAATTTTTTCAAAGTGAATCTTGTGGACTTAACACGGTTTGGAAATAAGCTCTTCAAATATACATTATGAAGTTGTTTTCAAACAGACACTCGGATGAACACGTGCATAATGAGATACACAACATTTAGTTGGTATAAGTGATACTTTTCAATGCTTTTCAATGAACAAGACATTCATATCAAGTTTGGTATTAAAATAATTCCACATTTTCCCTCCATCAATATGTTTCTTGGATTTCCATTTAGCCGATCGTTTTGAAAGAAACCAAACTTCAATATGGGACACATTGAGAAAAAAATAATAGAATACACACCTGTACGTTCTTGATCGTCGCCTGTGCCTTTATTCTCATCGGCTGTTGTACTTTGCATGTTGTCAGCTGAAAGAAACATACATTACGAATCAGTGAAATATTCTTTTGCTGCTGATAATGACCTCTTAGCTTCTAATGTAATGTGGTACGTGACACTATACAAAATATAAATGATTTCATTCATATTAAAAATCCGTCAACACACTTTGTAAAGGTATGTTTTTTATTTTCTTGAAATCAATCAATTTGGAAAAAGTATTAAATAATAAAATATAATGCCACTGCATATGACATTTGTCGCAACATTTATCACATTTGACATCCAACAGCTGAAACTAATAACGTATGTTCAGTGTATAATGCTCTTTATTAGTTCAAAATTTAATAAACATAAAATGGGCAATATCAACAATAAACATTATTATAGTGTAGTCAAAAATCTCAATTCCGTGACCATTCTCTGGCTAGTAAGGTTTGACGATTGATTTGACTTCTATGGACTATTTAGAAAAAAATTAGCCCCCATGTCCTTCGCGAAAATCCCGGCATTTTTCGCTAGAGGCCAAAATCCAAAATGGCCGCCGCCACCATTTTGAAAAATTAAGTTTTGAACCAGAGCACCTATAATTATGTAGAAAGACACTTTTTCGGGTATGTCGAGCACAAGGATTCCGATTCTGACATTGGTTTGACATTACGGCTTCATTTTCACCAAGAAATCCAAGATGATGGCCGCCACCATCTTGAAAAATTTAGTTTTGAACCAGAGTACCTAAAATCGTGTACAAAGACATTTTTTGGATAAATCGACCACAAGGATTTCAAATCTGACATTACTTTAACATTACGACCTCATTTTTACCCAGAAATCCAAGATGGTGGCCGCCAGCGCCATCTTGAAAAAATAAGTTTTGAACCAGAGTACAAAAACTGAAAAAAAACTGAATATAGCAAAAACTTATTTAATGTATATAATGCGCGGCTTTCTCCTGCGTATTTTGATACCTCTTTTGTTGCTCTACGATATCATTTGGTCGAGTTATGGGCGCTTGAGTGGCTTCAAGTCGGATTATGAAAGTTGCACTTAGCTCCTATTCAAGCCAAATACGTTCGTCGTGTACACACACCCCTACACACCCCCACACACCCCATCAAGACAAAGGACATCGATGTGTGCTCTGTTTACTCAACCACGAAGTTTATTTTATTTTACTCCTTCGACTTCCATCTTCAATACTTGCTATCCTTTACTTTTCTTTGACTTATCTCATGAACTCTTTCAGCTTACATCTCAATACTTGGTGTACCTACCATCACTGTTTACATAGGGGTTGATGTACATAGACCGCTCGATCACTTGTTCAAAAAAGTTCAAAAAAAGATAACTAAGTCGAAGCCAACCAATTTGCATGTACTATATGAAAGATAATTGTACAAGGATTACTTAGCAACTTCAAAATTTGAAGAAAAATTCGCCTTCGGCTTAAAAATCCGGAAAAACTTGAAAATTTATGAAAATTCAGCTCAAAATCCAAGATGGCGGCCGTAAAGTGAAAATTGTCAGAAGAAGAAAACTAAATCGAAGCCAAGCCATTAACATGTCTCACATGATAGGTAATTGCATACAGATTAATTGGGGACTTTAAAAAATGAAGAAAAAATTGGTCTTTGGTTTCAAAATGCACAAAAAGGCAAAAATCCAAAATGGCGGATATGCGAACAAATGATCAGGGCCAACACCTGTGTTTATCACTGCCTGGATTCGTCGTCGCATGCTCTGAACAAGATGTCTTATCTTTCCTTGGTCAATGTCTCGCCATGGGCACACCAAGTATTGAGATGTCAGCAGAAAGAGTTCATAAGATAAGTCAGAGATAAGTAAAGGGTAGCAAGTATTGAAGTTGGAAGTCGAAGGAGTAAAATAAAATAAAGTTCATGGTTAAGTAAACAGAGCACGCCGGTGTTCTTTGTCTTGATTGTTTGTGGGGGTGTGTGTACCAACGCATTTGGCTTGAATAGGAGCTAAGTGCAACTTTCCAAATCCGACTTGAAGCCACTCAAGCGCCCATAACTCGACCAAATGATATCGTAGAGCAACAAAAGAGGTATCAAAATACGCAGGAGAAAGCTGCGCATTATATACATTAAATAAGTTTTTGCTATATATTTCTACATGATCTACGGCTGAAACAAATGACGTATGTTAAACTGTCTCAACTGTCTAATGATCTTTATCAGTTTCTAATGTAATCAATATAAAATGGCCAACATCAAAATGTGTTGTATGAATTTTCATTTTGCCAATCGTTTAGAAAGATACCAAAGTTCAACGTGCTAAAGAGACTCATGGGACACATTGCAGAACAAAATAATAGATTACACACCTGGAACTTCATCCTCATCTTCTGTTGAGCTTTGCACATTGACGTTGTCAGCTGAAAAAAACAACATGCATCACAAATCAAATATACTTTTGTCACTGATAATGACCTTTGAGCTCCGACTTTAATGTTGTTCGTGACATCCTACAAAATGTAAATGCTTTCATTCAAATTTAAATTCGTCAATTTGTTTCAAGTGATTGGAATGCGTAAATTAATGGAACATTATTGAACTGCTCAATCATTTAATCATCTTCATTATGTTACACGTAATATAACATTATTTATTCTTTTCGAGATGCTTATTTTAAAATTCATTATATGTACATGTAGGTCTAAATACTTAATAATGAGAGCTATTATTATAGAAAAATATTAAATTTGTTTCACCTATGGGCTAATTATCAAACCATTACCCAGCAGTGTACTAAGTCTTAAGGCTAGCAACTATTTTAAACTGTTGCGATTTGGTAGTTCACAACATCCTGCGAATGCTAGTGAGCTTGGGCAAAAATTGCATTGATTATTTCATAGCGAGTGTGTAGAAGAATTCAAATATCACAGATATTTTTTCATGTCCTGTGGTTCTTGTTATGTTGTAAAGAGGGCTGAAACAACAGCACTTTTCTAAAACACACATAACTCATTAACAACAATAAATCAAGCAAGTTTAAAAGTATATGATTTGTATAACTTTTGCAAAACATCAAAGTGATATTTTGCAATAAAACATTTTAGACAATGAACATCGATTTTTTTTTGGCTGCTTCGAACATTATACCTCGTGTACCCTTAAACGGTAGTGCACTTCTTAATAACAATGCTGGGTCTTAGAAGATTCATTATGAACCTACTTTTGAGGCTTAAAAAGGTCACATGATACTACCACTTTGCTTTGAGCAAATTAGCTCATTCATTATGTAAATATGCAAATTAGGGGACGGCTTCACTATATAATACATTAGAACATAGTTGAAACACTTTGACCAAGTTACCGGGCAAAGGTATGCAAACTAAAAGTACCATAACATTTATGCATTGGTTTTAGCAAAATATTGACAAACATTACATATTAATGAGCCTTTATAGTCCTTTTTATCTCACAAACTATATTGATCATTGATAAAACAGTAAAATACAAAGAAAATATAATGTGATGTATTATGATAACCATAGGTCCGATTTGCTTCAAATAAAAGGCATATTGTTCAGTGTACTTTACCCTACTCAATCTGTTCAAAACATGTTCAAAGCATTTCTGATTTTCTAGAAAATGCCTCAAATACCACCTTAATTTCACTTCAGATGCACAAACACATTTCTTTTGACTATTATGTCAATGCCGTACGATTCAATTATTCTCTATCTAATCAAAGCTGGAGCTCCACAGCAAACACAAAACGTTTTACAAAACACTTTTATCGGGTTATCATGGTTATAAAAAGAGTATATGAATTAAGGCTATAAAACTGATGTTCTGGTTCAATATTTGTGCATGTTTGCTTGCGTGTTGGTTTGTGTGCTGTGGGTGTGGGTCGGTTTGCGGGGAGTTGTGTGTGGAGTGGAGTGGGTGTGTAAAGGGTCTGGTGGTGCGGACTGGGCAGTTGATAAGACCCTTATTCGTGATGAGAAAGACGCTTAACCATCTAGCAAAGACACCTCTTCTACTGGTCCCAAGACTTTTGGGGGATGTTTCAGAGAAATTAAAGAGGATCTACCGCGATCACGGCATCATTACACACTTTAAGCCAACCAATACCCTGCGGCAGTTGCTAGGGCACCCAAAGGACAAGCAGCCTAAGGGCCACATACACGGCGTAGAATCTCATGTCCCAACATAGGCATGCCAGCTCAAGTGGCAACGATTCAGCTGTCTATAAACATCTTGAGGGCAGTGGTCACAGCTCTTTATCAGTTCAGAATTAAATAAATATAAAATTGCCAACATCAACAATACACATTATGAAGTTGCTTTCAAATGGACACTCGGATGAACACGCGCCCTATGAGATACATAATATTTTGTTGGTATAATCGTTATTGTTACGAGTCGTACTTGACTCAAGGCCAAAATCACCTTTTTCCCGAACTCACACGAATGCACAACACAAATACACTGTTTGATTAAGCTAACATAATCTAAGTCTTTAATTGAAAACTAAGTATGCTTGATACATATAACAGCAATTACAATAAAATCACACAATCAGTTTTATTCTATACGTACTTAACCAGCGGTCTTCTTGTTGGTGATTCTAGAGTTCTTGCAATGTTCTGGACGACTGATGTAATATATCCTTATTCACTTGTCATGCGAAAATCAGCGATGTCCATTGTACACTTGCATTTATAAATCATTGCGTATAAAATCCTCATACGAAAATGATGATGCTTCCTCCAATATCCTTTGCGTTGCTATCTCCACAAATATATCTCCTTGCGCTGCTTTCTCCACAAATATATCTCCTTTCGCTGCTTTCTCAAAAAATGGTGTTTCTTTCACCATTCTCTCTTTCTCCAGGGAACAGGTTTCTTTAACACAGCTCCGCTGTTTTTGACAGATGCGTTGTCTTCAAAATACCAGCAAATTCCAGCAATTCGACAGAAGAACTTTAATCCTTCGATGAGGAAGAGCACATTTGTTTGCTCGCTATCTCCTTCGTTGCTGTATTAAAATTAGCTCAATTATTGGCTATGTAAACTGGTTGAAATGTACTTCTTTTTTGAAGCACGAAGACCGTCACACACATGTAGAGTTTCTCAATCTCCCATGCCATTCTGTAAAGTCCCAACAAAAGCCGTCAGCTTTTTATATCAGTACTCATGCAAAAAAAACCCATCATCTATTAATAAACCATTACTTCAATCACATTTTCACAACATTGCTGCAATCTTGGGATTTCCCAAGATTAATTATACACATTCACCTTTTACATTACATCACTTCCTGGGTTTCTTTTTCTGACTATGGTGCAATATACTGAACTGGGGATTTCCAAGTTCCAAACATAGATCTGACTTTGTTTACAGTAATTGTTGGGGAATTCCAAATTACTTTCCACACCATCATCTTGCACGTACAAGGGAGTTTCCCATCTCATGACATACTTTCAGCTTGTAAACAAAGTTAAATAATTAATTAAATTAAATTACTCAGGGCACATCACACCCTCCCCCTTAAAAGAAGAAAGTTTGAATGTAATGAAAACTTTCTTAAATGTTTTCTTCTTTTACTTCAACTTCAAAATACTATTAACTTTGAGTATTTAACTCATCATACACAGTGACTACTTGTCACACACAACTTCCCTTTTAAAAGGAATTTTTTTTTTATCAGGTTTTTTATGCAATTCTGGACAGGGCATCAGCCATTACATTGTCTTTTCCCTTAATATGTTTGATGTCCAGATTGTACTCTTGCAAGGTCAAACTCCACCTCACCAGTCTTTGGTTTTTGTTCTTCATCCTGTTGATGAAGGTGAGGGGATTGTGATCTGTGAAAACAAGCACAGGGTATACTGTGGTACCCAAATACATAGCAAAATGTAGCAATGCTAATAGCAATGCTAGACACTCCTTCTCAATTGTGGAGTAATTTCTCTGGTGCTTGTTGAATTTCCTTGAAAAGTAACATATAGGGTGGTCAATTTGATCTTTACCCTCTTGCATCACAACACCTCCACAGCCTATGTCACTGGCATCAACAGTCAACTTGAACTGCTTCTGAAAATCAGGTGCAGTAAGTACTGGTGAACTCATGAGTATTGATTTGACTTTGTGAAAAGCATTTTCACACTGTTCTGACCAAATGAATTTTGCATCTTTCTTCAACAAATCAGTCAAAGGACTTGCTATATCTGCAAAGTTTGGACAGAACTTTCTATTCTATAATAGCCAACCATTCCTAGAAATCTCATGAGTGCCTTCTTGTTTACAGGTGTGGGGTATTGCTCAATTGCTTCAACTTTGGCTTTGATAGGTTTCACCTGACCTTGACCTACAACATATCCCAAGTATGTGACTGTGGCATGGCAAAACTCACTTTTTACCAGATTGACAGTCAATTGTACTTCTGACAGCTTTTTAAACAATTGATGGAGTTGTTCCAGGTGTTGTTCCCAAGTTTGACTGTAAACAATCAAATCATCTACATATGCTTCACATCCCTCTATGTCTGCCACAATTTGGTTCACCATTCTCTGAAATGTTGCAGGTGCGTTTTTCAACCCGAATGGCATAACTTTGTATTGGTAAAGACCAAATGGTGTACAAAAAGCAGAGATCTGTGAGTGGAACCTGCCAGTACTCTTTCAAAAGATCAAATTTGCTAACAAATTTTGCATTCCCAATTTTGTCTATGAAATCATCAGTTCTTGGAATTGGGAAACAGTCCGTCTTTGAATGAACATTTGCAGCTCTCATGTCTGCGACCAATCGGTATGAACCATCAGGCTTGGGAACAAGTATGCATGGTGAACTCCACTCACTACTACCTGGTTCTATGATATCATTGTCTAGCATATAATTGATCTCATTTTTGAGATTTTCCATTTTCAATGGATTGACTCTGTAAGGATGCTGCTTGATTGGTTTTGTATCACCAACATCTACATCATGAAATGCAGCATTTGTTCTACTTGGCGTATCAGGAAATATATTGTCAAATTTGTGAATCAAATTTGCAATTTGACTTTGTTGATCTTGAGAAAGATGACCTAACGTTGAGTCCAAATTAGTGAGCACATCAGAATTGTTCAATTTTACATTATACTCTTTGTGCTCTAGCTCTTTATCCTGGTCAAATGTGACATCAGAATTGTCATCTTTACTCTTGTCTACATTGGCGATTTTGTCTACATCGGCATGTTTGTCTACATTGTCAGCATGTTTTACTGTACACACAGGTTTTGGAATGCCACTGTCACTTCTTTCAACATACTCTTTGAGCATATTTATGTGGCATAACTGCCTGCTCTTGCGTCTACCAGGAGTCTTGATAATATAATCTACTTCACCCACTTTTGACTCTACCTCACATGGGCCATGATATCTGGCTTGCAATGGGTGTCCTGGAATTGGAAACAGTACTAGAACTTTGTCACCTGGTTTGAACACTCTCTCTTTGGCATGTTTATCATACCATTGTTTCATTTTGGCCTGACCCTGTTTCAAGTTTTCTTTGGCGATATCAGTTACTCTGTTAAGTCTATGCTTAAAATTGGAGACATAATCCAACAAATTGATATCTGATTTCTCATTGAGCCACTTTTCTTTCAACAACTTTAAGGGCCCGCGCACTGTGTGTCCAAACACTAACTCAAAAGGACTAAATCCCAAAGTTTCCTGAACAGCTTCCCTGGCAGCAAACAATAACAAGTGTACTCCCTCATCCCAGTCCCTCTGAAATTCCAAACAGTATGTCCTGATCATGTTTTTCAATGTTTGGTGGAACCTTTCTAGTGCACCTTGTGATTCTGGATGGTAAGCACTTGAGGTATACTGTTCTATACCTAATTGATACATGACCTGCTGAAATACTCCAGAAGTAAAGTTTGATCCTTGATCTGACTGTATGGACTTGGGGAGCCCCACAAATGTGAAGAACTTAGTTAAAGCTTTCACTATAGTCACTGCTTTAATATTTCTCAAGGGTATGGCTTCAGGAAAGCGTGTTGACGCGCACATAATTGTCAGAAGGTATTGATTACCTGACTTAGTCTTTGGTAGGGGGCCTACACAATCAATAATAACCCTACTAAATGGTTCATCAAAGGCTGGAATTGGCTTCAATGGAGCAGGAGGTATTTCTGATTTGGCTTCCCTACTACTTGGCATGTGTGACATGTTTTGCAATATTCAGAAACGTCTTTTCTGAGAGTGGGCCACCAGAAATGTCTCAGAATTCTTTCATGAGTTTTCTTAACACCCAAATGCCCTGCCATGGGACTATCATGTGCTATGTTAATTACTTCAGTGTGGTATACTTTTGGTACCACAATTTGGTGCACTACCTTCCACTCTTCATCGGCAGGTACATCAGGGGGGCGCCATTTTCTCATTAGCACACCATCTTGTTTGTAAAAACAGACAGAATTTTGTTCTGCTTCTTCAAGGGTCAATGCCCTTTGATTGATCTCTTTGAGTTCTGGGTCATGTTGTTGCTCCAGAATCAGCTTGTCATGACTTAATGGGTCTTTCATGTTTTTCCCAATTTGTTCATGCTCAGAGGCTGTGTCATTTTTAGGGGTATTTTTATCCCCAGGAGAAGGAAGATTATCTTCTTTCTCATTCAATGTTGACACAAATGTGTCTTCCAAATTGTAGCCTAAGTCATCAATTTGGTTGTCCTCAATTGTTTCTAATGAGGCCTTCTTACTCATTGCCCGTGTCACTGCACATGCAGGAAATATCTCCTTTTCCTCACTATTATCATCCTGTATACAGGGCTTATCTGTGACTATTGGGTCAGGGAAAACCTACCATCTTTTCATGGCGCGCGTTTTCTTCCATAGCCATTTTCTGTTTTTCCATATCTAGTTTTTGTTGTTCAAGAGCTATCTTTTCTTGTTTTGCATTCTCTAACATTATCATTTCCAGTTTTTCTTTTTGGTCCATTTCTATTTTCTTTTGGTCCATTTCCATTTTCTTCATTTCTAATTAGATTTCCAACTCTTTCAATTTAAATGCTGAGTCCCCACCGATTTCAATTTCTACCTCTTTTCTCTTGCCCAAAATGGAATCCTCAAAATACTCTTCATCAACCAAAACCTCAATCAAGGCATTTTTGATTATTTGCTTTCTTGTAGCTTGTTTTACTTTCAAGTTATAATGTTTGGCAAATGCTAACAAATCAGGCTTCTTCAACTCATCAAACTTCTCCCAATCTATAGTTTCAAGAAACTCTTCTGCTTTGAACTCCGCCATACTGTACTTTCACGTTCAAGACTTGTTAATGTTAACTTTTTTACAGTGTATTTCCCGGACGACAAGCCCCCAATTTTTTGTTACGAGTCGTACTTGACTCAAGGCCAAAATCACCTTTTTCCCGAAATCACACGAATGCACAACACAAATACACTGTTTGATAAAGCTAACATAATCTAAGTCTTTAATTGAAAACTAAGTATGCTTGATACATATTTTTTTTTTTTTACGACATGGCATAACTGGGCATTAACAGCAGAGACAAATAAATCATTTAGAAGCTGCTGACGAGGATGCACCCAGAAAGCGATTACAACAGCAATTACAATAAAATCACATAATCAGTTTTATTCTATAGGTACTTAACCAGCGGTCTTCTTGTTGGTGATGTCCATTGTACACTTGCATTTATAAATCCTTGCGTATAAAATCCTCATACGAAAATGATGATGCTTCCTCCAATCTCCTTTGGGCTGCTATCTCCACAAAATATATCCCCTTGCGCTGCTTTGTCCACAAATATATCTCCTTTCGCTGCTTTCTCAAAAAATGGTGTTTCTTTCACCATTCTCTCTTTCTCCAGGGAACAGGTTTCTTTAACACAGCTCCGCTGTTTTTGACAGATGCGTTGTCTTCAAAATACCAGCAAATTCCAGCAATTCGACAGAAGAACTTTAATCCTTCGATGAGGAAGAGCACATTTGTTTGCTCGCTATCTCCTTCGTTGCTGTATTAAAATTAGCTCAATTATTGGCTATGTAAACTGGTTGAAATGTACTTCTTTTTTTGAAGCACGAAGACCATCACACACATGTGGAGTTTCTCAATCTCCCATGGCATTCTGTAAAGTCCCAACAAAAGCCTTCAGCTTTTTATATCAGTGCTCATGCAAAAAAAAAACATCATCTATTAATAAACCATTACTTCAATCACATTTTCACATTGACTATGGTGCAATATACTGAACTGGGGATTTCCAAGTTCCAAACATAGATCTGACTTTGTTTACAATAATTTTTGGGGAATTCCAAATTACTTTCCACACCATCATCTTGCACGTACAAGGGAGTTTCCCATCTCATGACATACTTTCAGCTTGTAAACAAAGTTAAATAATTAATTAAATTAAATTAAATTACTCAGGGCACATCACATTATGAATTCGGCAGAGTGACAAATCGAGAATTTTGAGTAAATTGAGTTATTGTATAGTTATGGTTATGTTTCATGTGATCTTTTATTTCCAACAAAAATTAATGGTAAATCTTACTCCCTGACGTAGATACCGAAGTTGTTATTTGTACGAATCGCGCCTGAGTGCAATTAATTAATTAATTTGACCAAACGACGAATCGTATACTTAGCTGTACAAATCAGGTTCATCTATTATAGTACTGTAAAGCTGGAAACCCCGAATTTTCTATATTTAATGCCCTATACTATTATATTTGATATCAATGGATAGCTATAGGTATCTTCTATCCAGTGATACTAATATAAGTACAAACATTCCCCACATGATTTCGCTATGGCTTAATAATGTGAGTGCACCCTCGTAAAATCCCAAAAATTATACGCAAAATATAGGCCAATATTATTATTTCTGCTTTAAAATCCTCGAGTTGTTGCTAAATATTAGAGAGATGAATATTTATAACTTACATATCAAATTTAAAGACTTACAGAATTTGCTCAAGAATTTGCTGCAAAAACAGTGAAAATATGGGCAAAAACGGCCTACGCGTCTGAGCTGGCAAGCGGCGCGTGCGCTATTCGCATTACGCAAATGCGCACGTAAACGGCGCAGAGCCACCAGACTTGCGAGCCAGGGACCAGTGGACATGATAATACGGAGAGAAGGAAAAATAAAGGACAAAAAGGTACATGGACCATGGACGGGTCACGGGATTATGATAACGGATGTGTGTTGTATAAAGAACATGGAGCGGTACTATAAAGAAAAATGAAATTAAAATGAGGACAAGGCCTAAGCCAACGGGTTAAAGTAACTAAATGAAACGGGAAGGAAACAAAGAAGGAAAGAAACTAATCAGGAAATGTAAGAAAAAAAAGAAGCTAAAATAATGAGAACAGAATTAAATAAAAAACATGGAAACGGGAAATCACAAGCAGCAAATAAAAAAAGAAGCTGAAAGTGAAATGTAAGAAAGAACAGATTTAGAAAATAATGGGAACAAGCGTAGCAGCAAATATTCTTTTAAATGGGAACAAAATAGCCCCATGTAGAAGAATCTGACAAGAAAGATAGTGACCGCTCTTATTTACTCATCTAGCGGGGACCCGCGCGAAGCGCGGGTATCCCGCTAGTAGCTGTAAATACCCGTTCGGAGAGATGATGTCGATTGTTTCAGGACATAAAAGTATTGCAAATAATTGGTGCACATTCACTTCTAAAATATACATTTCAAACAAGTGCTCAAGGATGTTCTCAATTTTTAGAAGGACCGATGGAATGGTACCAAGATCTTTAAACGCCGTTTACTCAGAACAGCAATTTTGCGTATTCGGCACTCTGCCGTGTTCATAACGATGTGATGCTAATGCTTTTCAATGAAAACGGCACTAATATTTGAGTTTGGTATTAGAATAATTATACATGTACTATTCTTTTCTACAAAAATGCGTTGTTTGGATTTTCATTTTGTCAATCGTTTTGAAAGAAACCAGAGTTCAACACGGTAAAGAGACTCATTAGACACATTGCAGAACAAAATAATATATTACACACCTGGAACTTCTTCATCGTCTTCATTCTTATCTTTTGTTGTACTTTGCATTTTGTCAGCTGAAATAAAGAAACATACATTACGAATCGGTGAAATATTATTTTGCTGCTGATAATGACCTTTTTATACCCGCATGCGAAGCATGGACGGGTATATTGCCATCCTTGGGTTTCATCTCCTTCTCCTTCTCCATCTCCTTCTCCTTCTCCATCAAACACATCATTCTGTCAAGGCTAGCGCTAAAACTACAAAGGCCCTGTGCCCATATGTGGTACACTTATGGGCCCTACCCCGTAGAAGTGCCTTTTGCCCATCTTGGCCCCAGAGGTCAAAGGTCACGGGCCCCAGGGGCCCAAATGTAAAAACACAAACCATGCCATTTCTCATCAGATGAAGCAGCCTCAGGGCCCTGAGTTGGTACACTGATAGCCCCAGGGGTACTCTATAAATACAAGTATACATGAGCCCCATATGTTATATATTATGGGCCCCAGGGCCCCAAATGTTAAAAATATGGGGCAACAGATTGACAAGCCTAGCTCTAAAGCTACAAGGGCACTAGGGCTCATATGTTGCACATGTATAAGCCCTAAATTGTAGATGTGCCTTTTGCCCATTTTGGCCCCAGATGTACAAGGCTAGAGGCCCCAGGGGCCCAAATGTTAAAACAAAGGGCCGGCCGTTTCTCAGCAAATAAAGTAGCTGCATGGCTCAGATTTGGTACACAGATAGGTTTTCAGTATTATATTGGCATATGTATATATATGTACCCCATATGTCACATAATATGGGCCCCTGGGCCCCAAACGCTAAAACATAGGGCCGGTCGTTACTCTGTAAATAAAGCAGCTTTAGGGCTTAGAGTTAGTACACAGATTGCACCTGAAAATCACATTGTTATATGTACATGTGAGCCCCATATATTACATTATATGGGCCCTAGGGCCCTAAACGCTAAAACATAAGGCCGGCCGTTACTCTGTAAATAAAGCAGCTTTAGGGCTCAGAGTTAGTACACAGATTGCACCTGAAAATCACATTGATATATGTACATGTGAGCCCCATATATTACATTATATGGGCCCCAGGGCCCCAAACGCTAAAACATAGGGCCGGCCGTTACTCAGTAAATAAAGCAGCTACAGTGCCCAGCTTGAGTCTACTGATAGCACTAGAGAATTAAACTTCAACATATGTCCATGGGCCTCATAAGTCAAATATTATGGGCCCCATGGCCCCAAATGTTAAAACAAAGGGCCGGCCGTTTCTCATCAAATAAAGCAGCTTCCGGGCTCAGAATTTGTACACAGTAGCACCTGAGAATTATATTGTTATTAACACCCACATACCCCCCTCCCCACCGTACACACGTTGGACTAAACAGACATATTCGTATTATAATTATTAATATAATAATTGGAAATACCAGCGTGAAGCGTTAAGGCTGTTCCCGTTAAATTACATACCCATTGGCTGTTCTATTTAATTTACATACTCCCTCTGAAATGGTCCCAAAATAGGCTGTTCCGTTTAATTTACATACTCCCTCTAAAATGGCTGTTCCATTTAATGTACATTCTCACTCTGGAATAGTTTTCCACTACTTACATTGCATAGCCTCACTGTGAATAAGAGAGACTGACAACAGCAATCTATGGAGAGACAACTCCCCTGGCAGGGGACTTTTTACAAGCAAGTTCTTTAAAAGTGCTACGAGAGTGCAACCTGCATTAAATTAAAGCTTGTGACTTGGACTTTCAATTTTTACACATTTTCCACCCAATTGGGCGACTTTTTACAATTTCTATATTTTAAGTCCTCAGCAATTTGTACACCCACCCACGCACGCACCCTCCACCCCACACACGTAGGACTAAACAGACAGATCGTATTATATCATAATTGGAAATACCAGCGTGAAGCGTTAAGGCTGTTCCAGTTAAATTACATACCCATTGGCTGTTCCATTTAATTTACATACTCCTCTGAAATAGCCCAAAAAGGATGTTCCGTTTAATTTACATACTCCCTCTGAAATGGCTGTTCCATTTAATTTACATACTACCTGAGTAAGAGAGACTGACAACAGCAACCTGAGTAAGAGAGACGACTCCCCTGGGAGGGGACTTTTTACAATTTCTTTATTTAAAGTGCTACGACAGTGCAACCTACATTCAATTAAAGCTTGTGACTTGGACTTTCACTTTTACCTATACAATTTCTTTATTTTAAGTCCTCAGCAAAAAAGGACTGTAAGTTTGGGTACACCGATAACATGCGGGTATAGCCGTATTTGTGTACAAATATATAGCCTTCTAGTTATTATAATGTTGTTCGTGACATCCTACAAAAAGTAAATGCTTTCATTCCAATTTAAATTCGTCAATTTGTTTCAAATGATTAGAATGCGTAAATTATCAATTATTAATGAAACATTATTAAACTGCTCAATCATTTAATCATCTTCATTAAGTTGCACGTAATATAACATTATTTATTCTTTTCTTATTATTATGATTTCTTTTTATTCATTACTTATTCTAAAAATACAGTCTTGCTGATATCTTCATATTCTTGAAATCAATCAATTTGGAAAAAAGTATTAAATAATAAAATATAATGCCACTACAATACATATGAAATTTTTGACGTGGTATATCAAAAGCAAACACCTTTGGGCAGGATCGTAAATGGAGAAATAGCCAAAAATCTGACCGGGGTGATTTTTTTTCACAATTTGGGTTTGTTACGAATTTGTGATGTCATTAATGTTTAAAATATTATCTGATAGTTGCAGACCGACATATAACTGGCATCTTGTATTTTTCAGACATTATTAAAGTAATTCCTACTCTCAACATTATCAATAATATTTTTTAAAGGCCGATATCTCAATTTTCAATTTTATAATACCATAACTTACGAACTCAATATCTTTAGCCCAGGACCTGACTACAACCTGGCCTACAACTCATCCGCCAGAGATTTTGAAAGTTGATTTGTGTTGGTGGACCACTTACCTTTAAGAATCACACAGGTAGATTGTTCAAAGCCCTCGCAAATATAGAAATCCAAATACAATTTAATCGTGCGATCGCATACCTACGATATTGAGCAGTACATTAAAAAAATCCGATGCAGTATGATAATTGTTGATGTCACAATCATATTATACCATGTGTGTCGGAAATATTTTTGATAATATTGCTTAATTGTAACTTTTGTATCTAGGTTCCTTGATGTTGATCAATCTGATTGATTGTATATTGATGCCTTTTGCCCATCTTGGCCCCAGAGGTCAAAGGTCACGGGCCCCAGGGGCCCAAATGTAAAAACACAAACCATGCCATTTCTCATCAGATGAAGCAGCCTCAGGGCCCTGAGTTGGTACACTGATAGCCCCAGGGTACTCTATAAATACAAGTATACATGAGCCCCATATGTTATATATTATAGGCCCCAGGGCCCCACATGTTAAAAAATATGGGGCAACAGATTGACAAGCCTAGCTCTAAAGCTACAAGGGCACTAGGGCTCATATGTTGCACATGTATAAGCCCTAAATTGTAGATGTGCCTTTTGCCCATTTTGGCCCCAGATGTACAAGGCTAGAGGCCCCAGGGGCCCAAATGTTAAAACAAAGGGCCGGCCGTTTCTCAGCAAATAAAGTAGCTGCATGGCTCAGATTTGGTACACAGATAGGTTTTCAGTATTATATTGTCATATGTATATATATGTACCCCATATGTCACATAATATGGGCCCCTGGGCCCCAAACGCTAAAACATAGGGCCGGTGTGATTCTTAAAGGTAAGTGGTCCACCAACACAAATCAACTTTCAACAGCCCTCGTCACCTCTCAGAAATGCCAGCCGGGTAAAGTGAAAAGATCAGAGTGTATAGATACATTTTAACACCATAAGAAGTTTTGTCCCAAAATATTGGATGAAAACTTCAAAATCACTACGTGGTCTCTCTAATGTACAGCCTGTCTAAAAAAATATTGTGCAAGTGAAAAGCGCCCTCTCTGGCAATTAGAAAATACCATTGTGACATGATGCTTACATTAACGTCATTGCTTACATTAACGTCTTAGCTCACAAATGCCGTTTGTTCTGTTCAATTTGCTTGTTTTAATCTCGAGATATGTTTAGTTAAAGACGAAAGGGTAAAATCACAATTGTGTCACTTTTACTAGGGAAGAGGGCTTTACATGTAACAGTGATAGCATCAAGTTTATCAAGAGTTCCTCGTGAAATCAAAATAATGCATCAATTGCACAATTCAAAACATTTCTGACTGTTTTTACTGTTTTATCATGATGCAGGAATGATGAGTCTCTTTTTCCACTTAAAAGAGATTAAAAGATAAATAAATATTTCACATTAAATACATGTGCATGTCAATGATTTTATCATGGCAAATACTGTTCTCTTAGTCACTTAAGACATGTTAAAAGACAAACAAATATTGCGCACTTATACATGTTATGGGTTAATGAACGCGTATTACTTGTTGGGAGAGATATCAGACAAAATAATGCACGCGCGCTGATAATAACATTAAGTTCACCAGAGAGGAAGAGGAAGACGGGCAACTTCGTTTTGTCGGTAGTAGACCAATCCAATTGTGAGTGATGGAGGGCTTGAGCTTTGAGTGATGGAAGTGGTTGACCAATCCAAATTCTGAGTGATGGAGGTAGTGACAAGGCCTAATGGTATAGTAGGGCCTAATGGTTTGTATAGTGCTATTGTTTATAACACATAGTCTGTTGAAATCTATATATATTGTTTTATTATGTTGTAATTTTAAGATAGTGATGATACATAGAGATACATACCCGTATGTATCTTTTATGTATTGTTGAAAATCTGGTCGGCACCTAGAGAGGGGCCTCTATGTGCAAATTTTCAATTGCGTTCAAAAACTTTCAAAATATTAATATGTGCCAATGCATACTAGTATGTCATTTGCATGTATTATACCTATTGGCATGCGCCGCGTGGGGCTATGCTGCCCAATTTTTCGTATGCCAATAGGTAGTTGTGTTTTATATCATATTTGTCAATTTTATGATGATACTTTGCCACTACATGCTTGCATGTCGTACGCAAGTGTCGTTGATATTAGCATGGCGCTTCGCGGGACCACTATGCCCAAATTTTCATTTTGTACTAAATAACTTAGATTTTTGTAGGCCTAACATGTTATATAATTATATTAACACATTTTTCTTACCCACTCTGGTGCGGATCGTTTATAGGGCATATTTCAGGTTCCGGCGTGGCGTATGTTAGCTTGTTGAGCTAGCCATGTTAATGTGGCCCGGGTTTACAAGTCAGACTGTTGAAGTTGTGTAGCGTGTTAATGGTGGTACGGCAACTTGTGTTTACCGTTACCTGCTGCCCGGTTAATATTGTGACGCGTGAGACAGCCTGCTGGCCAGATTGAAAGCTAGTGTTGATTAATATGTGAGATGGTATTACTTTGTGGAGATGAAGTATATTTTGGAAGCCGTAGTATGTTATACAGATAAGACAAGTGCCACGAATAAATCAGTATACATTGTTGAAGTAAAACGAGGTGTCACTGTAGTTTTCTTTGAGGTCCATCACAGACTCCTCCAGTGCGTAGCCGGATTCCAGCTCCGGCAGGCCCACCAATTAAACCACTTGTTACCTAAGTACCTAGCCGCTCGGTCCCGTCACACTTTCCTAGACACTCTGATCGTGCGGGCTAGCGATGGCAGTGTGAAGGTCAAGATCTTTAGAAAACCAACTCACACTGACCAGTATTTAAGTTTCGCATCCCACCACCCACTGGAGCACAAACTAAGTGTGATCAAGACATTGCTTTATAGGAGTGAAATTGTTACGGATCCGGAGGATAGAGCTGAGGATAATTGAACACGTAAAAGGAGCCCTCCGAAACTGCGGTTATCGCGACTGGATCTTTTTCAGAGCCCAGGAGAAGCGTGAAAAATCAGCTTCACAGGACGAACCGGATAGTGAAACTTCCAGGGGGTTCACAATAACTTTACCTTATTTGGAAGGAACTTCGGAGCAGCTTCGCCGAGCATTCAAAACAGCAGGTGTTCCCACAGCCTTCAAACCATACCGCACACTCCAGCAAACAATTGTGTCACCGAAAGATAAAGTAGACAAAACAGTCAGGGACCGTCTACGAAATCTCCTGTTCAGACTGTGATGCTATGTACATTGGTGAAACAGGTAGAAAGATGGAAAAACGGCTGTCTGAACACAAATCAAAGGCTGCCGGTTCCAAATCTGCTGTACATGAGCATATTTCCAGGAGCAAAAACACCCATCAAATTGGGAAAACGTAAATGTACTGGAAAAAGAACACAAAGAATTTTCCAGAAGGGTCCTAGAAGCCATTCACATCAGCAAAAAAGGACCCAACTTGAACAGAGACACTGGACTGGATTTAGATCCACTTTGGGACAACCTACTCATACCCAAGACCACCAGGGGGACGAGGACAACACCTTTGACGTCATCTTCTTCTAGTGTGACGTCATCGAAGGTTTTCAACAAGCCATAAATCATCAGAGCCATAACATCCGGCAGAGGACGCAGTTGGTACTGTGAAAGCGCTCCCGGTAAGCGATCAAATTTTAAGTAGTGTTGAAGTCAACAAATTCTTCTAATTTAAATTATACCACTACGTATGAATTTACAATTTGATATATTTAATTAACTTTTCAAAAATAGTAGAAAAAGAGGTCACAATGGGGGTTCTTTTTGGGGTTTTTTTTGGGGGGGGGGTTGGGACACCCTGTAGCAGCTCTTCATTCACCACTATTCCACTCAGAACTATGTCCTCTAAATTTCATTCTGCTACCTCTCTTGTTAGCAATGGTAGATTCTGCTTATTATGACTAGATGCCCAGAACTTGCCCAGCTGCAATGGAATAGGCACAGACTCATTAATGGCGGCCAAATCAACAGCGCTATTCTAACCAGCTCTACGGATCCACTCTCCCTCCTTCATGCTCTGGTCTCTGTAGCTGTCAAATACTATATGAGTCATTGCTAGTGAAAGGGAAACTCGATGGGCACTCTGAAATACTTCTTGAATGATTCCACAAAAGATTGCAAACGTAGATTGGAGATTGGGGAACACGTGTTGTTTGAGTATTATCCCTCTTGAATTGGTAGTCTCCAGGAGTGACATTACTTTCCAGCAACCAATTCCGCTTTGTTGTGAATAGACTGGAGAAGGTCATGTGCATATAGCTCTTTTGGAGCAAGCCCACGTAGTATAGCAATATCTGCCTCCCTCTGTGCAGATGTGATGTCCTCCGTAGAAACGTTGGACTTGGTTGTTTCATTGCTGGTTTTCTTCGTGTTACCCTGTGAGTTGAATGCTGGAAGATTCACCTTGGATATTCATATTGGGTCACTCAGCTTCTTGGATCTTCGTAGGTAACGCTCATCACGAAATTTCAGGTATGCACCTTGAAGATGTCATCGACGATTTGTTTTGTTACAAAGTTGTTAAGAGGAACAGTAGATTCCCGCACTATAAAGGGGTTTTCCGTGCCTGTACGAAGTCTAGAAGCCGTGCCACATTTAAGTCGAAGATAAGACCCTTGCGTCCACCAATCCCATGTTGTATGGATGTTTCCAAATGTTCCATGAGTCGAGCAGTGGTAAGTAACTGGAGACGATCTCATGAAATAGAGGTCCAAACTCGGCCACGACATCAGCATCTCCAGAGATTCCAACAATCACATGTCCACCTGGTCCCTGTCAGAATCTGTTTTGGGACTGCTCCAGCTTTAAGTCCCCTGTCACAGCAGTGAATACGGTATCAGATCGGTTCTTCACAACAAAATACCCCATACAGAACCGGCGGGGTAGGTGACCTCCAGGATCTGCATCCTCTCCAAATACCATGTACCACTGTACCAACATATAACATCCAGTTGCCATCTCGGTCTGCAACAATCAGCTGCTTGATGAGAGAAACGATCTTCTAAAAATTCATGAAATACTTGCATAATACTGATTTATCCTGACACTCTAGGGCAAATCCTTCAAATTGTTGACGGAGAGCCACAGATGCATGAACATAATTCAATTCTATATTCTGGTTAAACTACGTGTACCTATTTAGCTTGTCTGTGAACTTCTCTGTGTGTGTAAAACTGTGCTGAAGAATGTCAGAGAGATAAAAAAAAAAAGGTACTTCAAAAGTGGTGGAAATCGCAGTTTTCCTGATGGCTACTTGGGACCATCTTAGATTTTGACTTTTTGACCTCCAATCATAAAAATGATGCCAGAAATGGATTTTCCGCATGCAAACATCCCTAAAACAAGCTATTACACATGCACATGTGGTTAGAGGCTGAACATTGATATTTTAAATATGGCCGCTGGCTGGATTTCCATTTTCGCAAGGGCTTTGAAAAAATACACCTGTGTGATTCTTAAAGGTGAGTGGTCCACCATCACAAATCACCTTTCAAAATCTCTGACGGATGCGTTGTAGACCAGGTTGTAGCCAGGTCTACTTCGCTTAGGAAGGTCCAATTTCATTGGGGAAAACGGCGTTGTGGAATAAAATATCTTATTTAAAATATCTTATTTAAGATATGTAAAAACCTTAAAATTGATAACCTGTCCAAAGGTGTCTGTTTTTGACATGACACGTCAAATTTGTCGCAACAGTTGTAGCAACATTTGACAACCAACATGATCATTCAGCTGAAACTAATGACGTATGTTCAACTGTCTCAACTGTATAATGCTCTTTATCAGTTCAAAATTTAATAAACATAAAATGGCCAACATCAACAATATACATTATAAAGTTACTTTCAAACGGACACTCGAATGAACATGCGCCTTATGAGATACATAATACAGGGTTCAAAAGAAATAACTCCCCCCTTAAAATTACAAAACATTTCTTTGCATAACTTGACATATATATATATTTTGCTGATTTGAAAAATTCAAAAAGCTGTGAAAAGAGGAATCAATTTTCAACCCTCCCAAAGTTGTTTCATTTGCAAAAACAATATTTTTGGTCAAAAATAATCACATTTTCCAAAAATGATGCTTTCAGAAAAAGTTGCACTTTACCACATTATGTACGAAACATTATCGATATTAATGTTAAGGTTGATTTAATTCTTGTTTTTTCCTTCATCTTTCTGTCTCCGATCCGTCAGGACCCATGCAACCATCATTCAGTGCAAAACAAAGATTTATTGAACTTAATTTCGGCGTAAAATGAGATTTTCTTTGAAGTTTTTAATCAGCAGTTGTTTCAAAATGATAAAATCACTAGGGAGGAGAAATGAACTCTCCACGCATAAATTTGACCAAAAGAGTAAACATTTACCTGTTTTGGGTCAGTTGAAGCATCTTGCATTTTGATTTAAAATGATGGCTTTCTTGGATAAAGGTGTAACATTCATGATGTGGCCATTTCTTCTTTGTCATACCCCTTTATTCAAGAAAGCCTTTTTCTATAGATCTTTGCAACTGTTTCAGTCTACAATTTGCAAGTAAATTTTTGATCTTTTCAAGCCAGCGAAAGAAATAAGCATCACACTGCAAACCTTATTTTTACTACTATAGTGATTTTACCATTTTTGAAACACCGACTGAAAACCCCATTCATGTCAAAATTCATGTCAATGAATCATTGTTTTATACTGAAAGATGATTGCATGGGTGACTGAGTAATCTGATACATAAAATTTAAGACAAATTAACTAACAATTTACATTGATCACGTTGATATCGAGAAAGTTTTTGTACATTACATGTATAAGATGTTGAAAAGTGCAACTTTTTCTGAAAGCATCATTTTTGGAAAATGTGATAATTTTTGACCAACGAAAAACGATTTTCAAAAAGAAGAAAATTGGGAGGGTAGCAAAAAGATTCCTCTATTCACAGATTTTTAAATTTTTCAAATCAACCAAATGTATTTCAAGTTATGCAAAGAAATATTTTGTAATTTTAGGGGGGGGGTATTTCTTTTGAACCCTGTATTTAGTTAGTATGTGTGATGCTAATTCGTTTCAATGAAAACGACATTAATATTTGAGTTTGGTATGTGCTGTTTTGGAAAATGTGCTGTTTTGGATTTTCATTTTGTCAATCATTTTGAATGAAACCAACGTTCAACGTGATACAGAGACTCATGGGACACTATACAGAACAACTGAATAAAATACACACCTTTAAGTTCGTCATCGTCGTATGTGCCTTCATTCTCGTCTTCAGTTGTATCTGGTCCTTCGTAAGTGCCTACTGGGGTACCCAAAAAGGTGGTTTTGTTACATTTTGATGTGCAGCATGGATTTAAAACATCTTATGAGTATTCCTTCACTTAGAAGATTAAATTAGGTCTTAAATTGAGGTTGATTTACTCATGTAATATCCTGTTTTAAAATAACTTAAATTATTTTTATGACGTTTGAAATGAAATATGCCGCCTCCCCCTAATCCTAATGTTGATTAGGGGAAGGCGGATTAGGGGGTGGGACTCGTATCGTAAATTTGATCTAAAATCTCCATTAAAAATTGAATCTAGTAAAGAAATGTCTAAATGAACTCCCAGACCTCTAGACCAAGTGAATAATACATAAGGTAATTTAAAATACTAATTCTTGCTTAGAATGATTGTGAATGTGAGGAAGGAGGGGGTAAGGTACCCCACAACTTTACGATTTTTTTGGCCCGCACTTTCTTTTTTTACCGATTTTATATACAAAATACAAAAACAATTTTGTAACAATTGAAACAGCTAAAACAAAGCATATTAAAAATGTCACACAACAACGTCAAGGTTATTGTGAACAGTGGCGTACCGTGGCCGCCCCAACCCCGGGGGGCTAAAGAAGAAACAATTTTGCCGCCCCTTCCTTAACAGCCCGAAAAGGTTGACCCAATTTTTTTCACGGTCGTTTGAAAAGTGAAGAGCAAAAAAAAAAAAAAAAAAAAAAGGATTTTAGGCGCTAGCGCCCTCAAAGCAACAATTTTTTCAAATTTTTTTATGCTTTTTCAATTTTTTGCGCCCTTTTTCTTCACTAATTCGTTTTGCCACCCCTTACTTTTTGCCACCCCTGTTTTTGCCGCCCCTTCTTCTTCCGCCGCCCCTTTGTTTTTGCCACCCCCTACTTTGACCCCGGGGGATGGCGCCCCAAAGCCCCCCCAAAAAAAAAAAATACGCGCATGGTGAAGCCGGTGGTCAAATGAGCATGGTATTTATAGCGATTACGTATACATTATTTACACACAGTTCTAATTTGTATGTATCAAAAACATTAAGAATATCGTATTAAACCTGACATCATACAAAATATAAATGCTTTTATTCAAATTTAAAATTCCTCCAAACAATTTGCATATGTGTGTTTTTTTTAATATAGTATTACTGATATTTTCAAATCAATAATATAAAATATACTCTACAGGTGTTAAGTTGATTATAGTACTCTTAACGGATATAAAATAAAACGTAATCAATCTAATTGGTTTGTTCCATTTGTCCGTTTTTGCAAATACGACATAATTAATTAATTAATTGACATCTTACTAATTAAGCCATTTTGAGCATGGTTTCTCAAAAAAATTGAATACGTCACTATGTGATACACCCGACGATTTAATAATACTAATAATGTCAAATATATTTAATCGAAAAAAAATGTCAATCGGCTCACAACTATGATATGCTCTTTTTAAGGAATGTACTCGCTTTTCACTCTGTCCACGGAGGAGTTTTGGCTATTTCAAAGATTGCAAAGGAAAACACGTACCATGTATGAATACAAACATTCCTCAATGATAACTTTATAACATAACAAATTTATTTAGGGAATGTGCTTTACCGGTGGACTTCTGGGCTATGAATTTTGTTAAGTGTCATTGATTTGTGGTCAAAATGGATATGTGATGGGACTTATTTTGCTATACTTGCAATTACTCATTTTTTCTTAATTATTTATGTCCTTTCGTTTTATTATGTTTCCTACTTCCTTATTTTGTTGCTTATGTCTTTCATTTTATTTACAACACAAGTCATTTCTCTTTTCGGGATAAAAGGTAGGTAGCTCTAAAAAGGGCTGTTTGGTTTGACTTTGGTTCTTGTGAAGTGAGTTTACTGTGCTGCTCTGCCCTCTACCTGGTTGCCACGAATAAACGATTTAGCCCTGTTCCGCATTGCATCAAATGCGTTGCGTACCGCACGCAAAACTTATTTTCAATTGATCTGATCAACCAACCCTTGAAAATCGAATTCTTTCAAATATACCAATTATATGACGTTTGTAACACTAGTGAATGCGTTCCGAAGCCTTATGTTATTATCTTTCCATGTTTTATAAGTGTGTTTCATTTAGAATCTTTGATGTAGCCAAACCACATCCGTGGACAGAGTGAAAAACGGGTACATTTCTTAAAGAGGACATATCTTCAAAAATTGTGAGCCGATTGAAATAATTGTGTTTGTTTATTAAACCTAACGATTGCAGAGTTACCTTGCATACTAAAATATATTCAATTAACATGTCAAAATTAGGAGAAAAATAGATAGTGACATTACCTGGTTTTTGGAGTATGTTTTTGTATATCATATTGTTTTGCAAAATAAAAGAGGTACATGCATATATCCTGCTCATACAATATACCAGTCTACTCTATTATGATTTTTTCAAGTTGTGTAATCACTAAAATACAATACACCCACATCATTAAATCGATGTGAAATTCAAAATTTAAATTGAAATATCTAATTATTACCAATGACAGGAATAGAAGACGAATCCGATTCACTCGACATCTCTTCGGCATCTGGTGATTCCTAAGAAAGGAAACAAAACCGAGCATTATTATTTATAATTATATCATAACTACAACAAGACTACTGATTCATGGCAGAGTTGTAAGCAGGAAATTGGTTCACTATCCTCACGTTTTCATAGAGGTTAGCATTTTTCCTTACAGTTTGTCCATCTTGCAGATACCCACGTTACCATGGAAATAATAGCTAAGCCTATTGCAGATTGACAACAATCCATCATCAGTACCTCATACCTTGGTGGAGGAAATTCAGTATGTAATAAACATGATAAAAGTTGATATTTAACCAAATATATGGGCTCTTTTGATGGACGTTCTTCATGATCAAGTAAATACTGTACCTTTGTATTTTAAATAACATATTAAGAGACATGTTAATTAACACGAACAATTACATACAGGAAATGCATAAAAATCATTTAAAAGAGCCAACAAACATGATTAAACTATGTTCAATTTGAGGTATTCGAGGTCATCCCAGAAGGGCTCTTTCCTACAATTCCAAATACTGTATGAGCCCAACAAAGCTAGTTTAGAAATGTCTTTGGTGACCTTTTTGGTGAATGTAGCTTTGCAAACTTTGAAAATGAAAACGCACACGAGAAACGTTATCTTTACTGGCCAGGCCACGAGAACCAACCTCAAAACAAACTAGATTTGTTTTCACACCCCCATGTTAAGATCAGAAAGAAGACCGGAGGTATTGTACACCCGGAAGAGGTCATGCCCTTGATGTCCGCAAAATTCTTCACATCGCCGTTTTTTAGAAAGGGAGATCAAACACTGAACAATGCAGTTCAGGATCGAATCGTGTCTTCAAGTATACCTCCCTTGTTTAAGGGTCTCGGAACAATTATTGAGGATATGGTGTAAAGTCTCTTTCTTTTTGCAGAGCGGACACCGAGCATTACTCCGCTTGCCCAAAGTTTTCAGATTGGAAGGGTAGGCAAGTCTATGGAGGAGCGGACAGCAAATGACAAAACCCCTTTAGGAAAATCATAAATTATAAAACGCCAGTTAAGATCAGATTGTTCAGCACATATAACCTCAAGCATTCTCCCTTGTTGTAATAAGGGACGGACATAGTCTCTCCAATACTCTGTGCGATTGTTTTTGAGAATGCTTTGAATGGTCTTTTTGATTTTGATGGCGGACCATCTATTTGAAGGTTGAATCTCAATAGCCTCAGCAACGATTGAATTGCTAGTCCGGATACCATTGCGGGCCATCTTTATTGTCCACTTCGATTCGCGTTCTAACTTGGACTGAAGCGCATTCTGCACACGATCATCAGCGAAGGTGACTGATCTGCCGTATAGGAGGGTATGGCTTTCAAGATATATGTCCGAGATGCGTTTCATATTCAAGCCATCTGGACTGAAAATGATAGCAAGTGTTGGCCCACAAGGTTTCATTTGGAGCCAAGACTTGATGGCATTCGTATGGGTATGATCAAGGGTTTCGAGCTAAGAGTCGGTGAGTTCATGAGTCATGAGAAGGTACCGAATAGATGGAATCGAATATTCGGTATAGATCTTAAGCTTGAACTCATTGCGGATTAAGGATGAGTTAATGTTCTCAATCATTGCAGACAACTTGGATTTCACCACCTCGAAATGATCACTGGTTTTGTTACATAATGTTATTAAAACACCAAGAATCTTTTCCGGAGCATCTTTAACGGACTTCAGCCTGTGTTCACCAATGGACAACTCAATCGCTACTGCTTTGCCACTGCAAATAGAGAGAGATTTACACTTGACAGGCTTCAAGTTGAGGTTCATAGTCGAAGTTATATGAGCAAGTTCATTCATTAATCGCTGGTGGGTTCTTTTGTGGGTAGTAATTAAGCCAAAATCGTCGGCGAAAGGAAGGGTTATGTATTCTGTACCATTTAAATCATAGCCATACTGGGATTCTAAATTCTTAAGATGTTGAATTATTGGGTTGAAAACGGTTAAAAAGATGATTGGTGAGAGGGGGCACCTTGAAAAACCCCTTTTCTGAAGCGGAAGGGTTCGGAAGACCATGATGGGCCTTTAACTGTTCCCATCGATGGAATCATACAGACGTTGAACATACTGGACGACCGGAGGTGGGATACCATTCCTCTGAAGAGTATATCCCTCTTAAAGAATAAAAATTCTTGAACTTCGGAATAATTATCATCCACGTCAACACAAGGGATTTTATCAGCTATATTATGTCCAACAGTAGAATAATAGTTATTGAGAGCATTAACAATGTCATTTGTATTCGTAAGCTCACCTGCGCTATTTTAATGCAATTAATACGGGCTTTTTTATTTTGCAGGAACTACATATCTGCTATTTTTCCGTGTCTTCTTTAAGTCTGTTTATGTTATAGCGGATCAGGTATTTTTTCTTAAACTTTTTTATCAGCACGTCTTACCATCTAGATTTTAAAGTGGTCAATCATTCGCTAGCATGATGCTAGGCGAGTGGTTGACGCGCACTCTAGTAATAATAATAATAATAATATTTATTTCAATTGCCATAAATTACAAACATGAAAAAACATTAAAAGCAATTTAAATGACAATCCAGGAAAGAAGAAATAGACTAAACAGTCCAAGCACAATGTGTTCTTCTTTCCTGATTATATTAAAATACATATAATAATAATAATAATAATAATATAAATTAAGATAATAGATATGCATTAATTAAACCAGAAACATTTGTAGGGGAAAAAATAAGTGAAACACTCTATGACATATCTTATGCACACATGATGTATCAACAGTGCACAAAATAGGCAGTACAGAAAATAAAACATGCGTGAACAAAGTCATTGCCTTAGAGTGGGTCTACATGCAACTCAAATTATACAGCTAAATTACCTAAATTTAAACAAAATGATAACATGCATATGAAAAACATAATTACATCATAAAATGTTCTTTACACATGGCCTTAAACAAGGTAAGGGAGTGCGCAGAGCGTACATCAGTGGAAAGTTCATTCCACAAACGTGGAAAGGAAACAAAAACAGAGTTGAAAAAGGCATTGGTATGAGAACTACAGTGGAGATACCTAAACTCCTTAACCTTAGAAGGCTTGAAAAATTGGCAAAAGAAGAAGAAGGACCAATTCCATTAACCAATTTAAAGCAGAAGATCAACCTCAACAAATCAAATAAGTCGCATGTTTTAAGTAATCCAAATTCATCTAATCTAGACTCATATGAAAGATCAGAAGGACACCTCTTCCTATACATCAAAACTTTAGAAATCTTTCTCTGACTCTTATCTAACCTATCAAGCAGGCCAGTCTGACAAGGATTCCAAATAACAGCACAGTAAGTAAGATGAGGGAGTATCAATGCTTTAAATAGATGCAGAAGAGCACTGAAGTGCATATGGCGAGAAGTTCTGATGACAAAACCAGTTAGGCGAGAAACCTTTTTACAGATTTTATCAACATGTGAAGAGAATGATAAGGAAGAATTGAAAACAACACCAAGCAGTTTATACTCATCAACAACCTTAATTGGAATACCACCTAACTTGTATGTATAAAGACTGCAAGCCCTAGACCTCGAAAAATGAACAACAGCACACTTAGAAGCATTCAGGGGGAGTTTATTCTCAATGGTCCACTTGTGAATTGTGTCAATATCTTTTTGCAGTGCAACTTGATCCTCAAAAGTTCTAATAGAGCGCACAAGTGTATGGTCATCAGCAAATTGAAATAAGGGAGAGGACAGGTTGTCATTAATGTCATTTACAAATAACAGAAACAAGATGGGCCCCAAAACAGAGAGAAAAATTATTTTTGGAAGCATGAATCTTAAGGAGATAGTCATCAAGAGAATCCATGTAATTCTTCGGGTAGTCAGGAGGCCTATAAAAAACACCAATTAAGACCCTACCCTTACGTGTTTTGAACTCAGCCCAAATGATCTCATGTTCGTCTGTGTCAAATTCGCACTTATCAACTGGATAAAGACCTTCCTTAATAGCCAAAAGAACACCACCACCATGATAATTTCTATCATTACGAAACACTCTGTAACAAGAAGGAAAAATTTCTCCATCTAAATGAGAATCATCAAGCCAGGATTCACTAATGGCAACAACATCATAATCATCATGAACAATACGGGTTTGAATTTCAGGAATCTTATTTTTAACACTGCGAGCATTAAAATACAAAACCGAAATAATGTCGTCACGAGCAGAAAAATTACTACAACTAAGATTACTACTATTTACAGAAGTATCATTGCACATATTATCATTATCCACATTAATTGTGATGGGATCAGGATCAACTGATCTACTGTTCATGGAAATTGAACCATTCAAACAATGATGATTGGTAATACCAGGCTTTGCATGGTTACATACACTGTAATCAGAACTATCAAATTTGCAATCACGATCAGAAGCATAATTAACATCATTGTTTACAATAGAGCAGTTTTCATGAACATTATTTGGTATATCATTTACATGAACAATATCAATAGTAGAATGTAGTGGTCAAATCACTCTCTAGGTCTGAGATCATTCATACCAATATTAAACACTTACGTACTGTTGAGACCTCGAGGAAGGTCTCCGGGAGGTCTCCGACTTTTTTCACATGCTAATTAGGTATCCCAAATCCATGTTATCGGATACTTGGTAAGCATTTCTGCGAGGTCTCTCGGAGATAGAGAGATACATACAACATACAGTTGTGCTCGTAAACGTTGCAATAATTGCCCTTACGTATTCAACCAGGTAAATCTTCGTATTAATGGTCCATCCGGGCACTTCGATATCAAAGATCAATTCACCCGTACCTCTACGAATGTTGTCTATGTGATTATCTGCACTCGCTGCAATATTATTTACGTTGGTGAGACTTTATGGAGGTTGGCTGACCGGTTCACTGAACATTGGTGTTCAATAAGGTGCAATGTTGACGGTTTTCTGGTGGCCCGTCACTTCAATCCACCCAACGCATGTACCATCAATGACATCAGAGTTACTGGTGCCATTCACACCTGAGGCAATAATCAAGATCGCATCGCTGCTAAACATAAACTCATTTTCAAACTGTGAACTGTACAACCAAATTGACTCAATAACAAATTTGACATTTTCTGTGTCTAACTTTTTTTCCCAGCTCTTGGACTATACCACCTTTTTGGGTATTTCTTAAAACTCGTTGGCAAGCATTTTCCACGTGACCACAAGTTGTATAGCATATTCAATAGAAATAGCATTAAAATTAGTTATAGCTGCATGAAGAACATGCAACAAATTATCAAGGCTCACAACAGCAAAATCATGGCGAAAGGTAATCAAAATACCACTGAAAAATCTTGCAACTGCAGGCAAAAAAATACCTGCCCCTCCGTGGAAAATGCCTTGCCAATGATATAGTGTACAAAGCTAAGGTCACAACTGATGAAAAAATTGCCAGTTACATTGGACTAGCAAGTGGTAACTTCAAAACCAGGTATATTAATCACAACAAATCGTTCCGTCATGAACGATATGAAAAAGAAACAGAACTTTCAAAGTATGTCTGGGACTGTAAAAGAAAAAAAGTCAACTACTCAATCTCATGGGAAATTCTCAAGTATTCTAATACCCATAGGCGCAGTTCAGGCCAATGTAATCTCTGTATGGAGGAAAAATACCCAAAAAGGTGGTATAGTCCATTATTGGTTTTGACACTCTTACTGTACGGTGGGTTGTACCATATTGTCTTTCTGGTTCTGTGTTTTTTTTCTTTTTTTGTTGTCTCTTATCGTTGCTCTTCGTGGTGTAGACAATTTCTTCCTCGTATCCAGCTTTCTTTAGAGCTGCATTGTAGCTAGGTGCTGCATCCATAAATATGCCTGGGTTTGATGACAGCGTCGAAATTCTTTTGCTAATGGCAGGTGGTATGTTGTTTATGATGGGTGGCGGGTGGTTAGATAGGCGGTTAATGTATACTGGGTCATCGTTTGGTTTTCTGTAGGGTCTATGGGAGCCGGTGTTGAGATCTAGGTGCACGTCGAGGAAGCAGGCAGACTTTAAGTTCGTCTGAACCGTGATTTTCAGGCCGCAGCTCTGGAAAACTTTCACAAGTTTCTTCCTTGCGCTGTCAGCCTGGCTACCGGAGCATGATTTTTAAGTATATAATGGGATTCAATGATTGACCAATGTTTACGCACGATGGTTTGTAGGGGTGGCAGCTCAGGGTGGAAAGTAGTGACTAGAGGGACACGAGAGGATCTCTTGTTCTTCCTGTAACACCTGCGGTCAATCAAATGCAATTTTGATGGTTTTCCTGTAGCGCGGCATTTTAACCCCCCTTCCACATGTACCATCAACGACATCAAGGTAACCGCTGCCATCAATGCCAGAGGAAACAGCAAGGATCGCATCATGGCAGAACATAAACTCATTTACAAGCTCGGCACTGTTCAGCCTGGTGGCTTAAACAGCAAATTTGACACTTTTAGCTTATGACTCATTGTTTTTCATGTATCTGCGGTTCTACCCAATTTTGCTTTATTTTATCATGTTTCTGCTGTACTACTTTTTGTAGTTGTTATCATTTTCTCACTTACCACTGTTTTTGTATACAAGTTCTGTCAGGCACAAAGGATGTTTTCTTCTCCTTTTTGCTTGGTTTGTTCTTTCTTTATCTCATTATGTAAGTGTTTGGTCATTACCAATGGGTTTTTTTCTTCCCTTTGTTCATGGCCTCACACATTTTTTACTTGCTTCTGTAAGGTATCATTGCATTTGCTCACACTTGTAAAAGGGTTATACCCGAAACGTTGTGTAATTTAATGTATTTTACATTATTATCAGGCGCTGTGCCAAACTTTGTTTACCCAACTGTCGACCATATAAATAACCAGCGTCACGCAGAACTTCGGGCGAAACGAATCGTAGTGAAAATGGAGTAAATTTGTTTCTTTTAATGTTATATATATATATATATATATATATTTGTAAGGTTTTCTACAACCGTAAACAGCAGGGATTGCCCGCGTGAATTTATATGTTTGGAAGGTCATTGATGCAGTGACGTAGCAAAGTTGCACACTTAATTGGTAGAAGCTTTCGACTTTATTAAGTCTTCATCTATCAAGCTATCTACCTGCACACTGAGGTGTTAACATGCACAGCTTCTGAGCTCTTCATATTTTGACAAATTTTTGCTGGAATCTACAGACTTTATACAGGGTGTCCCAGAAAAAATTACCTAGCGAATCAAATTGAACGTAAGTCGAGAAATAGACATCATAATCAAAATATTTAAAATGTATCGCATAGCCTATTTTGTTGTGCATCACATACGAAAATTTTATTTGATTCGGTTGACTGGTTGCGAAGAAACGAACGATTACATAATGCGTGCATCAATGCAGTTCATTCCAAGTTTGATCAACAGGCGCTTTTTTCATACGCACTCACCGCTTCCTAAAGTTTGTATATCTCATCAAACTTAGTCCACATTATCTATTTTATAATCCGACGGTGTTATGTCATTCATGCTTTCATTGAAGATGAACGACAGTTTGTCTGAGAAAACTTTAGCTTCTGCAATTAGAAGCTTTCCAACTTTAATTCTTTATGTTGTGCAAATATGTTATATTTTAACTTTCCAAGAATGACATTACGATCAAGTGCTTACAGATTATTGATACCATGCAACATTAATGTAGAAGTTTTAAAAGATTTAAACTTTGCATGATACTTCTTGGAAATATTCCAAAAACATTAATGTGTGTCAGAAATTTTTTAAACCAGCTGGAATTCTTTATGCAACATTTATATCAACATTAACGAAAAAATATATTTACAAATTAAGTACCGAGCACCATCTTACATGCAAGCTTTCATTTTCAATATCGTGCAGGTTTTCACATTTGAACAAAACCTAATCAAATGTTTTACAAGAAACAGATTGTTTAAAAAGAATGAAAGCGATTTCACAGAACAAAATATGAAGCCCATTGACAGTTAACCACTAGTACGCATTGTGTTGAATGATCTTTCTTTCAAACTTGGAATGAAGTGAATTGACGCAAGCGCTATGTATTCGCTCATTTCTTCGTAATCAGTCAACCGATTCCAGTAAAATTTACATATCAGATGCAGAATCAGATGGGCTACACGCTGGTGTTTAGATTTTTGGTTTTTGATGTCTATTTCCCGACGTACGTCCAAATTTATTCGCCCGGTAATTTTTTCTGGGACACCCTGTATACATATTTTATATCATCTTATTGCATTTGTTGCCAGGAATCTACTGATACTATTTTTTGTTTATAACTTTGTGGATTTAATGAAATATTTGGTGATATTTATGTGGATTTCTGTGTTACTTCATGGACTGCTTATTAATACTGTATAGCAACACAAGCCAGCATTATTGATTTTTCTTCTGAACTTCCTTTTCATCATCATGTCTTCAACAATGGACTTAGTGAACTTCACAATGGGCTCCCTTAGCAACTTGGGGCTATCTGACTCCATGCATGACAACATTCTACTGGACACAGTGGACAGTATGGTGAATTTATCATTCTCAGGATTTGAAAACAATGAAATATATGACAATACGCTGTGGAAAATTCATCCAAAGACAAAATCAACAACAATCTTAGTGAATCCTGATGCATTTGATCAACTAATGACTGTATTTGACTCTAGGTATGGTTCACCTGAAGCAAAAACCCTACAAAGTGGCACAGTGTACATGATGTACAGATGCATGGTGTCCAAAGATGATGGTACCTTAGGTCAAACATCTATATCTTGCTACTCATCAACTTGTACCCTTTCTGTCCAAGGATGTCACCATGACACATGGATCGACACACACCTTCAAGACATTGGCAGTAAACTGCAATTCTGTGTATACACTGATGATGTATGTGATGCATCATTGGATTCCACCATCAACAGCTTTCACTCTTCAGTTAACCATGCTACATCTACTCCAATGTCATCCAGCTCTTCCTCAGCAGCAAGTCATTTTCTACCTAGACCATCATCTGGTGTTGCAGAAACTCAGACAGACACTAAAGTCTATGCCTCTGTTGGGATACAGACTGATCCTTACACAGACCCCATTAATAATGTCCTTGCTCAAACATGCACTTGCAGCCACGCTGATAAACCTGAAGTAACTGAACCATCTCATAGTGTACCAAAGTTAGAGGAAGTAGTGCCTGCTATTCTTGCCCCTACTCCGATGCTCCACATCCCAAACATCCCAACTAGCAACCCGTTTAGTGTACTAGATGTGGAGGAACCCTCATCACCCTCTGACCAGCCATCAAGACCAGTCCCTAAGCCGAGACAATTTGTGAAGTCAAAAAAGAATGCGCCAATCCCCAAACCTAGGATCAAGCCACACCAGCCAAACCCAAAGATACCACAACCTGTCAACTCTTCAACCGACGCACCACTTGCCAGTGAGACACAGCCTACGCCTCAAGAAACAGCAATGCCGCCAAAACGTTCGTGGACTAAACCAACTGTATTAATCATGGGGGATTCAATCCCAAAGTATCTGCAGGGAAGGCGCATGTCAAGACGCATGCGTATTGTCAACCGATGTATTCCTGGCAGTACTGTTAGCCTATGGACCAAGCTTGGCCCTATTTTTATCAAAGAGGATAAACCTACTTCAGTAATTCTACATCTTGGAACGAACAGTATAGACACAACGTATCCGCTAGAATGTGTAGAAATGACATGTCAATTAATTTGTATTCTAAAACAAGTGAAACCTGAACTTCAAATAGCGTTATCTGCGCTAACAGCTCAAAAAGACATAGGGCATCAAATATGGATTAATGAACATAATGCCAGACTAAAAGAATTGTGTGCGATTCACAAATGGACATATATATGCAATGGTAACATCGCAGGCAAACATCTCGCGAAAGACAATTTACATCTCAATCGATCTGGTACTGCGCAACTTGCTCAAAACTTTATTCAATACATCAGGGAAATCGGCAATCCCAATGCAAACTTGAATTTTCCCATCACAAAGGACCGGACTGTAAAATAAATAAGATCTTCAAAGATGACAATGTTATTGACATTGAGATGGAAAATACTAACAACTTATCTAAGGACAGTGAAAATACGTGTAGTACTAAGAATTCTATTTGTACAAATGCCAATGACATGATTGACTCAACTAACTCTTTTGTCACCAATTCTATTCATTCATCTACATGTAATCATCCTGTCTCAAGTGCTAACAATTGTGCTCTTGAAGTCACTCCTCATCATACTCATAATCATCCATTGATTCATTCTCATTCAAGTGTTATTGATGTCATTGACAAAGGCAATAGTAGTGATACAAATAATGATATTAGTTTACATAATGCTGATGTATCTTCTAGTAATCATGATTGTTCACATAATGTACCAAATAATAATTTTGATGTAAATAATGTTCCAAACAATGTTCTTGATAATTGCTCCAATCCTGTAAACATATGTAAACCTGTCAATATCAATCAACCAAAGCTTTCATGTGGTCAATGTTTTAAACATATTAGACCAAACCAAAGTTCCAAAACCTGTGATCATTGTGATTTGAAATTTCATTTCTCTTGTCTTAACATTGAAAATGATTCCAATATATGGTGGTGTGATCAATGCTTTGCTCGTACATGTTTAAATGAGCTGCCTTTTGGTGATACTTTTATTGACCACAACTGTTTTATTGGAAAGGGATTAAGGTTTGCTCACCTCAACATTCAAAGTCTTCGTTACAAATTGGATCATCTTAATTATTTTCTTCACCATAATGATATTGATGTATTTTGTGTGACTGAAACTTGGTTAGATGATAGCCTAGATGATGATGATGTGATAATTGAGGGATATAATTTATGCAGACTTGATAGAAAAAGTATGCAACATGGTGAACATGGTGGTATAGTGTCTTATATTAAAAATGGTATTAATTATAAACATATTTCTAAGTTTGATGATGATGATATTGTTGAAGCTATGTGGGTAGAAATTAACTTGCCTCAAACAAAGCCAATTTTGGTTGGTACTGTTTACAGAATTCCTAATTCTAAGGTTGAGTATTTAAATAGATTAGATTCAATATTCCAAGAATGTACTAATCAGTATGATGATGTTATAATCGTAGGTGATTTTAATATGGACTTGTATAAAACTAGTAATGCTAAAAAGATAAATAGTCTTGCTAGACACAGTAACTTATACCAACTAATTAATGAGCCTACTAGAATTACAGAGAATTCCAAAACTATTGTTGATCTTGCTTTTGTTTCCAACCCAGATCGTATCTCATCTTCAGGTGTTCACAGTCTAGGGTTGAGTGATCACTCACTTATATACTTGGTTCGTAAAAATAAGAAAGTTACAGTTCCGCCTAAAACAATCAATTATAGATCACTCAAAAATTTAATGATCACAATTTTATAGATACTTTAAAAAAGCAAAATTGGGATTCTGTTTTTGAATGTGATAATGTAGATAATGCACTTGATGTTTGGCAGGATCTGTTTGATAATGCATGTGATGAACATGCACCTATTAAAGAAAAACTTGTTAAGGGTTCTCAACTTCCTGAATGGATCAATAATGATTTCATCCAATTATCTAAAGAGAGGGATTACTTCTATAAAAAGGCTCACAAAACTAATGATCCAGATGACTGGAAGAGTGCTAAGTCATTAAGAAACAAAGTTAACAACATGAATAAGTATTTAAAGAAAACATATTGCAGTAAATCTATTAATGATAACGTCAATGACTCTAAAAAGTTATGGTGTGCTATTAAAAAACTTATACCTAAGCATAAATCTTCTGTTCAGACAGTTCAAACTGAGCATGGAAACACAACCAATGATAAAGAAACTGCTGATCAATTTAATGAATTTTTTACATCAATCGGTAAAACTCTTGCTGATAAGTTTGGTAATCACAATAACGGAGTAACTGTTGATAAGAATATTACATGTAGTTCTCAGTTTGATTTTGATTTGATTACTCCAGAGTTTGTTTTTGATGAAATTTGTAAAATGGACATAAATAAGTCACCTGGTCTTGGTAATGTAAATGTACATCTTTTAAAGTTAGCTGCTCCAATCATATATGTAATCCATTGGCTTATATTTGTAACCTTTCTCTGTTTACATCAACCTTTCCAACTGCCTGGAAGCAAGCCAAAGTTACCCCAATTTTTAAGAATGGGGACAAGTCTGATGTTAACAACTATAGGCCTATATCAGTGCTTCCAATCATTTCAAAAATTATTGAGCGTAGTGTACATAATCAGTTATACCATTATCTAACAAATCATGATCTATTGAATTCATGTCAGTCTGGTTTTAGAAAAGAGCATTCTACTACCACAGCTCTACTTGATGTTTCTGATCATATTTTAAACAACATGAATCAAGGTAAAGTTACTGGTGCTTTATTTATTGACCTCAAGAAGGCTTTTGATACCGTAAATCATAGCCACCTTCTTCACAAACTTGAAAAATATGGTATCAATAATGAGGCTCTTCAATGGTTTTCTTCATATCTTAGTAATAGAACCCAATCAGTTAGTATTAATTATACTTTATCTGACTTGAAAAATATTGATATTGGTGTTCCCCAGGGGTCAATCTTGGGTCCATTATTATTTGTGATTTATGTTAATTCCTCCTGATTGTATAAATTCGAAATGTGTTATGTATGCTGACGATACTACTCTTCTTTTTAGTGCATCTGATCAAGCATCTCTTCAATCAAACATGAACAATGATTTATCAAAAATTGCTCTCTGGTTTGAAGCAAATCAGCTAACATTAAACATCAAGAAAACCAAGTTTATGATCTTTGGGACAAAGCATGTTTTAAGTAATTTTACTAGTGTTTCTCTCTCCTATGGTAATGAGCCCATTGAAAGAGTAGATAAGTTTAAGTATTTGGGTGTAACTTTTGACCCATTTTTATCATGGAGTGAGCATGTTGATTACATTTCTTCAATTGTTTCAAAGCGTATTGGTGTTATTCGTAGAGTTAAATTTTATCTTCCACCAAGTACTTTGTATATGTTGGCTAATGCCTTGATCTACCCACATTTTGACTACTGCAGTCCTGTTTGGTCTAACATCAATGTTGAGTATTCAAATTCTCTTCAAATTCTTCAAAATAAGCTTGCTCGTGTACTGTTATCTGCTGATATCAGAACCCCAATTGATGTTTTAATGTCATCCCTTAATTGGGATAAACTTGACAAAAGATGGACAAATCAGCTTCTTTTGCTTGTTTTTAAATGTCTTAAACATGATGCGCCATCTTACTTGTCATCTAAATTCATTTTCACTTCCTTCACTCATGCCAAAAATACCCGTAGCCAATCATCAAATTCACTTGTAATTCCAGCCTGGCAAATCATACAAGGGAAACGTACGTTTCTTTATAGAGGTAGTACCTTTTGGAATAAACTTCCAACTGATGTTAGATGCAACCTGTCAAATATGAGTGTCAATACTTTTAAATCAACTGTAATCAAGTAATTATATTTAAATTGTTTGATTTTTTTACACGTTGCTATTGCTATGTTGAATTTTATCTAATATGTGAAAAATGTTTATTTGTTTGTATAATTTTAATTAATCAGGGTCTCATGGGAGACCAGTATTGTATTACTGAACTGAGTAACCCTGAATAAATAAAGATTTACTACTACTACTACATCGGCCAATATACATGCCTATTAAAATGATGGTAATTAGGACATACGACTATATATATATATATATATATATATATATATATATATATATATATATATATATATATATATATATATATATATATATATATATATATATATATATATATATATATATATATATATATATATATATATATATATATATAGTTGAGAGAAATGATGGACAATGATGTTGCAAATACTCGAGTTTGTATATCCAACGTTTCGGCCTGGGGCCTTTATCAAGGAATCTACAACAAATGAATTAAAATAAAGTATAAATAAATAATATAAATAAATAATAACGAAAAAAATAATTCATAATTCAGTCACTTTAATCTAATCTTGTTTTCACACGTCTGGTCATAACATCGTCATTATCATTCACAGTCATCAGAGTACATCACCTTGGTAAGTCATTGCTCATCTTTCGGTAACAACTTTTTTCTCAAAATGTTTCATTATCTCACATGTTTAATTTCATTTATCATGTTTATGCTCCTTATAGGGCCTATGTGGTACAGAGCATTAATGCTTGGACCCCGGTCCTGTTATCTCTGTTTGATTTTATGCCTATGTTTAATTTTATTTGTTATATTTTTTTCGAGTATTTGCAACATCATTGTCCATCATTTCTCTCAACTTTATAATTCATTTTGGACTTTTACTATGCTGAGTCGCGTAGCTTACGGAATTCTTACACTATATATATATATATATATATATATATATATATATACATATACATATATATATATATATATATATATATATATATTCAAAGAACAGACCTTCCAGAATAGGTAGTCGTTACTCTGAGTTAAATTCACTTTTGAGTCCTCGCCCACCCAAGTCCCCTTTATAGACACTTTAACTATTCTCAAACAGGGCCATATTCAGACTTCCCTTTACAGTAAACCCACGGATAAACACACTTATCTTCTCCCTTCATCTTGCCATCCTCCCCATACATTCTCCGGTATCCCATATAGTCAGGCCCTTAGAGTCCGCCGTATCTGCTCAGATCCTGAAGAAGAAGATCGTCACCTGAACAACCTTAAATCCAGCCTACTTAAACGTGCTTATGACCCCAATACAATCGACAAACAAATCGGGAAGGCCAAACAACAGGATCGCAAATTACTTCTCACGTACAAACCCAAAAAGAAAATGGACCGCGTTCCACTAGTCACCACCTACATCCCTGCTTTCAACAACATTCGCTCCATAATATCCCGCCACCTCCACATATTAGACGCCGATGACAGATTAAAACAGATCATTCTATCTCCCCCCATCTTGGCGTTCCGCCGCCCACGGAACTTACGGGACCTTACTATTTCATCCAAATTACGCCCCACCCACGACAAAGTAACCGCCGGCAGTACAAAATGCGCCGCCAAGAGATGCTCAGTATGCCCATTCATGACAGAAGCCACCAAATTCACAAGTTCTGTGACCGGTGAATCTTTCCCCATAACAACAAAGATTCACTGTAAGTCTGAATGGGTCATCTATCTCATAACTTGTAACTGTAAACTTCAATATGTCGGCAAAACCACCAATAAGTTGTACACCCGCTTTACCGGTACCAAATCTGATATTAGACTTAAAGGGACCATTGAAAGAAAATATTATTTGGTATCAAAATAAAGCCCATAAAATATAGAATCAATATCTAAAACAATTGAAGAACTAACTATTTTAGAAATAAAAATACAATGAAAACAACGTACTCGATTTACCCCCTTCCGACGCTACATCGCGCGTCATTTATCAAAAATAGAAAATTGGGCGCTTTCCGGATGACGTCATTGTGGTTACGCGTTTTGTGTTGTGTTGACATTTTTGCCGGGATAATTTCCCAGCAAACACAAAACGTTTTCGACATCATTTGCAAAAGGTTATAAAAGGTTGTCAGAAAACGTTTAAATGTCGGGTTATATAAAGGGTATATTAAGAGTATAAAACGTTTTCATAACCTTAAAAACATTTTTGATAATCTACTGCTCAGCAAACAAAATGTTTTACAGAAAACGTTTAAATGTCGGGTTATGTAAAGGGTATAAAAACGTTTTAATAACATTCCAAAAACATTCTTGAAAACGTGATACAAAACATTGTAAACAGAATGTTATTTTGGGGTTGAGAAAATATTTTGTGAAAAATGTTTGCCCAAAATATTTTCAATAACGTTTTAAAAACGTTTTCATGACCTTTATATAACCCGACATTTAAATGTTATTAAAATGTTTTGAAAAAACATTTTAAGAACATTTCTGTGTTTGCTGGGTTCAAATATTTTAACATAATGTTATTTAAGTATTGACACAATATTTGGCAAAAATGTTTGCAAAAATAGTTTAGGCCCTATATTAACATTTTTTGAAAACATTTAAAAATATTGTTGTAGTGTGTTTTCATACAAAACGTTTTAAGTGCAATATCAGATATTTATTTAGTAGGGTTGGCCACGGTCAAAAAATTTTTTCTTGTTGAGGTGAAAGGACTTTGGTGGGAGGTTACAAAAATGCATTTCAAAAATTCAGCTGAAGTCCGTTGCCATGGCAACGGCCCGATTTGTGTTTTTTTACAATTTTCACCTATTTTGGAGCTAAAAAGTTAAAATTTTCCTTAAAAGGGCGCCTCGTTGCCTTAATATACAAGTTGGTATTTAAAAATAAATTATATCATAAAAAAGCCTTATCCTTGTTCTATCTACAAACGAAGTTGTGTTTGGAGATTCTTTTTTTAAATATCGATTTCGGACCTGGCAACACTGCAAGTTTTTCAAATTTGAAAAATGCCATTTTTTACCAATTTTGGCGATACGAAAAATTAACTTTTGCGCTCACCTAGGATTTTGTCGTTATGGTTATTGGTAGAACATACCTTGCCCCCAACATATCTAATAAGAACAGCTTGGGGAAATTTATTTCTCTAAGGAAGGTGTTGCCAGAAAAACATACATTTTGTAAAAATTCCAAATTCTCATAAAAAGAAAATTTGCTGCATTTTGCCCTAGATTTAGCACATGTGATGTAATGAGTTGTATGTAGAGTCATTTTGTCATCATGGTCAACGATTCTGAATGTTTGGAAACAATAAATGAAGTTTAATTTTAATGCGGTGTTGCCAGATGCCCAAAATTATGAGAGCTACATTACGCAAAATAGCCCAAATAGGTCAAGTTTTCATGTATGAATCTAGTCAATCCAGTTAAATCGCGGTCTATTATTATAAATCATTTTATCATAATTTTCACCTGTTCTGAATGTTTGGAAACAAAAAAGTTCATCATACAGTGTTGCCAGATGCCAAAAAGTAGAAAAGGTAAAATTCTGGTTAACCCTGGGCACCATATTTTCATAAAAAGATTTTTTTTTTTTTTCTAATTTGCCCCGAATGTCCAATGTGATGTAATGAATTGTATGAGTCACATTATCATCATGGACCACTATTCTCTATGTTTCGAAACTTTAATTTTAATGCAGTGTTGCCAGATACCTAAACTATAAAAAATATGACAAGTTTTTATGTATGATAAACAATTTCTTTGATGATGCATCTAAAATAGAATTAAATTATAATCAATTTCGATATGACCCCTTTAACCATGTTAACCTATCTATTTGTCAGTTGTGAATGTTTAACATAGTGTTGCCGGATGCCAAATACTAGCAGACATAAGGAGAATTTTGTAAAAAAAATACACCATACATGCCATACACTCTCAGAGCTTTTTAAACCTTGTACTTTACTTAACCACTTTAACATTGACATAAACTTTCCAGTAAACATGTTTACAAACAAAATTATGATTTCATTACTTTAATATAAGTCCTCAGTGTCGCCAAGTTTCATTTACATTTCAGATATTGCTGAAAAGTTGGAAACTGTCTTCTAAATCTTCTCTGCACTTCTCCATAGCTTCGTGTCAACCAGTAATTCTTCACTATGAAAACACGCTGAAGTCCAATAACTCTTACCAAGTCTAACCTAACAGACACTGTCAACAGTCCATCACCATTCTGCCACACTATACTTGTTATCTCAATGCATCTTATACTACAATTTAATTTAACACCCTACAAAGTGTTAATACACAAATTTCTTTAAGGCGTGGGGTATACTTGAAGTACAGGTATCTGAAGAGGGGAAGCAACGAATTACCCCCAAATCACAGCAGCAGGTAGTTACTGGGCCGCCGAGTGTGAATATGTATTTATTTTAGAAGGTTCGTGTTTGTTCTAAATTTTGGGGTGTTTTTACCAAATTTAACATTTTTGGTGATATTTCAAAAAAGCGACATGCCAAAGACAAATCTTTGGGCACATACTTTGTTATTGTTAATGCAGTTCGTTTCCGCATACCTTTGTTACCATTCGCTTTGGTGATTTATTAATATTATTTATTTTGTGATTGCAATTTGGCGTTTTTAATGCGTTTTAAGTTTACCAAGAAATTAAGAAAAATATCTGGTCATGGTCGTTTCAGAATTTCCTTCTGATCTTCGGATCATTCTGATCAACAGAATGCAGATTGGCTCTCGATCGATGTCGTATTCCTCTATGTGGGTCCCTTGATGATAAAATTACTTTGAATTCCTTGTAACAACATACAAATTTTCGTCTGGAAACAGGGTTTCAGTTTTATTATGGCACAGCTGTAGTCTTCGGCGCCGTATCAAATCTCCAAACAAATAGTTTAAGGGGTCATATCATAATTTAGTATAATTTAATTATTTTAGATGCATCATCAAAGAAATTGTTTATCATACATAAAAACTTGTCCTATTTTTCATAGTTTAGGCATCTGGCAACACTGCAAGTTAAAGTTTCGAAACTAGATAATAGTTGTCCATGGTGATAATGTGACTCAACATACAATTAATTACATCACATGTACTAAATTCGGGGCAAATTGGAAAATATTATGAAAATGGGGTGCGCACGGTAAACCAAAAATGGTATTGAAAACACAGGGTGCACAGGGTAAACCAGAATTGTACCTTTTCTACTTTTTGGCATCTGGCAACACTGTATGATGAACTTTTTTGCTTCCAAACATTCAAAACAGGTGAAAATTATGATAAAATGATTTATAATAATAGACTGTGATTTGACTGGATTGACTAGATTCATACATGAAAACGTGACCTATTTGGGCTATTTTGCGTAATGTAGCTTTCATAATTCTGGGCATCTGGCAACACCGCATTAAAATTAAACTTCATTTATTGTTTCCAAACATTCAGAATCGTTGACCATGATGATAAAGTGACTCTATGATACAACTCATTACATCACATGTGCTAAATCTAGGGTAAATTGCAGCAAATGTTCCTTTTATGAGAATTTGGAATTTTTACAAAATGTATGTTTTTCTGGCAACACCTTCCTTAGAGAAATAAATTTCCCCAAGCTGTTCTTATTAGGTATGTTGGGGGCAAGGTATGTTCTGCCAATAACCATAACGACAAAATCCTAGGTGAGCGCGAAAGTTAATTTTCGTATCGCCAAAATTGGTAAAAATGGCATTTTTCAAATTTGAAAACTTGCAGTGTTGCCAGGCCCGAAATCGATATTTAGAAAACATATCTCTAAACACAACTTCGTTTGTAGATAGAACAAGGATAAGGCTTTTGTATGATATAATTTATTTTTAAATACCAACTTGTATATTAAGGCAACAAGGTGTCCTTTTAAGGGCAATTTTCACTTTTTTAGCTCCAAAATAGGCGAAAATGGTAAAAAATACAAATCGGGCCGTTGCCATGGCAACGGACTTCAGCTGAATTTTTGAAATGCATTTTTGTAACCTCCAACCAAAGTCCTTTCACCTCAGCAAGAAAAAAAATTTTGACCGTGGCCAACCTTACTAAGTAAATATCTGATATTGCACTTAAAACGTTATCATGACCATTATATAACCCGACATTTTAATGTTATTAAAACGTTTTTACCTAAACCAAAAGCCAAAATATAACTTCTTTAAAACGTTTTTAAAACGTTTTTGTGTTTGCTGGGTTGACAACAGCGATCGCGATCTAAATATCAGATGCAATAATCATGATAATACAACCACTTATATAATTATTTAAAGGTCAAGTAAAAACAAAATACCAGTTGATTGTCCACATGTTATCAAAAAGAGGAAGTGGAGTGCCTTTTTATTTATCATTTATTATTTTTTTACAATGCAAATGGATCGTTTAGGCCTATGTATTATTCCCGGACATTATTAGTTGTGTAACTTGTAGAGGAGGATGATAGGATCGAGGCTCTTGTTATTTGATAGTTCTCTGAGAGGATGATTAAAACAAAGCTTCTAAATTGAAAATGCTTATTGGACAGAAGCAAATCTAATCAATTGACAATATTATTAACTTTTAAACATTAAAAAAGAAGTTTTCCTTATAATAAAGAAAATAGCATTAAACATTTCAGACTTTTTAATGGCAATGCCATGCGAAAGGAAGCGGGCGGGGACGATCAATTGGTTTTTTTTATCATCATCAAGCAATGCAGCTTCCTATTTTACTTATTCATAAATTCACCCCCCCGTCAACATGACTTTGTGTAGGCCCTACAAGGCATGTATAAAACCATAAAACTAATTATGAGTAGGCCTAGGCCTATGATATAGTGACAATGACGAAGGGAATATCGCCAATAGGCCCCCTATTTGTCGCAACACATAAATTGCAGATGATGTGCCGGCGCGAGCACCTCCCGTGCCTAGCTGGGGATTATTATTATAGGCCTATGTATTTTTTCCGTAGGGCCTACCTTAAAATATTTAAGAGATGATTATTTTTCCCAAACCTGACAATTGGTAAAAAAGCCTTTTCTTCCATAAGTTAACTTTAAAAAAAAAGTGCTTATTTTCATACCCCAAACATGCCAAAGTAGGCCTAGGCCCTTTTATTTTGCAAATTTATTCCCCTATACCATGTGTTATACGGGACACTTGCCAATATTATTTGAGCTGTTGGCACTGGGGCAGTAGCTGGACGGCAGATGAAGAACATGACATGCAAGCTGTTCTTGAAATAAATTACGAGGAGCGCCTACAAACATACATAGGCCTTCAAAAGCCTATGCTACAAAAATAAAAGTACAAACATCAAATGGGAAATAATATAGGCCTACACTTATTTTAATCCATGGATGGTTAGGCCCGGGGTAGGCCTAGGCTATGCGAAATTGATATCAGTCATTTCTAAAAACGAAATATCCAGCCGGGCGCGCTGTATTTTGCAACATTTACCCAATCAACAATAAACTTTGTAACTGTAGGCCTACCTTTGATAAAACGCTCGGACACTTTGCACTTTCAAGTTTCAATGGGAGTTGAGATTGGATTAGGCCTATAAGCATTTCCGAAAACGCAAACTAAAGGCTGACAGTAAATATTGTTCATATGATTGTTTGGAGTGGCCTTTATATGTTCCTCTCGTGGTTCTTTATCTTCAAATTTGTTTCTCATTTTTCATAGGCTTTTAAAAATAAATTAAATAAATTTCGGCCTTTATATATAGCGCCTTTTCCCAGATCTCGGAGGGTTCAAAGCGCTGTAATTTCGCTGCCATGGTACTTATCACAATCAGATCGCATCATCTAGGCTGGATGCTGCCGAACCTGGCGCAAACCTAGCCGCACTTGGATTGTAACATCCACCAATTATCTTTTCAGCTCCCCAAATTTCATTGGGTGAAGGAAGTTTTTGATAACCAAACAACTAATTACCGATTTTTGAGAAACAGGAGGAAACTGGAGATCCCGGAAAAAACCTACGAGAGCGAGCATGGATACGGGATCCCGGGATCGGGATAAACCAAGTTCACATGAGTCTTTGGGCCGCGCGCCGGGCTTGAAGTTGAACCCGGGACCTCAGTGGTGCAATGCGAGGAAACAACCGCGCCAACTCGCTCTCCCGAGCCTGGCTTTTGTTTTGAACCTGGTCCCATAAGTGTGTCTCTACACGGAGCGACCGTTTAAAGAAACAAACAAACACACTTTAATGACTCGCAATTCAGCTTCCAAACTTCGGAGTCAGGATCGGCTTGCGTTTTAGGCCAGGCGGTTGTAAACCTAGGCCGCACGCCCGGGAGGTAGGCTAATTAGGCCTGAAGAAATTAAGTCGCATGTCATGGGCTAACCCGAAACATCGTTGCCTTCTCTTTCCTATCCTCACCAGGTATTTCAGAGGAAATATAAGTAAAGAGTTGCTATGATATCAGAATGTCTCAAAATAAATGATAGGCCTACTCTCTTGCAAAAGCCGAGCAGCTAGCACTGACAGCTTTGACTTTGTCAATATGTAGGCCTAACTTTAATGTTTCCCCGTTGTTGGCCAATTTTGTAGCTAGAATTTATATATAGGCCTATCATAGTAGGCCTACCAGTCTAGTGTCCGTCTCATGGTCGGCATCTTACAACAGTCATTGTAGCTTTGTAATTTATATTATAATATCCTTTTTAATATAGCTGTTAGGCCTAAAAGACACAGAAAAGTTCATTGCTATAAACACGTTCATGCGTTGGTTTAGGCCTAATGCAGTGTTGCCATGCAGCGGAAAGGATAACCACTTTGACGTCACAGGGGTTGCCACGTGTCTCTGCACATATGAAGTCGGCGGAACGACACGACATTGGGCGCTTTGTCTTTATTTGCTGATTTGGGTGTAAAATGAAGGAAAATTGCGTTTATCATTTTAGAAATGGATTCTATATGTTATTAGCTTTATTTTGATACCAAATGTGTTTTTCTTTCAATGGTCCCTTTAACGAAAAGAAACTCCCAATGTGCATCATTTTAACTCACCCGGTCATTCAGTCTCCAATGTTACCATCATGGGCATCGAGTCTATCCACAACCACCGTGAAAACATAATCCGCAAACGCGAGTCATACTGGATAGCTAAACTAAACACCTTAAATCCCCACGGTATCAACGCCGAATCTTAACTATAGGCCTATTAATTTTGTTCTTCATAACGCGTCGGTACTCCAGTGCCCCACTTTTTTCAGCCTCGGACTTTTTACGTAATTCCGCCCTCCCTTTTGGTTTCGGCCGTTTACGTCCTCATTTCTTTTTCGCGCTGTTTTTGTCTTTGTTCTTGTTCCATATTGATCATTGTCTTTCCGTAACCAGCACACATACTTTGTATCTCCTCTCTCGGTAAGTTAAGGTTTTGCCAAGGGGGTGACACTAAATTCACGGTTGTTCTATTATCAACGCAAACCTATGACAAATCCCGCTGGTTTGCTACTTAGAAAATGAGGCCAGTTATCGATTGGTTATGAATAATTAATTTCGATCCCTTGATCATGTTAATTAGGGTTGGCAAATAACGACGCCGTTAGTTTTGCGAACTCTGCCTGTTCAATGCGAGTAGCAAGCTTGAAAGCGCGCCAGCTAGGAGGGCAGGGAGCAATCCGGTGATGGCGCACTAGTATTTCCCATCAGGCACCAGTGGTTTGTTTATTACAGAAAGTCTACTAATTTGATAATGGAATAACCTTTCGCAGTAGTAATGTCGAAATTAGGAATTGGTATCAATAATACGACGGTAGTGTATCACTTGAATTTGATACGATATCCAGCCAGCGATTTAGAGATAAAAAACCTTTGACCACTGACCTGACCTACAGAATGTGAAGCGCCATATTCTTTTGTTTTTATTTCCTCATGTGATAATAAATATCATTCAAACTATAGTTGTCGGCCGTAAACGTAGTTTATTACTGGCCTAAGAAGTTTGTTTTTAAAAACAAGTAAGTAATCATTACTCACTGTTCTATTTGATCTTGTGGATTTGCCAACACGTAATAAATTGAAACGCCGCTACCGGATTGCTCTCAGGTAGTAAATCGGGCGCACTTCCAAGCTTTGAAACTTGCTATTCACTACCGCTGGTAATATTAATTAAGTGATGTCACTGATGTGCAGCGTTTCTGGAATAGCACTTGTATCGTGCATGTAGAATTTGAATGTAGCTTGCTGTATTTAATATGTGTAGGCCTATTTAATACAAGAGTTTAGGCCCATCGAAAAAAAAAATATTGAATAATTTTGGAGATTATCAGGGGCTGTGCAATAATTGGGGGCAGAGGCCTTTTTGGCACCCATTCATGGGCGCCTTTGGGCGCCTTTTCTTACTGCAGGCCTATATCTACAAATCTGATCTATTTCGTCATTATTGGGATCCCAATAATTTGAATGTCTAACAGGGGGATGGTGGTCATATATTTTTGGCAGGCTGAGAGGGGGAAAGCGATTTATTATAATTATTTTAATAAAATAAAGCCTTAAAAGGCTTGTTCAAGTAACTCACCTCTAATATTTCACGCACTCACTTGCACCGGCTCAACAAATCAATCAATCATTTAATTTATCAATCAATCAACCGGCTCAACAAATCAATCAATCAATCAGTTAATTTATCAATCAATCAATCAATCAATTAATCAATCAAACAATCAATATCATGAATAATTATTCAATTTCGATCAATAGACGTATCAAACCATCAAACAATGAATAAATGAACTGATCGACCAAGAGTCTTTTTTTCTAAAGTGTGTGAGTGAGTGATTAAACAAAATAAATACATAATTATTTAAATGAATAAATAAATAAATAAATAAATAAATAAATAAATAAATAAATAAATAAATAAATAATAAAAATTTGAACAAATGGTATCGTAGCATTGCATTCACAAAAATAAACATTGCTGACAGGAGGACTCGAACCAACGATCTTGACATTAACAGTCTGATGTTCTATCAGTGAGCTATGACTGCATCTAGTGATGAGGATCGAGGTTTTAGCCTATACAGTGTCTGTGACAATGCCGCCTCGTGAAATAAATATAAAATAGACAAGTTATGTTGATATTAATCTTTTTTTCAATAGAGCCGTAACATTTTGTTTAAATTTATTTCATAATTTTGTAACTTATATTTTCTTTAGAGCAGGGACAAATATTTCCCCTTTTCTACAATTTGAGCCTAAAATAAGAATCTACTTCTTTTATTACTGATTTATTACACGTCTCACAACAGATATTTAGTTGGCTTAGTGGTCTTGTACAGTGCTTTGTAACCCGGAGGTACCGAGATCGATTCCCACCTCTGCCCGCAATTTTTTTTCATTTATTTGACTTCACAACGCTAAATTATTCATGACTTGCCCAACCTGGTGGTGTAAAGTGCTCCCCATAACATATGAATATTAAGCAATAACACAATGGCTAATTTAAATAAGAATGCGGCACATGCAAATGAGGGACTGCCCTCTCCAGGAATTGCTTCATGGTTTTGCTTAGGTTTTTATAATATTCCCATACTCATTATGTTTTTTATTGTGCTGAGTTAATTATATCTGAATTTTGATACTCACATCTTTGATGGATGGCTTGCTTGCACTTGCCTTGCTTAAGGCGTTGACAATGTCATCTGCGACGGCATCTCCAAATTTATCGCAGCCATCTGTAAAATAGCATTACAATGAAACTGTTACAAAGGCACGTATTATCCAATGGTGTTCAAGATAATCTATAACCGCCACCAGAGACAAGTAAAAACAGAAGAAACAGATTGCGTCGCCTTCTTAGGGTATTGTAGACGAAGGTATATTATTAAACAAACTTTGTTCTCATAGCACATTTCAGATTTCCGTTTCCTGACCAACAGTGTTGTGTGATTAACCCTGTGTAATCCGTGAGTGAGAAAGTTGTCCTAGTTGGCATCTTTTATCAACATAGAAAATTGGACGCTTTCTGATATGACGTCAAATTGCTTATGCATATTTGTATTGTGTTGACATTAAAAATATCGGATGCAATAATACAGCCACTATATATTTTAAGGCCAAGTAAAAGCAAATTTTATTATTATACCAGATGATACCAGTTGATTTTTCAAAAAGAGAAAGAAGAGGGGCTTTTTATTTATTATTCATTATTTTTATTACATAACAAAGGGATCATTATATTTTTTTTTTTATATTTCAGTGTTTTTTTATTTGATAATAGTTGTGTAACTTGAAGAAGAGGAGGAGAAGGCTCTTTTTAATTGATGTCCTCAGGAGATGATTAAAACAAAGCCTGTAAATTGGAATGCTTATTGGACAGTAGCAAATCTAATATATTGCCAATATAGATGGTAAACTTGTTACGAGTTTACAGACTCAATGCCAAAATCACCTTTTCCCCAAATTCACACGAATGCACAACACTGAAACACTGTTTGATTAAGTTAACAAAATCTAAGTCTTTAATTGAAACTAAAGTATAATTGGTACAATATATGACAATTAGAAAATGCACATTAGATTATGGGACGTACAGACCAAAGGTGTTTAGTTTTTCACTCCAGTGCAGTGGTCCACCTCTGGGCAGGACCTAAAAATTTAGAAAAGCTAGCAAATATATTTAAAAGAAAACCCTTTTTTGTGGTAATAGACAGTACAGTGATGTAAATATGAACAACACAGCAATGATATGCACTAACCATTTTCATATACAGCTTTCCAGTCACTGTTACATCTACGGGTCTCGATGCCATCAGTTATGCCCTCTTTGCAGTCGAATCTGAAACATATAAGAGTAAAAATAAAAGTGTAATATATACACTTGGGATACATTAACATGTGACCATTAAAGAGCTTATTCCATCAATTCGGCACATTTGCAGTACATGCAATCATAAGAAAATGGTCAACTTTGGGCTTGTCGTTTTATATGAAGTCAACGTAGACAATTACTGGGACTTAGCTAAGTTTAATTTAAGACTAGTAGTCATATAAAAGTGATGTTTTATAAATTTTGAAGGTGGACCACGTCGACTTTGGACCCCCTAAAAATGTTGACTTTGCAATAAATTTCATCTTCGTGAGGGCGCTGTTCGAAATGTAAATGAGTTGTGACCTCAATTTTTTTGGATATGTATTGTATTTATCCTATTATTTAGCATCAGTGACAACAAAAAATAATTAATCTGACAACAAATGTGAATGTAGGGGGCCTAAACTTGCCAGTTTACAAAACATTACATTTTTTCTTGCATATTTAGTGACCCCGTGACACAACGCGCAATTACAGAATTTTTTTTTTTTTTACTTTTTGACAAATTGGGCATGCAGTTAGTGTGTATACAAGGTTTCAGACCTCTCTCTCTCTTTGTAAAGAAGTAACAGACTCCCAAAGATTAAATTTATTTAAAGGGCAACTTTTGAGTCCAAATTTAGACCCCCATACTCCAACTTTAAATGGCTGCCACAGAAAATTTTGCTCCTTGTCATGAGTCGTCACTATACCAAGTATGGGCCCCAAGGCTATTTTGGTTCCTGAGATAGAGGAGTGCAAACACACACACATAAACACAAAACGAAACTAGATGGCACAGTTGTGTTTGACCAAACACGAATACCTATGCCCGTGACTACACCTAAAACCCTCCCATTAATTCACAAACGAAAACTTGGTGAGCACCACGTGACAGCCCTTGTTTTAAGCTTTCATTTGATATACATGTAATGCTCATAACACCAGACTGGCCCACACTCTCTCTAATACCCTACGAAGCCTTCACTCTCTTTTTATACCCCATCAGACCATCACTCTCTCTAAAACACCACCAGACTAGACCACACTCTCTCTAATACCCCACCAGACCCCCGCTCTCTCTAATACTCCACCAGACCATCACTCTCTCTAAAACACCACCAGACTGGACCATACTCTCTCTAATACCCTACCAGACCCTCACTTTCTCTTATACTCCACCAGACACTCACTCGCTCTAAAACACCACCAGGCTGACCCATAATCTCTCTTACACCCCACCAAGCCTTCACTCTCTCTTATACTCCACTGTACACTCACTCTCTCTAAAACACCACCAGACTGATCCACACTCTCTCGAATAGCATACCAAGCCTTCACTCTCCCTTATACCCCACCAGACCATCAAACACCACCAGACTGGACCACACTCTCTCTAATACCCAACCAGACCCCTCTCTCTCTCTCTCTCTCTCTCTCTCTCTCTCTCTCTCTCTCTCTCTCTCTCTCTCTCTCTTATACTCCACCAGACACTCACTCGCTCTAAAACACCACCAGACTGGTCCACACTCTCCCGAATAGCATACCAAGCCTTCACTCTCTTTTATACTCCACCAGACCATCACTCTCTCTAAAACACCACCAGACTGGACCATACTCTCTCTAATACCCTATCAGACCCTCACTCTCTCTTATACTGCACCAGACACTCATTTGCTCTAAATCACCACCAGGCAGACCCATGCTCTCTCTAATACCATACCAAGCCTTCACTCTCTCCTATACTCCACTATACACTCACTCTCTCTAAAACACCACCAGACTGGCCCACACTCTCTCTCTAATACCCTACCAAGGCTTCACTCTCTCTTATACTTGATCAGACCATCAATCTCTCTAAAACACCACGAGACTGGACCACACTCTCTCTAAAACCCCAACAGACCCTCACACTCTCTTATACTCCACCAGACCATCACTCTCTCTAAAACACCACCAGACTGGACCATACTCTCTCTAATACCCTACCAGACCCTCGCTCTCTCTTATACTCCACTACTCTCTTATATTCCACCAGACACTCACTCGCTCTAAAACACCACCAGACTGATCCACACTCTCTCGAAAAGCATACCAAGCCTTCACTCTCTTTTATACCCCATCAGACCATCACTTTCTCTAAAATACCACCACACTGGACCACACCATACTCTCTCTAATACCCTACGAGACCCTCACTCTCTCTCTCTTATACTCCACCAGACACTCACTCGCTCTAAAACACCACCAGGCTGACCCATAATCTCTCTTATACCCCACCAAGCCTTCACTCTCTCTTATACTCCACCAGACCCTCACTCTCTCTTATACTCCACTATACACTCACTCTCTCTAAAACACCACCAGACTTGTCCACACTCTCTCTAATACCCTACCAAGCCTTCACTCTCTCTTATACCCCACCAGACCATCAAACACCACCAGACTGGACAACACTCTCTCTAATACCCCACCAGACCCTCACCGGCTCTCTCTCTCACACACACACTCTCTTATATTCCACCAGACACTCACTCGCTCTAAAACACCACCAGACTGATCCACACTCTCTCGAATAGCATACCAAGCCTTCACTCTCCCTTATACCCCACCAGATCATCAAACACCACCAGAATGGACCACACTCTCTCTAATACCCAACCAGACCCCTCTCTCTCTCTCTCTCTCTCTCTCTCTCTCTCTCTCTCTCTTATACTCCACCAGACACTCACTCGCTCTAAAACACCACCAAACTGGTCCACACTCTCTCGAATAGCATACCAAGCCTTCACTCTCTTTTATACTCCACCAGACCATCACTCACTCTAAAACACCACCAGACTGGACCATACTCTCTCTAATACCCTATCAGACCCTCACTCTCTCTTATACTGCACCAGAAACTCATTTGCTCTAAATCACCACCAGGCAGACCCATGCTCTCTCTAATACCATACCAAGCCTTCACTCTCTCCTATACTCTACTATACACTCACTCTCTCTAAAACACCACCAGACTGGCCCACACTCTCTCTAATACCCTACCAAGGCTTCACTCTCTCTTATACTTGATCAGACCATCGATCTCTCTAAAACACCACGAGACTGGACCACACTCTCTCTAATACCCCAACAGACCCTCACTCTCTCTTATACTCCACCAGACCATCACTCTCTCTAAAACACCACCAGACTGGACCATACTCTCTCTAATACCCCACCAGACCCTCACTCTCTCTTATACTCCACTATACACTCACTCTCTCTAAAACACCACCAGACTTGTCCACACTCTCTCTAATACCCTACCAAGCCTTCACTCTCTCTTATACCCCACCAGACAATCAAACACCACCAGACTGGACCACACTCTCTCTAATACCCCACCAGACCCTCTCTCTCTCTCTCTCTCTCTCTCTCTCTCTTTCACTCTCTCTTATATTCCACCAGACACTCACTCGCTCTAAAACACCACCAGACTGATCCACACTCTCTCGAATAGCATACCAAGCCTTCACTCTCTTTATACCCCATCAGACCATCACTTTCTCTAAAATACCACCAGACTGGACCACACTCTCTCTCTAATAGCCCACCAGACCCTCACTCTGTCTTATATTCCACCAGACCCTCAATCTCTCTAAAACACCACCAGACTGCACCACACTCTCTCTAATACCCCACCAGACCCTCACTCTCTCTTATACTCCACTATACACTCACTCTCTCTAACACCACCAGACTTGTCCACACTCTCTCTAATACCCTACCAAGCCTTCACTCTCTCTTATACCCCACCAGACAATCAAACACCACCAGACTGGACCACACTCTCTCTAATACCCCCCCCAGACCCTCTCTCTCTCTCTCTCTCTCTCTCTCTCTCTCTCCCCCCACTCTCTCTCACTCTCTCTTATATTCCACCAGACACTCACTCGCTCTAAAACACCACCAGACTGATCCACACTCTCTCGAATAGCATACCAAGCCTTCACTCTCTTTTATACCCCATCAGACCATCACTTTCTCTAAAATACCACCAGACTGGACCACACTCTCTCTCTAATAGCCCACCAGACCCTCACTCTGTCTTATATTCCACCAGACCCTCAATCTCTCTAAAACACCACCAGACTGCACCACACTCTCTCTAATACCCCACCAGACCCTCACTCTCTCTTATACTCCACTATACACTCACTCTCTCTAAAACACCACCAGACTTGTCCACACTCTCTCTAATACCCTACCAAGCCTTCACTCTCTCTTATACCCCACCAGACAATCAAACACCACCAGACTGCACCACACTCTCTCTAATACCCCACCAGACCCTCTCTCTCTCTCTCTCTCTCTCTCTCTCTCTCTCTCTCACTCTCTCTTATATTCCACCAGACACTCACTCGCTCTAAAACACCACCAGACTGATCCACACTCTCTCGAATAGCATACCAAGCCTTCACTCTCTTTTATACCCCATCAGACCATCACTTTCTCTAAAATACCACCAGACTGGACCACACTCTCTCTCTAATAGCCCACCAGACCCTCACTCTGTCTTATATTCCACCAGACCCTCAATCTCTCTAAAACACCACCAGACTGCACCACACTCTCTCTAATACCCCACCAGACCCTCACTCTGTCTTATATTCCACCAGACCCTCACTCTCTCTAAAACACCACCAGACCCTCACTCTGTCTTATACTCCACCAGACCATCACTCTCTCTAAAACACCACCAGACTGCACCACACTCTCTCTAATACCCCACCAGACCCTCACTCTCTCTTATACTCCACTATACACTCACTCTCTCTAAAACACCACCAGACTTGTCCACACTCTCTCTAATACCCTACCAAGCCTTCACTCTCTCTTATACCCCACCAGACAATCAAACACCACCAGACTGGACCACACTCTCTAATACCCCACCAGACCCTCTCTCTCTCTCTCTCTCTCTCTCTCTCTCTCTCTCTCTCTCTCTCTCTCTTATATTCCACCAGACACTCACTCGCTCTAAAACACCACCAGACTGATCCACACTCTCTCGAATAGCATACCAAGCCTTCACTCTCTTTTATACCCCATCAGACCATCACTTTCTCTAAAATACCACCAGACTGGACCACACTCTCTCTAATAGCCCACCAGACCCTCACTCTGTCTTATATTCCACCAGACCCTCAATCTCTCTAAAACACCACCAGACTGCACCACACTCTCTCTAATACCCCACCAGACCCTCACTCTGTCTTATATTCCACCAGACCCTCACTCTCTCTAAAACACCACCAGACCCTCACTCTGTCTTATACTCCACCAGACCATCACTCTCTCTAAAACACCACCAGACTGCACCACACTCTCTCTAATACCCCACCAGACCCTCACTCTGTCTTATATTCCACCAGACCCTCACTCTCTCTAAAACACCACCAGACCCTCACTCTGTCTTATACTCCACCAGACCCTCACTCTCTCTTAGACCCTCACTCTGTCTTATACTCCACCAGACCATCACTCTCTCTCTAAAACACCACCAGACTGCACCACACTCTCTCTAATACCCCACCAGACCCTCACTCTGTCTTATATTCCACCAGACCCTCACTCTCTCTAAAACACCACCAGACCCTCACTCTGTCTTATACTCCACCAGACCATCACTCTCTCTAAAACACCACCAGACCCTCACTCTGTCTTATACTCCACCAGACCATCACTCTCTCTAAAACACCACCAGACTGGACCATACTCTCTCTAACAGCCCACCAGACCCTCACTCTCTCTTATACTAAACCAGACCCTCACTCTCTCTAAAACACCACCAGACTGGACCATACTCTCTCTAATACCCTACCAGACCCTCACTCTCTCTTATACTCCACCAGACACTCACTCGCTCTAAAACAACACCAGGCTGACCCATAATCTCTCTTATACCCCACCAAGCCTTCACTCTCTCTTATACTCCACTATACACTCACTCTCTCTAAAACACCACCAGACTTGTCCACACTCTCTCTAATACCCTACCAAGCCTTCACTCTCTCTTATACCCCACCAGACCATCAAACACCACCAGACGGGACCACACTCTCTCTAATACCCCAACAGACCCTCACTCTCTCTTATACTCCACCAGACCATCACTCTCTCTAAAACACCACCAGACTGGACCATACTCTCTCTCTAATACCCCACCAGACCCTCACTCTCTCTTATACTCCACTATACACTCACTCTCTCTAAAACACCACCAGACTTGTCCACACTCTCTCTAATACCCTACCAAGCCTTCACTCTCTCTTATACCCCACCAGACAATCAAACACCACCAGACTGGACCACACTCTCTCTAATACCCCACCAGACCCTCACTCTCTCTCTCTCTCTCTCTTATTTTCCACCAGACACTCACTCGCTCTAAAACACCACCAGACTGATCCACACTCTCTCGAATAGCATACCAAGCCTTCACTCTCTTTTATACCCCATCAGACCATCACTTTCTCTAAAATACCACCAGACTGGACCACACTCTCTCTCTAATAGCCCACCAGACCCTCACTCTGTCTTATATTCCACCAGACCCTCACTCTCTCTAAAACACCACCAGATCCACACTCAGTCTTATACTCCACCAGACCATCACTCTCTCTAAAACACCACCAGACTGGACCATACTCTCTCTAATAGCCCACCAGACCCTCACTCTCTCTTATACTAAACCAGACCCTCACTCTCTCTAAAACACCACCAGACTGGACCATACTCTCTCTAATACCCTACCAGACCCTCACTCTCTCTTATACTCCACCAGACACTCACTCGCTCTAAAACAACACCAGGCTGACCCATAATCTCTCTTATACCCCACCAAGCCTTCACTCTCTCTTATACTCCACTATACACTCACTCTCTCTAAAACACCACCAGACTTGTCCACACTCTCTCTAATACCCTACCAAGCCTTCACTCTCTCTTATACCCCACCAGACCATCAAACACCACCAGACGGGACCACACTCTCTCTAATACCCCACCAGACCCTCACTCTCTCTCTCTCTCTCTCTCTCTCTCTCACTCTCTTATATTCCACCAGACACTCACTCGCTCTAAAACACCACTAGACTGATCCACACTCTCTCGAATAGCATACCAAGCCTTCACTCTCTTTTATACCCCATCAGACCATCACTCTCTCTAAAATACCACCAGACTGCACCACACTCTCTCTAATAGCCCACCAGACCCTCACTCTGTCTTATACTCCACCAGACCATCACTCTCTCTAAAACACCACCAGACCCTCACTCTGTCTTATACTCCACCAGACCATCACTCTCTCTAAAACAACACCAGACTGGACCATACTCTCTCTAATAGCCCACCAGACCCTCACTCCCTCTTATACTCCACCAGACCATCACTCTCTCTAAAACACCACCAGACTGGACCATGCTCTCTCTAATACCCTATCAGACCCTCGCTTTTTCTTATACTCCACCAGACACTCACTCGCTCTAAAACACCACCAGGCTGACCCATGCTCTCTCTAATACCCCACCAAGCCTTCACTCTCTCCTATACTCCACTATACACTCACTCTCTCTCAAACACCACCAGACTGGCCCACACTCTATCTAATACCCTACCAAGCCTTCACTCTCTCTTATACTCCATCAGACCATCACTCTCTCTAAAACACCACCAGACTGGACCACGATCTCTCTAATACCCCACCAGACCCTCACTCTCTCTTATACTCCACCAGACCATCACTCACTCTAAAACACCACCAGACTGGACCATACTCTCTCTAATACCCCACCAAGCCTTCACTCTCTCTTATACTCCATCAGACACTCATTCGCTCTAAAACATCACCAGACTGACCATACTCTCTCTAATACACCACCAGACCCTCACTCTGTCTTATACTCCACCAGACCATCACTCTCTCTAAAACACAACCAGACTGGACAACACTCTCTCTTATATTCCATCAGACCCTCACTCTCTCTTATACTCCATCAGACCATCAATCTCTCTAAAACACCACCAGACTGGACCACGCTCTCTCTAATACCCTATCAGACCCTCACTCTCTCTTATACTCCACCAGACACTCACTCGCTCTAAACACCATCAGGCTGAACCATGCTATCTCTAATACCCCACCAAGCCTTCACGCTCTCTTATACTCCATTATACACTCACTCTGTCTAAAACACCACCAGACTGGCCCACACTCTCTCTCTAATACCCTACCAAGCCTTCACTCTCTCTTATACCCCATCAGACCATCAATCTCTCTAAAACACCACCAGACTGGACCACACTCTCTCTTATACCCCACCAGACCCTCACTCTCTCTTATACTCCACCAGACACTCGCTATAAAACACCATCAGACTGGCCCACACTCTCTCTCTAATACCCTACCAAGCCTTCACTCTCTTTTATACCCCATTAGACTATCACTCTCTCTCTGAAATACCACCAGACTGGACCACATTCTCTCTAATACACCACCCCTTAGCCAACCACACCCCTTGACCCATCATGACAACCTTTTGAGGTGGTCCGAGGAACCAAAATCAAAATGCCTACACATTCCATTTTAAGGGAGTTTTTGTCAAGTGATCAGTTTCCTTGACGTACGATTCAGACCTTTATCATTGCAAACACAGGTAGCTAACAAAATACTACCTATTGCGCTCCACTGTGTTAATAGGTCGTACCTATTTTGCTTTTTTAAAGCCTTTAGACTTTGACCTCTGGGGATGCGGCTAATATTGAATACATCAAGGGTCATGTGTCATCATTGTACCAAGTATGAACCGCAGATACGCAGGTTTTCGCGCGGAAAACAATATGACGCAGAATTTTTAATAGGAATTGTTTGGCATGTCTGCATGCAGTTAAACGTTAATTTCGCTTGCGAAAGCACGAATGCTGAGACCCCCAGTCCTGATATTTCTGTTTGGTTTTATGTATTATTTTATAATATTATTTGTTATATATATTTTTGCTGATATAATTTATTTATTTATGCATCATTTATTGACCAAAACGCGATTTGGTCAATCGCGTTTTTTTATTATGTTTGTAAGTGTGTAGTTTAGAACAAATTTCTTCTCTTTGTCCTGAGCTACTCACCAATCCATTTTTGGTCCTTGTATTATGCAATTTGTTTCTTTTTGATTTGTGCATTTGGCTTGTTATCATCACCCTTGTGTGTCTTGGAATATATCTCTACTTGCTTTGTTTTGTTTGGTTCTGGTTTATGGTTTCAATCGATAGTGTTTCTTTGCTATCACGTTTATTTTACTCTTCAGTTATCTGTTTGTCTACTCTCCGTGAATTTTTGGTGAGTTTTTGTTTTCCTTTCTTTTTTCCACCCCCTCCACCAATTCACGAAACAAATTTTTTGCTATGCCGTTGCTGTGCATTTATCATCTCTTTTGTGTTGCCTGTTTTTGGGCCTGGTTACCTTAGACCACTGCTTGTCAAAATGGATTGCCTACCTTTCTCCAATTAGCCGTTTACTAAGACATGTCTTTCCAGCCCTAGCTTGTCCAACAAACATCAATCTCGTTCTATACACAGCTTTCTTCCCTGACTTTAGTGCATTCATGTAGGCGTCTATTGCAACTTGACCTTTAGCACTTATTTCAGATGGTGTATGCTCTGTAATAAAATTGACAAAGGGAAACATTTAAACAATACTGGCTGATAAGCAGACATGAAACAACTAGACTCACTAGAACTTTTTTTTCCACATATAATTTGTACAACAATGATACAACAATAATAACAACAACATACATTTTGTAAATCGAATTTGGGGAAAATATTCATGTACAAGGCGGCTTCCAAACTTAGATTCAAATTTCTGAATTACTATAATAATGAAAATACAATCAATCAATGAGAAAGAAAGAAAGAAAGAAAGAAAGAAAGAAAGAAAGAAAGAAAGAAAGAAAGAAAGAAAGAAAGAAAGAAAGAAAGAAAGAAAGAAAGAAAGGAAGAAAGAAAGTTGAGAAATAATGTATGTAGTTAGCTGTTAAAAAAAAACGTTCCATAATCATGATATCGATAATAATAAAATTAAAGTACTGCATTTAGTTCTGATAAATGGCGACATTATTTTGGTCGGTTTTTAGCACAACACAAAACCAGGAAGAAGCAATCACTTGGCATGTTTTTTTTTTCGAGCCACATATTTGAAACAAAGACCAAGATACGTGTTTTAGAACCGTTTTTTGACGTACATAGGGAAAATTTAGTATTGATATTAAAGGTTTGTTTTTGCTTGATGTTGTTTAGTCGTTCATTACACTACAATCTTTACTCCAAAACGTCTTTAATTTCTTTAAATACTTTTTTATTATGTTAAAGTCAATCTTCCTGGTCCTGTACATTGTGTTCAAAAGCATTAAGTACCCTTAAGAGAGTTTTAACCTCAAAGTCAATTACTCTCAAATCGCTTACGAACTGAGTGGTCCTGTTAAACTTTTCTTTTGAGGAGGGAATTGTGCCACATCAGTAGAAATCTGCCATTGCTGTCCCCAATCCCAAGCAACACACGCCACGCACTGATTAAATAAGGCCTATATCACTTACTGATTTTACTGTTTCTTGTATAATGCTATTCAACCGTTTAGCAACGATGTTGTACAGGTTAATAATATCATATCATATCATTGACCAAATTTCACAACAAATCTCTGTTTAAAATCAACAACAAAAATAAACCAATTTTCACATAATTTTAATAAAACTGACATCTAAGTCACCAAACCAATTTTCACACAATTTCGGATAAAACTGAATAAATGTCCCTGAACTCTCCTTTTATAGCTACTATTAGAATTTACCTGAAAAACAATGCGCCTTTTGTTATCTGTATAATAGCATTCCTAATCTAGCATGACCGCCCATTAATAAGCAAATGAAAAAGTATGTGAACTTGATTATATATTTTTGAAGTACGTTCATAATTTAAAAGGAGACCAAAATATAATATAAAATGGGGAACATGGTGTCCCCTACAGATCCTTATATATATAAGCAGACATGGATATGCTCATACATTTTTCACCTCAGGTGATATCACCTGAGGTGGTATCACCTGAGGTGGTCGCACATTACTCAGCAAAGATAACACTCTGCTGTGTTGGTTATAGGCCCTATATACGCATGAAGATACATGTACCGTCAGCGTGGTGTTTTTCGAAGTTTTATGTTTTTGTTTGATTTTATCCCCGGGACTTTATCTATTCGTGTTTGATTGAAGCACGAATAATGTAATTTATAGAAGATAATAATGATATAAAACTTATGGTTCAAACAATCACAGCAAGGTCTGGTGCTCTGTATACGTTCTCGATCACGATAAATTACTACTGACTAATCAGCGCCACTTAACGGGGATACCGTGTGCCCGGGACCGTGTGTTGTTGTACCAATAGTGTCTGCATTGGAACACGTACGAGTTAATATGACTATCAACAAGAAATGCCAATGCCATTTAAATTTAACATCAATGTGTACGCCATGTATATATTCTCAAGTTGCTTAATTTACTTCATACACAACTTAGAGTGATCTACCTATAGTAAAACATCACTTCGGGTGGTATGTTAAATCAGTTTAACAACCTGAAGTAGTAGTATAAGGCTAGCGTAGTTGAACCCCTTGATTTTGATATAATGACCCTTAAACCGGAAACGATCAAAAAAAAAAAAAAAACACATAAAACACCAAGTTTTGTTCACCTTCCTTCATATTGAATTAAAGTTTAACTTCAACACTACACTATTTTTCGCTCACCTGGAACGTTTTCACTAGTCCGACTAGCGTCTTCAGCAGATGGTGATGCTGTGTTGATATCTTGTCTACAATCGGGATATCTCTACCTGATGACGTCATATGATTGACAGAATGACGTCATAGGATGTTACGATGTAGCGCCGCCCCCCCTGGGCATCAGCAAGTTGTCCCAAATAGGATCTATTTCTAGTCCTTGGTCACGATTTAGTCTCGGTTTTTGAGTCCTTATTTGGATGGCTTCAAGAATTCTCCGGGAAAACTCTTTTTGCTCCCGTTCGAGCACCTTAACGTTTTCCCAATCAATCTGGTGACCTTTAGATCTCACTACATGTTCTCTGACCGCTGATTTAGAGCTGCCGGCACTAGACTTGTGTTCACTAAGCCTTTTCTCAAGTTTCCTGGCAGACTCGCCGATATAACTCGCGTCACAATCAGCACAGTCAATTTGATACACAATCCCAGATTGTTTAACGGGTTCTGTCTTGTCTTTTGGGGCTACAAGTGCACTCCTCAGTGTATTTTGAGGTTTGAAGGTGGTTGAACCTCCCGCAGTCCTGAACGCTCTGCGTAGCTTCTCAGAAAGACCTTCTATGTAAGGTAAGGTGACAAAGCCTTTGTAAGCTGTTTCTGTGTCACGGATCTGAGAAGAACTGTCTTTTTCTTTGGGCTGACCACGAAAGAAAGTCCAGTCTTGGTAACCGCAGTTCTTTAGCGCGTTCTTCACATGAGCAATCTCCTCTGCTTTATCTGCCGGGTCTGTGACAACGGTTTCCGCACGGTGGAGTAACATCGTATGTACATCGTAACATCCTATGACGTCATTCTGTCAATCATATGACGTCATCAGTGAGAGATATCCCGATTGTAGACAAGATATCAACACAGCATCACCATCTGCTGAAGACGCTAGTCGGACTAGTGAAAACGTTCCAGGTGAGCGAAAAATAGTGTAGTGTTGAAGTTAAAACTTTAATTCATTTTATCTACCACTACGTATGAATATCCACTCGTATATTTCCTTCATATTGTTCTAAAACTTAATAACAAAATATGAGACTTGAGATATGAGGATTAATTTGGGTGTGGGGGGTTTTGATGATGTGTGTCGGGTTGTTTTGTATGATGAAGTTTATTTTATAGTAAAAATAAATTATCACTAAATATATACATGGCTGATTTTGAAATTCCTGACGAACAAATTCCTTTAGATGATTTTGAGGAGGAAGAATCTCCTACAACTATGTGGAATGCTTATGATTATACAGATCCTTATTATATGTGCCTGGACACCTCGAATAAGCCGTAAAGTCCCCCTCTGGTCATTTTTACTTTTTTGCATATTTGCAAAGAGCATGTTTCAGTGTTTAAAATGACACCTCAGTGAACTTCATATGACAATCAGAAGCGAAGTTATGGCTTATTATAGGTTGTCATGAATCAAAACGCGAAACCGAGAAAAACGCGTTCAAAGTTAGGGAAGCATAATGACCATTCATCAGATGGGCCTCAGAAAATGTAGATTATTTCATATTTCCACTTATTTCTTTAAAATAAAACTTTGTATGTGTTTAGAAGAAAGCTTAAACATTTAAAATCTGCAAAAATCTCAACTTCGCCAAAATACGAGATTTGCATATATTTTCACCTGTAGCGCGAAATGAAGTTTGCCGAGTTTACGGCTCATTCGCCGCGTCCAGCCACATATTGAACAGGGCAAAGGAAACCCTAATGAGCCCATTTTTCAATTATCTAGGCCAGTACAAAATCAGGAAGCAAAGAGCAGATTTTATGAATCAGTTAAGAAACAAGGGTGGGAAGTAGATTCACTTAATAAATATAAAGCAATTTTTGTAGAAGAACCAGCAACAAGGCAAATTTTTGCTACCCTAGATAGTATAGTAATTAAACTAACAAATCCTAAAAATCCAAATAAATTTCTTTCACTAAAATCTATTGAAAAAAATATTAATACAAACTAAAAAAAAAAAAACAGATGGTAATTATGGTTATGTTTTTATAAAAAATTATCTTGGAATTAAAAATTTTAAGCCAGAACTTGACAAACCATTAAGTAAATTACCCGATGTGCCTGACACGGAACTTAGTTCTATTAAAAACCAAAGAGCAAAAGACAATTTTTACGAGTCAGTTAAACAACTTGGATGGGATGTGGACCCAAATGCATCAATTGATTATGGAGTTGCTTTTATAAAAGACCCAACGACAAAACGGCTATATGTCCATTATGATGGCAAAAAAACTCCTCTGGCATACATTAGGGACCCTAATAAGTATTTTGAACCGAGCACTATTGCTAATAATGTTAATAAGGAAGGTTTTAAAATTAACGGTACTCAATTTGTTAGAGATGGTCTTGGCATTAAAGATTTTAGCTCTGGCGCAAAACCAAAAATACCACTTGAACAACGGCGAGCTTTAAATGAAATAACTAATGATATTGAAACAACAGTTGGAACTCCAGATCGTCCAGAAAATATAGAATTACAAGATGTACAACAAGTTGAAGAAAGCATTGATACAGTTATGGAGACTAGTTTTACTAATACAACAAATGTTCCTGAAGAAAACTTATTACCACTTCGCGAATTAAGAGGCTTAAATCGATCACTTAAAAATATGAGAACAACTGTTCATAACCTAATAGGCGAAAGAGAAGCCAAGAAAGAAAGAGTAAAAGAACTTAAAACTATTGATGAAGAAGATATTTCTGAAGAAAACAAAAGAGAACTTGAACAACTAGAAGAACAAATTAAAATATATGATAGTGAAATTCGTGAATACGATGGCAAATTTAGAAGCCAGTTTGAACGAATTAAACAAACAATAGATAAAATGCTTAATGAAGACATGACTTTAAACGAACGTCTTAGAACGTTATTTCGTGAGCAGGGTATAACTATAATTTCTATCATACAGGGTGTCCCAAAAAAAAGAGGCCCCTCATTGCGCCCTCTTTTTCTCCTATTTTTGACAAATTGATAAATTTATTTTGGTATGTAAAGAAACCTTTAATCGTTAGCTTTAATAAACCAAAACAATTATTTCAATCGGCTCACAACTTTTGAAGATATGCCCTTTTGAATAAAAGTATCCGTTTTTCACTCTGTCCACGGATAGCAAACAGAGTGGTTGGAATGGCTCATGCTGTGGAGTGGCCTGCACGATCACCAGACCTCACACCACTTGATTTGTTTCATTTGTGGTAAAATCCAAGATCTTCGCAACCGTATTACTGAATGCATTCGCAAGTAACCGGCGCACAAGGATGGTACGCAACGCAATTGATGCAATGAGGACCAGGGCTGAAACCTGTATTCGCCAAGGAGGCAGCCAGGTAGAGGGCAGAGCAGCACAGTAAACTCACTTCAGAAGAACCAAAGACAAACCAAACAGCCTTTTAGGGCTACCTTTTATCCTAAAATTAGAAATGACTTATGTTGTAAATAAAAATAAAAAAAACAAAAAGCAACAAAGTAAGAAAGTAAGAAACATAATAAAACAAAAAGGCATAAATAACAAAGAAAAAATAAGTAAATGCAAGTAAAGCAAAAGAAGTCCCATTCGGCATCCATTTTTTTTTTTTTTTTTTTTTTCCACAAATTAATGACACTATTAACAAAATCCATTCCCCATAAACCCACCGGTAAAGCCCATTCCATAAATAAAGTTATTTTATAAAGTTATCATTGAGGAATGTTTGATATTCATGCATGGTATGTGTACTCCTTTTCAATCTTTGAAGTAGCAAAACCTTCTCCGTGGACAGAGTGAAAAACGGGTACATTTCTTTAAAAGAGCATATCTTCAAAAGTTGTGAGCCGATTGATATAATTGTTTTGGTTTATTAGAGCTAACGACTCAAGGTTTCTTTACATACCAAAATATATTTGATCAATTTTTCAGAAATAGGAGAAAAAGAGGGCACAATGAGGGGCCTCTTTTTTTTGGGACACCCTGTAACTGCTTTAGGTATGACAATTGGTGTTATAGTTGAAAAAATTTTGTTAGCTGCTAAATCTGCAACTTCTGTAATTCCACCTAAACCTAAACCACCCGCGCCAAAGCCTGACCCAAAACCTGACCCAAAGCCTGATCCAAATCCTGACCCAACATCTGAACCAGGTTTTAAAGGTTGGATTAAACAACAATTGCAAAATTTTGCAAATTTATTGCTAAAAATAGCTGATAAAATGTAAATTGCTTTGCCTGGTATTATTGGGAGTATTGTCAGTTTTATACTAAAATCTGCGTCAGCCGCTATTGGATTTGTAGCTGAACATTTATGGATATTAGTAATAGCTATTAGTGGAATTTTGTATAAGTATGTTATGCAATCTATTTCAAAGTCCAAATTAAAGTAGTGCCAGCAACTACCCCACCTAGTGTTAAAAGTAATTTAGTTTCTTCATGTGTAAGTTTTTCTTCTTCTTGAAGTAAAGGTGTATTTGTTTGGGTCAAAGTTTGAACAGGATCTGTATCTACAAGTGTAGTATCTGTCTGAATAGGTGCATCATCTTGAGGTAAATTATCAAGTGTATCAAATTCACTTTTGGGTTCATTATCAACTTGAGGTGGATCAAATGTTTCTTGAAGTGGTTGCTCATCATTAATATCATTTTGACATAATTGTATTTTTTTAATCTCATCAAATGATGCAATTACAATCAAATTATTATAACCATTAATTGTACCAATATATAAATCCATATCGCTGGGAATCATATACAATCCTAACCCAACAACATAATCAACCTGGCTTCTAGCAAATTGTAAAGTGGATTGGTATCGCCCAATTGAACTTGGAAGGTCAACTTCAGAATTTATCGCATCTTCAACGTTGGCTAAAAATTGTTTTTGTGCATCAAATGCTTTACCTGTTCCTAAAATTGATGACCTTGCCTGAGATTGTGCCCCCAAAATTGCCCATACATAAGTTCGAATAGAGTCATTGATTCTTGTTATGCCGGCTTGTGTAAAGCCCTTGCCGTAATCAATCACAAAACTTCCAATCGCTGACATTGGGCTTCCATCTGAGCTAGTATCAACCGTATCAGATTGACGAGTAAATGATTGGTCCATCCAAATTTTATACGTTGCATCTTTACTGTTGCCTAAAAAGTTTACACGACCTTTTATGAATTGGGTAAAGTTATTGATATTTGGTTTTACAGCAAGTTCTACCTTATCGTTTGTTTTCAAACTAAAATCATGGTGATATGTTCTTGTAAATTTGGCAGTCCCCATTCCATTCCATTCATCTAGTTTTTGTCTCAAAGTTCGTTGCAAATTTTTTCAAACGCACTCATATCTATTCCATTATTTAAAGGATTAAACGATTCTTCTGCAGGTAATGGACAATTCATTTCATTAAGAATTCGACGAATTTGATAGTATGCGTGAAATCTATACAGACTTCGAATCATTGGATTTATATGCCGTAAATGGCTATATTTTGATATTCCACACCCAGAAGTAGCACACCATACAGCAAAGTTGAGTTGGTTTTGCCAAAACTGCATTGGGTTAGAGTTCCAATCATTATAAATTTCAGGGTTTTCTACTCTTGGTAATTTATAATCAATCCATATATTTGGAAAGCGAACAGAAAATGTTTTGCGTTTATTTACTTGTATAGTTTGGTTTACTAAACTAAATCGATGTGTTGGCTCATATACTCCACCTACACGATAAGTTGCATCTTGATTAAACTTGAATGATGATGGAATACTCATAATTATATATTATATAATATAAATATGTTTCTCGCAATAACAAACGCTAGTAAAGGCAAACCATTTAAATTGCAAGAACCATTGGAAGAACACAAAATTGGTTTACATAGAATTGATATATGGATTGGTTATTACAACATTTACAAAGATCAATTATGCAGATGGGCACAAAATGGCAGCCCATCACAATCTATTACCGTTGAGGCAGGATTGTACAATTTTGATGACTTAGTTAAACAATTGACAGTAGTAGACAATTTGACTATCACAAACGATAAAACAAAAGGACTTGTTGAATTATCAATTCCGGCTGGATTTCAACTCTGGCTGACTGAACCAATTAGATATTTGCTTGGAATTGAGGGTCCTGTGGTTTGGTTAACAGGTGATTATATTAGTGATCGGCCACCTGAATTTACACCAAAAAGGCTGCTTGTTTATTTAAAACAATTATCAACAAGTGAAAATTATGAAAACAAAAATCAAAAAATACAGCCATCTCAATTATTTTCTAGCATTCCACTATCAGCTGCACCATTTGGGTCATTTTATACAATTAAATTCAATAACCCACAGTTCAAAAAATTGCAAAGTGATGTTCATGAACTGGACTTTGATTTTAAAATAGAGTGGGGCAATGAAGTTGGGCATAAACTTGACAATCATGCCTTACCAATTGATTTAACACTGGAAATTAACCCTGCACGCTAAAAAAAAAATAAACTAATATATATGTCCATTTCAGAACACAAAACACATTCAAGCATTTGGGGATATGAAGAACGTGTAGAAAACAAGGGCACTGAGTGGAATACTGGGCAAGAACTTGATTTAGGCGGGAAAAGAATTACTGGTTTAGCAGCTCCCATAAGGAGAACAGATGCTGCAACAGCTGGTTATGTTAGCAATTATGCTTCACACCTGCAGAATAGCAAAGTTGAATGGTCAGGGGGAGAAATGACGGGAGAATTAAGTCTTGGGAATCACAAACTTACTAACGTTGGAAATCCAGAAAATAATAAAGACGCTGCAAATAAACAATACGTTGATAAATTAATAGAAGATGAAGTTATTCCATACAACTTGGGAAGATACATTGTTTTCCCGCATAAAGATGGCAGTAAGACATACTTTTCTGTCAGAGCGAGAAAGAAAATTGATTTAACTAATGCAATTGAGATTGAAATTAAGAATGGCATTATGGATAGTGCTAAAAATATAGAACTATTTAATATTAAAGGCATAGTTTTGTCGCCAAATCCTAATAAAAGTTTAGATATAATGATATTAGGTGCTAATCTTGGAATTGATTTTATTTCTATTTTGGAATCTTCGTGGACTTTTCTTTTTTCGGCACGACCAGGTGAGAGGCCTCAAGTGGGCGACAATACTTTATTTTTTGTATTTCAAAAGAATGAAATTATTAATTACCTAATAATTCAGTGGGCGGAGAATATCTTTAAATATGCAATTACTACGGGTCGGGGTCATTTAACACCTGAAAATGCTATAATCCACAGCGTGGATACTACACAACTAAATCATATAGCGATAGAATATACAGGAACTAAACTTTGTGTGTGGATTAACGGAAAACAAAAAGAAACACATAATAATACATTAGGCAAACTTAGTAATATATCTATAGGAGTCAAAGAATTAGGAATTGCAACTTATTACTCCAGAAACTTAGAAAAACAAGAAATTATACAGCATTTTCTAGATCACCACGTTTCAAATTTTACAAATGACAATGTGCTAATATAATCACAAAAAATATCTATATTATATATGCCGCAGACAAACCCAACAGCACCACCACTTTATCCAGATTTATCTCACGTGGAACAACCACCACCTGAAGATGGAGGCATGTCATTTAGACTAAAACAAATACGTGATATACGCGATTATTTAGAAAAAGAAGCAGAAATGCGTGGAAGATTAAGAAGAAGATACAAATCATTTTTCAACGCTGCACATTATACCAACGCTGGTTCTAGTTTAGTTGCTATTGGCTCAAGTACAGCAGCCGCCATTTCATTAGCAACAGGCATTGGTGCAATTGCATCTATACCTTTAGGAATCACAGCTATTGCAACAGGCGTTATTGGTGTAATAAGTTCAGGAATAGCTAAGCTTGTTTTGAAAAAAGTAGAAAAACATGAAAAAAATAAAATTAATAGCTTTATCAAAATTATCTAGTGTAAATGGTCTTGTAAGCAGAGCTCTGATTGATAATCAAATAAACAATGAAGAATTCCAAGTGATTTTGCAAGAAATGGAAAACTACCGCGAACACAAATCACAAGTAAGAAAGAAAATTCGCAATGACTTAAGCACCGAAAGAGAGGAAGAAATTCGTGAGGAGGCAGAAAAAAAAGGACTTTTGAAAGGCCAGGAGATGGCGATGACAAACCGCCAGAATATAATGAAACATACAGGGACAACGACAAACACAGATTCAGTGTAAAATTAGTATGTTGTTCTTATAACAATTTGGAAATAAATTAATGTTGGGAAAAAAATATATTTCTATATATATACACATGGCAAACATTTCAGTCGAGCAATTTGAGCAAAAACTTCAAGAACAAAAAGACTCATTTGATGCTATCAAATGGCGAGAAATTGAAGAAGGCCAAATTTATACACTTATAAGTGTTGAATATTTTGATACACAGTACGGAGAGAGGTGTGTTGTAGTACTTGATGGTGATAAGGTTTGGGCGCCTTCCGGTTTGGCTAAAAGACTAAAAACAAATGTTAAACCTTTTCCCCGCTTTGTCAGATCAACAGGGTTAATACAAAGTAAGAAGAATCCTGCACAAACGTACTATGGTTTTGATTTAGTGTAAAAGGTTTTGAAGTAAAATGAAATTCCACTATTGTTAAATTTTGAAAAAAGTAAAACATTTTTTTTTTCAAAAAAAAAATATATCCTATAATATAACATGTCAACTGAATACGGCCACAAACTTAATCCTTACCGTAAACTTCGCAAACCAAAAGGCGTTAAAGGCATACGACGTACTCTGTACAACACCCACGTGCCAAGCACAATTGACCAAGGTGGTATTTTAACTGTAAGATTTCCTGATCTTGGCAAAGATGATGTTATTACTCCGGGTACATCAAAATTGTCTTTTAAAATAACTCTTAATTCTGACAACGACGCCAATAGAACAATTGTAAATAATCTTGGTCGAGCAATTGTAAGCAAACTTGAAGTAAAACTAGAAGGTCAAAGTGTTTTTGTTTTAAATGATAGTGATATATTTTTCTGTTATCAAGACTTGTGGAAAACTCCAGAAGAACGTGAAAATGCTGTCTACCAAGGAATTCAGTCAGCTGCAGTTAGAAAAATTAGAATCAACGCCGGAGACAAAGGCGCCGCTGCAAAAGATGTTGCAATTGGAACAGCTTATGATAATGTTTTTAGTATTCCTTTAGACTTTGAACTACTTGAATCGCACATGCCATTTTTTCAAAGCGAACTTAAAGACCGCTTATCATACGAACTTACATTTAATAATTATGGCAAGGTTGTAGTAAGCACCGACGCAAATGCAACTTATACTATTTCTGATATCCATTTAGAGTTTGAAACAATAACTTCTCCTGAACTGGCCACCATGCTAAGAAATCAACACAAAGGCAAATCGACTGTACTTTACGACCGGGTGATAAGACACTCTCAGCTATCCTTAAATAAACCAGATACAGTGTGGAATATTTCTATGGCACCAAGAGCAAAAAGCATGAAAGGAATTCTAATAATATTTGTTGATCCTGCAGATGGTGGCGCTTCATATGGCAGAGATACAGAAAAGTTTTACAATCCTAAAATTACAAAAGTATCAACAACCCTTGATGGAAATCCAAATCAGCTATTCGCAAGTGGAATGAAACCGCATCAACATTTTGATGAAATTAGGAAACATTTTGCTGATGGTAGACATCGTGCTAATCCCCAAGTTGCAAAAGAACTTGAATTGGCTGATGTTTCCTTGCCTGATTACTTAACTTCAAAGTATGGACTTTGGCTTGATATGCGCGTTTCAGATGATGACTCATTACATGGCAGTGGAAGACGAATAGAGGGCGCCAGTCAATCTATTCAAGTTGAGCTAGAAAAAAATGCTGAAGCCGCTGGTGAATTAAATGCACACGTATATTATATTCAGGATGCTCAACTTAACTTTGAAAACGACAGACTTATCAATGCAATGTATTAATTTAGTTAGTATTATATATGTCGGTAAAACAAGCCCATTCAGCAATTATTTGTGGTGCTACTGGTTCCGGTAAAACAGAGTTTACATTAGATTTACTTGAAAAAGAATATTGTAATTTTTTTTAATACATCATAATCATTTGTCCCACATGGAGATATAACAAAGCTTATCTAAATCGTAAGTGGTTGTTTAAGGACCCAGATCATATTTTTCTTATTGACCCACAGGAATTAATGCCCAAGAGCAATGACTCTTTGAATGATACATTAAAGATTTTGTTGAAACACACGGAAAGTTAGACGAAAGTCATGTTTTGTTTTTAATTGATGACTGCAGCTCACAAAAAGGCATGACTAAAAAGAAAAGAATGTTATCAGAATTAGCTTTTAGCGGAAGACATCTTAATTGTTCTGTTTGGGTTCTTACACAAAAGTATAATTCTGTCCTTACTGATCTGCGTGAACAGATAAAATGGCTGGCTTTATTTTACTGCAAAGATAGAGATTCCTTTGACGAAGCCATTCGTGAAAATGATGTAATACCGTCGTTAGAAGAAAGAAAAAAAAAATGCGCGATTTATTAGCTGAACATAAACATTCAAAGCTGATACTAATTACAGAACAACCAACAAGTTATAGGTTTGAAAAATAAATTTTGGTTAAATATATGCTTAGTGAAATATATCAAATAACAGGCATCATTGCTAATATTTGTATTATAGCAAGTGTATTTTTTTTAGTTATTAAAGTATCTCAAATAAAAAAATATTTTCATTATATATACATGGACGTTGATAAGCTGCTAGAACAAAGTTTAAATGAACAAACTGCTACACTATTACCTCAAGAAAGTAAAACAAAAGATCGACTAATACAAGTTGTTATGAGCGGAAAAAGTACGTTTTACCTCGGCAAGCAATATAGCACAGATGAAATAGAAAAACTGGACGAGACACATTTAGCAAAATTATACGCAAGATATGAAGCTACCCTTGGAGGTTTAATAACAAAAACTTTAAAACAACACATGGTTTATGCTTACACAAGAACAGTTGAATGTCTTTGCCCAACAGTTAGCCAAGGACGTTTTGCATTACAAAATACAAATAAATTAAATAACGATTTAAACAATCCCCCCTTTGTAGACTTGGCGCTGACTTCACTTACTTGTAAAATGTATCATGAATACGGTCATTTTTTAGCTCCACTTGAAGCCGCTTTGTTAACAAGTAGTTTTGTTAAACCAGTTAATCAACAAAATGTTAAATGTTAATTCATCTACTCCACTGTTGAATTTTGAACAAACAGCTAATCAACAACCTGGCAACAATCAGCATGTTAATTCACCTAATTATCAACCAGCTACGTCAACTAGTTATCAACAAAATACTAATTATCAACCAGCTACGTCAACTAGTTATCAACAAAATACTAAGTAGCTGTCAACAAATTTTAACTAGCTGTCAACCAATTTTAACAAGCTATTAACAAAAAATATTTGCTACAACTATACTATGGACCCAGAAACAATTATTAATGAAAATACTGAAGAAACTCCAAAAGTAGAAACTCCAAAAGTAGAAACTCCAAAAGTAGAAACTCCAATTACTAAAAAGGAAAAAAAACCCAAAACGCATAGAGCAGGGAAGAAAACTAGCAGAGTGGAACAAAAAAAATAAAGAACTTCTAAAACAAACTAATAAACCTGCTGCTGTACAAAAAATTACTCTTGAAAATACACCTAAACAAATTCCAAATGAATCAAAAAATACTTTAACAAATCAAATTAATTACCACATTATTGGTGGAACAATCGTTGTTGGTGGGTTAGTTATTTTTCTTGTGTATTTTATGCAGCGGGGAAATGATGTAGAGCAGGAATCTTTTGTACATCAAACACTTGAACAAATACCTGAAGAAACTCCTAAAGAAGATCCTTTTAATATGGTTTAGTAAAAAAAAAATATTTGTTATAATATAATGGACCCAAACACAATTGTCAACGGAGCATATCACTCAGCAGTATTGAGTGGATTGATACTTACAAACTCAATGCTTGCTAAAAGAATTCTTAAAGTAAAACCAGCTGATCTTGGTCAATTAACTTTAAAAGATGGAGCAATGCTTATAACCAATGTGTATATATCAGTAATGATTAAAAATGCCTTGATAAAAATGGTATATTACCTCCTAATATAAACCCGATTCCAAGTGCGTAAAAAAATAATGTATTATTATACAAAGGGCATCAGCTGCAGTACTTATGATTGGTGGTGCTATTACAAATGCTCTTGCATTTTCAGGAAGGAATTTTTTATTTAGTCAAATAAGTGGATCAGCAGAGCGTAAACGGCATAATTTAGCCATGGAAAAACTTTCAAGCGAACGAGATAAATGGAACGAACAACGTTTAGAACGAATTGATTATGTTAATAAAAAACTTAAACAAGAAGGACATGCAGAAAGAACTTTTCAAAATGTAGATCAAGCCATGCAAGAATATTATTATTTGACTGGTGATAATTTACAATTTGCAACAGAAATGTCTCCAGAACCACAGTTAGCAGATTTCCTTGATGAAGATCAAAAGTCGGCATTGCAAAAAGGAGAAATAGCAGTTGTTGGTGTGGGGCTTTTAATTACAGGATATTTAACCTATAAATTTATTTAACAATAATTAAAGTTGTAGTTTTTAGGATATACTGGGTTTTTTTTAAGAATATCTTAAAATACCACATGTTAAACAAATCCAATAATATCCATTTTGAGTTATGGTCATTAATCCTTTACAGGAAGGACATTCATTAGGATTAGATTTAACTGTTCTTGCATCATATATGCTATTTTTTTTTACAAATAAGTTGCCATTCTGGTTCTCTTTTTATAAGCGTCGCTGCACTTGGTAAATGAATAAAGTTTAAAAAGTATCTGTTTTCCATATCATCTGGTGGTAAAATCAAATCAAGAATCTTGTAAACAAGATAAGGATATGATGGAGTGTTAGGACCAAAGTCTGGGTTTATTTCTCGTATTTCTTCACGGGTTTTGATAAAATCAACAAATATTTTTTTAGCCTTGTATAAGTACTTAAGGGGTATGCTAGGTAGCCTAACTCCTCTTAATTCTTGATAGAAGTAAGTTGTATGTTTGTAGTATTTAGAAAGCTTTAGTGTTTTTAAAATGTTTCTCATACCCTCAGGTGTTAATTCACAAATGTTGTTCTGCACAATATAATCACGTATAGTATCTAAACTATTTCCAACTGTAGGCGGAGTATTAAATCCTAAAATCTGATCAATCCAATTTGTGAAATGTTTTTCATAATCATGACCTGGTTTTTTTGGAACATAGATTTCATTAGGCAGTTGGTCTTGATTTTTTATCAATCGGCCACAATTTGGACAGCATAACTTGTATTCATCTGGTTCCATTGGTATTTGACAGTCAGGGCATTGGTTAGTTTGACCTGTTCTTATATTATATATGTCATTTTGACATTTTTTATACTCCTCAATATCTAAATATTTTTTATCCATTTCCAAAACAACTTCAGCTAATCCTGCAGCTTGCATGTTATCCAATCCAGTAATTCTTTGAATGCCTTGAACAAAATTATCTGTGCTCATTATATATATACAAACAATATCATGTCTTCAATAGAAAAAAAATTATCTAAAATTTATTACAGTCCTAAAGGATACTGGAGAGGTATATCTGCAATTGAAAAATTAGCCTCATCTGCAAAGGTCTCTGAAGAAGTAGCAAAAAATTGGCTAAAAAAACAAGCAATATGGCAGATTTATTTACCTGCTCCAAAATATATTCCTAGACCGAAATTTAATATTACTATTCCCAATCAAGTTCATCAAGCAGACTTGTTATTTTTACCTCATGATCACTTGCCAAGAGGACGTAAAATATTTAAGTATGCACTAACTGTAGTGGATGTCGCTTCTCGTTATAAAGCTGCGGAACCCCTAACTTCAAAAAATTCTGACGAAGTTGCAAAAGCGTTTTCAAATATTTATAAGCGTGGTCCTTTGACATGGCCTGAATTATTACAAGTTGATCCAGGTCGTGAATTTATGGGAGAAGTAAGCAAATTAATGAAATCAAAACATGTTGCAATAAGAAGAGGTGAAACAAGTTTACACAGGGCTCAGGGAATCGTCGAGAGATTTAATCGCACACTGGCTGATAAATTATTTGGACATCAGTATGCTCAAGAAATTTTGATGGAAGCAAGAAGCGAAAAAAAAATGTGCGATCCACAGAATGGGTCGCTCGTCTGCCAGATGTAATAAAAGCATTAAATAACAACTAGATTAACAGGCAAAAAGCCATCAGAAGCCATAAAAAATAAAACTGTTGCAGTAAAATCTTCTGCACCAACAAAAGAAATAAATGAAGTACATTTACCATCTACTGTAGGTGTGCGGTATTTGTATCAACCTGGTGAACTTGAGGGCGGAGAACGCAGAAGAAGTACAAACCCTATATGGAGTTTAAATGTGTATCGGATAGAACGAAGTGTTATAAAACCCGAAGAACCTATTCTGTATTATCTAAGTGAAGGGGCCCCGAAAAGAGGGTTTGTTCATGAGGAATTACTTGTTCCTCCAGACACAGAACTACCTCCCAAGGGCGTAATGACCAAAGGCTAATGTGTTGATTCCATCATCAGCAATCCATCGTTTTGTATCCAAAGGAGAAAGTGAAATTTTATTTAAATGAAGCCCATATATTTGATGATTTTCACTTCTTAACATATTCATTCCGTGTCGGAAGATCGTTTGATTAAGCAGTGCTTCTTTGTAGTTTTCATGATTTATATCTTTTTTCACAACACATTTTTTAACGCCTTTTGCCTTTCGTATGTTTCCATCATCTTTTACGATAGAATACATCTTTGGTCTTAATCCAACATATTCAAAAATTGGTTTACCTGCGCACTCGTCTTTCATTTTTCCAAGCACTTTTTTATTTTCAGTGCTATGTAAATAATGATCTTGGGGATAGTCGTTAGTGTCATAAAGGTTCATGTGTTGTGCCATATCTTTGTATACGTCTTCAGTTTGTATGTGCATTAACAATGAATCAGTATCGGTGTAAAGTAAATTTACTCTATTGCCATACTGTTTTTTTCATTTCATTGTAATAAAATCATACATTAATAATTTGCTCAAGTCAAGAATACTCATACCTACGTACACAGGTCGATTGAGATACAATTTACTTTTATACATGTGCAGCGCTGCTAAATCATTGTCAAATATTTTTTGTCTTGCAAATGATGGTTGTGCAATTAATTTTCTTAGCTTTGTTTCCTCAGATGAGCGCACTAGTTTAACATCAACGCGTTTGCGTAAGTTTTCCATTGTTTTGCCAAACACAGAGTTGTTCATTAATTTATACAAATCTTTTTCAAAGTCATTTGTCGCTTGCTTTCTTAGTTCAGTGTTCATTCGAATGTAAGGTTCCATCCATGGTTTTTGGTCAAATTGCAACACTCTATGTACATATGTTAATTTCATTCCTAATGATAAGTATAATTGTAAGTTTCTGTAGTGTACGATGTATTTTGTTTTGTTTCTTAGATTAGGCACAAGTTTTTTAATCTTTGTTAATTTTTGATTGCCTAACAACTTCTTCTGATAAGGAGATAGCCATTCATCTTGGACTTCTAAAATTTCTGGGGCCAGTGGATAATCATTATGCATGTCGTGTATTTCAGGTGGATATTCTAAATCAACTTCTAAAATATATCCTTTATCAGCATTTGGGGGGTGGTTTATTATCTCTTGAACTTGTGTCCAGTTTTGAAGTTGCATCCATTCAAACTTTCCTATAGGCAAAGATTGACTCATCGCCCACCCATAAAGATTATTTGCATCCAAGTACATTATATGACTTGGGTTTTCATTGGGATTAAAATCAGGAGTAAGGATATTATTTGCCTTTGCACCACGCTTTGAGACCATGATTATTCCTCCTCTTAAACATTTTTCAATAAACAAATGCATGTCATAGTATGTTAGTAATTCTAGCTGAATTTCGGTCTTCTTTAGTAATGCATCCCAGCTTAAACCTGGAGATGTGAAATAATGTGCAGGATCTAACTCGTATTGTCTGAGACATGTTGTTCTAAAATTCTCAAACACGTCAGCTAAAAGAAACACATCTCTCCTGAGATAAAGATCATGGTAATCGGCTAGCGTCTGACATTCAAAAGTTCGCCATACATTCTGAGCATGCTCATAGTCATTTGCAGAAACACTTTCATCTGTTAGTGAACTATAAAAATCATCAATAGCTGGCAGTTGTGTTTCTTGAAAACGCTCCCAACTATCCATGTATTCATAGGGGTAAATAATATTCCTTTTCTAAGAAGCAGTGCGCGTTTTGTTTGATCAGGTTCAAATTTAGTTGTAATGTGAAAGTCTTCTGGTTTGTTTGCTTTGACTAATTTATCAAGTGATGCAAGAAGAAACTGGGCACTGTCAATAAAGCGTAGCTGACGTAATGAAAATGATATATAACGCTCTAAATTCTGAGGAATAATTTTAATGTTGCCATCCACTTTGCTTATGGCTTGCATGATTAAATGGGCGTCGTATCCTTTAAGATTGTGAAACACAACTGGAATAACAGTTGTTTCTGGTTTTAATCCTAATTTTAAATTACACACGTAATGTGCTGCACCGCGGAACTTGCCTGTCAGATGACAGTGATCTCGTACTTTATCTAAGTAAGGCTTGTTGGTTGTTTTATTTTGTTTTATTGTCATACGGTTTTTGCAAATATAACAATGAGTTGAATTATTATAATTATTCCAGTCTTCTTTAGTCATGTTTATAGGAAGTTGCAGGACCTTCAATTTTATTAATAATAGATTCAAAATCAGCATAAATTACAAATGGTGCTTTCATTTGCTTGTGCCAGTTTTCGAATTTTAATATTGATTTTTCAGGTTTTGGCCAGGCGGCATAGGACACGCAACACGGACGTACGAGGCTGGCGAAGATACAGGGCTGACAGCCCCATTCACAATACACGGTTAGCGATTATAAATGGACAATTAACATACTTGAAGTGGGGTACTTTGCAGAACCCCAACGGTTTTAGAGTAAGATAATTTTGCTTTGACACCACATAACAAATTTAGAATTGTTTGTGAAGATTTCATGATTATGTGTTAATCCAATGGCGACGTCAAAAATAGCGATATCGCATCCACCATCATCTGGTTTTGGCATTTCTATTCGAAGCGCCCTCTCCATTTCTTTCACATTCGGGTTTATGATCTTCTAAAAGATCTGCACGTGTATAACCATGAAGACATCGTTCACAAAAGTATTTTCGATGTTGATATTTAGTTTGGTCATATAAAAGACGATTCAAATCTTTTATCCAAGTGTAGTGTGTACGAATGCCATGCTTTTCATTTTGCTCAATAATCATCAGATTAGTACGAGGAATATTAGAAGGTTGTTTACTTAACTGATGTACTATTACACATCCTTTCCAACCAAAAACATTAATTGCAAGATTATTCATTTTTTCTACAAGATGTATTTGATTAATAGGCGTTCGTTGGGGTGTCAATACCTGTAAAGTTTAAGTTGTCTTCAGTAGGGTATTTTCCAGGTCGGTCAAAATGATCTTGTGCAGGAAATAGCGCACTACGAAGAGACCAGCGTAAACAATTATCATCTTTATTCTTAACATTAATAATTGCGTGTTTATTTTTTAAAGCTGGTGGTAAATCAATGTATGAACCACCGCGAAGAGGCTGGTAATTTGCAATATTGATCCACAAATTTTCAACACGCACAATAACCCAATTTGAACCATTTTTAACCCACTTCTCAATTTTTTCTAGAATGCTGGCAAAAGCAGTATCCATGTTTATTTCATTTTCATTTATGATAGGAATTTGCTCATGAAAAAATGTTGGGGTATCATATATTACATCACCGTAATTATATTTAGACATCATAATTCTAAAGCCTAACTGAAATTTTAACGAACCTAAGGTTTTAACTTCTTGTGATAATATATTTTGAATTTGTGGTTTAACATTTTGCAAAAATGTAAGTGGGTCTTTTTCAAAATGGTATTGGCTCGGAACATTCATTTCATATCCTTTAAAAAAATTTCCAATTGTAAAAGGAGTTTGCTTAAATTCTAATGTTTTAGTTGTCATAGCTCTTTTGATTGGTTTTAAGGGAGTGGAAAGACCCCCTTGAAAAACAGGCTGATCTAAACTATAATATTGCGTCATCTCATTTCTTAAATCAACCATTGTTGGAGGGTGATATAAGGTAGGCTCCAACACCATGGTTTTGTAAGCTAGATTTAGAATAAAAATTACTAGAATTTTTAACTTTGCTAAGCGGAAACAATTCATTGTTGTACTGAACAAATAATCTGCCAGAATCGTCTAATGCAAATGCTTGGCTTATGTTTTCAGTAATGTTATGAAAGTTCATAAACTTTTTGACCTGAATATTTACAGCATCTTCCATATATTATATCTAATTTTTAAGTCTTTAATTGCTTTAAAAAAATATAAAATATAATGCTATAAAATATACAAATGGATATAAATCAAAATGCAAATAATTTTTTAACTGATGTAATACAAACTATTATTAAACAATGGGAAGCAATGCCACTTGACATACAAAACAAAATAAGAACTGAGTTAATGTCTACTTTTATATCTTTTGTTGGAAAGGGCAAACAAAATAATAAAAAAATTATAGGCATTTATTTGTCTTAAGTAATTTTAAAAAACATATTAAAGAAACAAATTTAATATAAAAACAATGACACAAGTCGCACAAAATATTTTCCCTATTAACATAGACTGTAAGAATTTGCGTGTTGTTCGTCAAAAGGAAAACAACAAAATTATGTTTGAATTATTGAGAACAAGAAATACATATTTAATCAAACAACATTGTAATAACAGTGAGCTTAATCGCGTGCTAGAAGATCTTGAAATTAGTTTAGAAGACTTGCTAAATAAATGTTGTAATGATTATTTATTTGCAAAATTATTTGCCAGTAAAATTAGTAAAATGGCATCACGTCAAGGTACAAAGGATGAATCTTATGTTTTAAGCAAATGTAATGTGGCTGTAAGCCAGATAGGAATTCACGTTAAGAATTTAACGACTACAGAATATAGACCTACAAAAGACGGACGAATACTTAACAAAACAGAATATAAAAATTCTGGTTTGAAAAAAAATGAGTGTCTTAAATCTTTTGATGCAAAAATATCAGGTCTTATTGATGGTTGGCTGTTTGCCAAGATTGCTTTTGGACAAGGAGGTCATCAGGATAATATATTTATGGAAGCACACGAATTTGGAGAGTGGATACAGCACTATGGAGAAAAACATAAATTATACGTTCTTCTTATTGATACAGATTTAACTTCTCAGTTTACTGAGTTAAAAAATAAATTTCAAAAAGAAACTAATATTCTTGTGTGTAATCATGTAGAATTTCAACTATATTGTTTAGACTTTTACAGGAACAACGCTGGTGTTTTCTAATTACTTTCACTTTTTAATTTTACTTTTACTTTACTTTTATTTTTACTTTTATTTTTTTACTTTTACTTTTACTTTTACTTCACTTTCACTTTTATTTTTACTTTTATTTTTTAACTTTTATTTTCACTTTTATTTTTTTACTTTTACTTTTACTTCATTTTTACTTTTACAAAACAACGCTCCAGTCAAAAAAATAAGCTTAATGAAAATCTAAAAGATCCTGTTTTGGTATACGGATACCTGTTAGTACTTTGTTATCTCTATTAAGAACTAATTTCTTGACTGATATAAATGCATCAATATTTAATGCTGTATTCCATACAACTCTTGCACCATTTAAAATCAGTGAAGCTATTTCAAATGTTATATTCTTGATTGCAATAAAACATAAAACTAGTATCACATAGGTAAATTTGATAACTTTCTTACATGTCATCCAAAATATATCTAACAAAAGAAATGATACTATTATTGGTAGTACTACTTTTACTAGGCTCATAAAACAAATCATTTCTCCTACCATGTCATCATTATTTGGAAAATAAAGACCCGTAATCTTACCGCCTTTATCATAGTTGAAAAATTCACCATGACAGTACTTGAATTCTTTTTGCCCTGTTATAGTATTTTTTACAGCATATTGTGAGATTGACAGAACTGCAGAAACACAAAGCAAAAACCCAAGAATTTTGCATCTTGTAAAGTAGCTGGGAAGACTAATTTCAATTTGAGAAGCCATGTATATATTATCAATATTTTTTTTTACAAATGTATTCTACGGTTGTCATTTTTAAAAACATTTCTTGTTGAATAAACAATAGCTAGAAATCTCTATTGAAAAAGGGGATAAACGCCATCGTGCATTAGACATAGATCAATGTTAGGGAGCAATTATTATTTATGACATGGGGGTAAATTTAGGGGGAACACAATTTTTTTTGGGTCTTAAAAGGGAATCTGAAATTTTTAGTTGAACGAGGAGGGGGGAAATTGTTAAATATTAAATGGAGAAAATTGGGAAATGAAGGGAACGCAAAAAGTTTAAGCAGACACAAGGAGTAAACGCTAATTTTTTTGTCAGTACTTTTTCCAAAACACCCACTACCCCTACCATAAATTCATCTACCACTAGCTCTAAATGCAGAGCTACATGTCAATATTTTAATAACCTATAACTGGGGGGAGTGTACACCCCCAAACACTAAATTAACTTCATTGAGCAAAGTTCTACACTTGTTCGGGGGGGGGATCTAATGCAAATAACTTTGTAATTAACTGCTAACCCCCCCCCCTTTAAAATATTTATGAATGTTCCCTTAGTTTGAAATCTTCTAAAAAGTAGAATAATCCCATAATGCATTAGGTTGTCTATGTATTTAAAAATAGCGGTAATTAAAAGCATAACATTTTAATTTAATTTCAAACTAAATAACAACTGCATGCTGGGATTTTAATTTCTAACTAAATCACCTAGTCTGAATTTGGAATAAGTTTTTTTATTTGTTTTGTCAGCCCTGACACATCAAATATTTACTCTTGTTTAGTATTTTAATATCCCATAATTCATTGCTGTTTTTAATTCATTTTGCCTTAATATTTACATAATAATATACAGATAAGTACATAGGACTTGTAATAGTAAATTGCATTGTGGTTTAATTTAGCTTGTGTTGAACTTTAGATCAGTAATCTCATAATCATCAGTCTTATGACCAACCGCGTGATAATGACTTATATTTCGTAATATTCTAACTATGAATCATGTCAGCTTCAAACGCAGAGAACCAAAAGTTCATTTTTCTTTAACCATTTTAGTTTTAATATGTGCGTCTTCAGGAAAATCAATGTTCTTACGTTAGTTTAGGAAACCAATTTATGCAATGTATTTTGAGCGTGCAGTGATCATATAATTCGTCATCACATTGTTGCTTTTTATGAAATTTAAAATGTGGAACTATGTGAAACCTTGGATAAAGAAAAATAAGGTAAGTATAAAATGTTAAACATATTTATATACGGTTTTCAATATAATTGATACCCTTACTCATCTATGAGTACACAGTTCTTAACCCGAACATGTTTGCTTTTTACATGTATAAAACCTCTATAGTGTTGAATACAAAACACTTGTACTTCACAACTTGGGCTCAAATTATAAGCTATGGTTGTTAATAAGGGTCATAGAACTGTACATTAAAAATGAGGTTATCTTCCTATAGCTTTTTCATTATTGTACTCTACTATACCGGGTATGTAATGCAATCAAACAAAATAAGTCTAAAGTCGATTATTTATTTTGCTAAAAACTCCACTATAATTATATTTAAAAGTATTTCCGACTTCAGACTTATTTTGTTAATTGCAACACATAATATAGACTTTAGTCTCGCTTGCTTTAGATAAATCATCCGGCAGATCAAATATATTAAGTCAAAGGTTAGATAACAACAGTTAGAAAAGTATTAAAGGGACATTTATAAATTAATATTATAACATGTTTTTAAAGGTCATATTTTCAGCATACAAAACAACCCCACACACATCATCAAAACCCCACACACCCAAATTAATCCTCATATCTCAAGTCTCATATTTTGTTATTAAGTTTTAGAACAATATGAAGGAAGGTGAACAAAACTTAGTGTTTTATGTGTTTTTTTTTTTTTTTTTATCGTTTCCGGTTTAAGGGTCATTATATCAAAATCAAGGGGTTCAACTACGCTAGCCTTATACTACTGAAGTGGTAAATGCGTACGACATTTATACGTCAATATGCACGACATTTACACATCTAAGCGACATGTATAAGCCATGGGGCTAAATTTACTTCATACACCACTTGCAGTGATCAACTTAGAGTAAAACACCACCTCAGGTGGTATAATTAAGCAGTTCAGCAACCTAAAGTGGTAAGTGTAGTCCTGGCCCTGTCCTACAGACCCGTATACAATTTTTTAAGCAGAAAGTTTGAATGTTGATTCGAGTAGGGTATGCATAGGTCTTTCAAATTCTACTAGGTGGAAAATTCCAAACCTGGGCAAACTCTGTATGGCCGTTTTTCAAAATGGCCGCCAAAATGTACTTATGAACCAGGTATAATGACAATAACTCTGAAACTATTTGACCTAGAGGGGTGATTGGGGTGTCTATCCCCACTAAATTAAGGCTGTCTAATTGAATGAAGGGGGTTTCATGGTTGTCTGAGGTATAGGACACCTGAAATCCAAGATGGCCGCCAGTAGCAACCATAATCATCATATTCGCCAGATGAAATGACTATAATTCGGAATCTGCTTGACCTACAAGGGTCATTAAGGTGTCTATCCCCACTAAATCAAGGCTTTCTGATTGAATAAAGGGGGTTTCATGGTTGTCCGAGTTATTGTCATTATACCTGGTTCATAAGTACATTTTGGCGGCCATTTTGAAAAAACGGCCATATACAGAGTTTGCCCGGGTTTGGAATTTTGACTTCTGGATACCTGTTAGACAACAATTAAAGACTAGTCTTACAATAAAATATTAATTTTAAGTGAAAAACATTGAGTTTTTGAACAAATCTGTAAAAATCATCATTCAAAAAAAAAAAAAAAAATGCGACCCTGATTTTTCAGGATTGTTTTGGCCTTAGTTTGAAATGGTCATTTCGTTTATATTTAGAACATTTGGTGAAAATCGGATTTTCGTAGAATTTTTAGCCGAAAAGAAATTTTGCCTATACTTTTGTACATACCAAGAATTTTGCAATTTTGAAAGAGTGCGCTCATATTATGACGTCATAGCAATATTATGTGGAAATGTTTGTACTTATTTTGGTATCATTGGATAGAAGAGACCCATAGCCATACATCAGTACCAAATATATGGTATATGAAGATGACGTTTATAATTATTGAAAATGAGGGGTGGTGGGTGAACCCCCTTTGTAACAAAATATGGGTCAGTAGTTCTAGGGTTAAGTAAGGATCGCTTTAACAAAGTGGATAATCGAAACATACCTTTTTCGACAACAGGTGGTTGGTATACCGCTCCTCTATCATCTAGATGTGTCATCAAAATAAAATAAAATATATGTATATAATATATTATTGAATTGAATTATCAAAATAGGGTTATAATATAACATAACAAGTCATGATGAGAATAATAGCTGAGCGAACTTTATGAAAAAACAAATATGCAAAAAAACAGCAAAAATAAACTGTAAATCTACATGAGTTATATTCCTTCTCACATGCAATATATAAACTTGAATACGTCGGCAAAACTACCGCGCAACTTTATACTCGATTCACCAACACTGATCACCGAAATTCATCTTGTTTTATTCTTTATGCTTTTTTATCTCTTGTTTCCCGTCCTAACCCGGTTGCCGCATCACTCCCGTTTCCATAGCTTTTTTTTTCATGCTTTATGTATTTTTTCACCGACTTTTGTCATGCGCGATTGATTCCTTGGTTCAATCACCTTTATTTCCCACTAATCATATTCACATCTACTGTTAACATTGTCATCAAATTATCTTTGGTTTTCTGCAGCTTAATTCTGCTAAAAAGCCTTTTCCTGTATGATTGTTCTCCTAGGCAGTGTTGTAGTCGAGACCGGCCTATCCGAGACCAAGACCGAGACCGAGACCAGGCAGTCCGAGACCGAGACCAAGACCGAGGCCGGCTGGTCCGAGCCCGAGACCAAGACCAAGACCAGCAGGTCCGAGAACAAGACCGAGACCGAGACCGGGCTTGAAAGTAAAATAATCAGTGAACAGTGGGACCGCAAGCATTAACATTTAGGGGGTCCGGGAATCACATGTTTTGTTCAGTTTTTATTAATTTTGTGCAAGGGAAAAGCGCAAAAAAATTCAATCAGAGTGTTTTAGCCGGATGTGTTTTGTTCATGATTTGATGGGTCGTACATGATCAAAGTTAGATACATAAGGCAGATCCTACTTTTTTTTCTATTTTGATTTTTAGGTGGGACGGCTCCCTTGCAAATATTTAGGGGGGCATGTCCTCCATCCCCCGCTTCTGACGCCTGTATTAATAATGAATGAAACTATCCAGGGATGTAAGTTTTCTGTATTTTTACAGAATTCAGGTTTTTTTGTAGTCCAAATTTACGCAATTTCTTTTATTTTCAGCCCATTTTGTGGCTTTTTAGCCCGAATTTACGCGCTTTTTTCCGTATTTTCCGTATTTTTTCTTCAAGGTTACTTACATCCCTGAACTATCTCAGTGACTGATACATGATCGGCCATATAATCCATTTTTAGTAGGCCTACTAGCTTTTCAAACAAGGTATGAAAATTCAATTTCTTAACCAGTGATGTAGATTTCTTTTTGACATGGGGTGGGGGTTGAGGTTTGGAAATTTTTTTGAAGTATATAGTGAAAAAACTATTATCTAAAATATTATAGAAATGTTGTTTAAATGTTACTGTTAAATGTTTTCTGCCAAGCATTATTAAATAAATGTTTTGTCAACTTTATAATAACATTATGTTATGTCTTTTAAAAATAATGTTATGAAGAAAACCAAGAAGGGTTTATGTTTTGCTGAGATTAACTGTAATGTTGCTACTTCTTGAATGATGCATATATGATTATTTGGGCAAATGCAACAAATTATAATGTGCTGCTTAAAATAGATTTTAACAGAGCTGTAAATATAATCTATAGGATTCTGGTCCTTTTGGAGTTTGATATTGAGTTTGTTTATGAATTTATACGATATTTTGAACAATTAATAATTGGGCCTGATTATAAATTAATTGAGTAGGTCTTGAGGTAAGAATTAGAATGAGAATTGACGATTTAGATAACCTTTTATGATTCAATTTATGAACACTGTTTGAGCAGAATTAAGGGTTGCTAAATGACCAGAATGGTGCTATTTTACTGGTCTCGAACCCGGTCTCGGACCGAGACCTCAAGACCAGGAGAGCCGAGACCGAGACCAAGACCGAGACCAGCAGGTCGCGAGACCAAGACCGAGACCAAGACCAGGCTTACCTGGTCTCGAGACCTACAACACTGCTCCTAGGTATGCTTATTTGGGTTCTTTTTATTTATTTATTTATTTATGTATTTATTTATTTATTTATTTATTTATTTATTTATTTATTTATTTATTTATTTATTTATTTATTTATTTATTTATTTATTTATTTATTATTCATTAGGCATTTCTAAAATAGATATACAGCAAGCAAAGGCTGCCAGTGCCCAGCTAAAGTTCCAAATTAAGCACTAAAATACACATACAAATTACAAAGATTATTAACATATTAAAAGTACAAACATTTTTTTAAAACAGCACTATATTAAAGCAAGAAGCCCCAAGATACAAGAAACGCGATATATTGCAGTTAGTCAAGCAGGATAAAACACAGGATAAAACACACCACAACAAAATGAGATAATGCCCTCTCCCTTCCCCATCTATACCACAATACACAAATGGCGCCAAGGATTATATTGCTTGAAAAGAGCGAAAGTAATCTCTCAAGTGGGATTTGAAGCAGTTAAAACTATTGCCTGAATAAATAAACATATCAAAAAAAGTAACTAACCCCTTAAATATTGGCTATTATTCAAAAAGGGTTATTACATTACAAATCTGTAAAATGCGTTGGAAGCAGAATTAATTTCTGCGCATTTTGACACCTCATTTGATACGATAGCCCAGAAAACAATAAAACAACGGTCAATTTAATGTAGTGAGGTCCAGATATTTGAAAGTTGCACTTACATACAAATGTTAACAATACAAAAACACTCAGATATCATTAAACAGATTTCCTTCCATTACACTGAATACAAAATCAATACAATTTAAATTTTGGATTACATTGATTTAAATGTACGCTGTGACCCAATATTTAGTCAATTGCTGCAAATGAGGATTCAAAATGTGTAGAAATTAATTCTGCTTCCAACGCATTTTACAGCTTTGTAATACAATAACCATTTTTTGAATAATTGTCATTATTTAAGGGGGGTTACTTTTTTGAGATGTTTATATATTTGTGATGTGAGGGGGTTCAGACCATTTATTAGGGAAGCGTTGGATGGAGTGATAAAGAAAAGCATCAGTTTTGGCTTTGAGATGGTGAATAATAAGTTGATCAGGATGCCTACTATTCGGACGGATTTTATCTAAAGCAGGCATAACATTGCAGCAGTCAGCTTTGAGGCGACATTTGGATACAAGCGCAATGGACATGTATTCCCGTCTTTGGGATAAATAACTGAGGTCAAGACACTCAAAACGAACAGTGTACTCCTCCTCGCGACGCTTCTGATGGACTCTGAAAGTTTTCAAGAGCATTTTTAACAATTAGTGGGTTTTTAGCGGGTTCGCCGTCGGACAAGTTTAGAACTGTCAAGCTTTCGTCAGGAGTAGCTCTGACTTCTTCAGGACAAAGTACCTAAGAATGAGACATGTAGACCGCCCTTGTCTACTGATGACTCTGAAAAGAGTCGTTCACTGAGACTGCCTCCTTGTCAACAGAGAACAAGCAGATCTCGCCTATCTGCTAATAAAGGTTTTTGGTGGCTCTGAAAAGAGCCGTTCACTGAAGACTGCCCCTTGTCTACAGAGAACTAGCCGATCTCGCCTATCTGCTAATATAAAGGTTTTGGTGGCTCTGAAAAGAGCCGTTTGCTGAAGACTGCCCCTTAGTTGGGTGATCTAGAGCAATTCCGTGACCGTGGAGAGCGAAGGTTCGTTTCTCAGTGGATTTGTCTTTTATGAAGGTTAAAAAAAATTTTAGCGGGGTGCCCCTCGCAAAAGTGTGGGCGGAATCCGTGAGAGCCCGAAATCCAAAATGGCCGCTGTCGGCCATTAAAAAAATTATTTTTTTCAATGGTTTAGCCTACAATGCTGTTCAGTATATGTTTTCTGAGGTGTTTTGGGTCGAGGAATTCTTATCTGATGTCGATTATATGATATGACCAACTTTTTACCTTCAAACCCAGATGGCCGCCGATTTACAGCTCAGAAAGGTTAAATTGTCACATTTATCCTATAGCCTTCATAATAGGCTTTAATTAAAGTTCTCATCATGTCAAGTTGAGTGTCTGACTCTAAAAACTACCAGTGATAATGATTTGACCTATTTTTGACCTTCAAATCCAAGATGGCCGCCGATTTTTAGCTCAGAAAGGTTAAATTTTCACATTTGTCGTAGAGCCTTCATAATAGGCTCTAACTCAAGCTCTGAACATGCCGAGTTGAGTGATGGACACTAACAACTACAAGTAATAATGTTTTGACCTGTTTTTGACCTTCAAATCCAAGATGGCCGCCGATTTTCAGCTGAGAAAGGTAACAATTTCAAATTCGTCGTATAGCCTTCATAATATACGCTAATTAGAGCTCTGAGTAGTCGTAGAATCTTCATAATAACCTCTAATGAATACCCCATTCTGGCACACACACACACACCCCCGCCCACATACATATATATTCACATTATTTGAATGAGTTTAGTCTATATTGGTTTCCGGTCTACGTGTGTTTTGCTATGCACCCTATCAATAATGAATGAATGTAGCATCAAAGATATTTATTAACATTTAGAAAGAAACATATTCTATGAGACTTGTGCATAGATCACCTATAACATTGCTTGCTTGTTACCTACAGCAAAATCATCCCCTAACAATGTCTACTGAAATGTGGCAAGTCGTCTGATATTATCGTCCAAGGTAAACATGGTAAATGGGAGAGTTTACAAACAAAAGCGAAAAACTTGTCAGAACTTGACAACTATGGTGATTTTTACAGCATCTCTTCAATGTAATATGGGTCTAGAAGTTATTAGATGCATCACATGTTACATTATATCTCAAGTTAACCACCAAGTTCTGAAAGTGATGATGAGACAGGGACCATTGGCACCCAAGCGCCCGCGTTCATCTGTGCGTGGACCTCTCTACGAAAAAAAAAAAAAAAAACTAAATGTGTATGGTGCATGCAGGGTGTGGATCTGAAGCACCCGAATAGACCACGGGATAAGCTGTTCATAATCAACACACACTCAGCATGGCACTCCTTTAAGAGCCATACAGTCCTCGTAAAAGATGGGGAGCTGAGGAATCGTTTCGCAGAGGTAAAGAATGTGTTCTTTCGACACGTGGATTCGATCATCTTCACTGAGCACAGGATCCATGCACTGCAGCCCCTCTTTATAGCAGACTACAAACGCATGACTATGCTATGCATAGTGACTATGGCTATGCAGTGGGTGCTGTAAAATGGTCCAATCTCAAGGACCTACTCAATGCTTATTAATGAGTATCAAGAGACAAGAGAAGAACAAGAGTGAGTGGGTCTATGATATTGGGGGAAGAGGTGATGACTCTGAGGCTGCCATTTCATCACTTGGTATCAGCTCCTCCAGAAGAACCTGTCACAGCGGCTGTCTCAGAGGATCAAAGACAGATCTACTGTCGCCTGGCCACCTCATATCGATCATCTTGAAAAAGACGAAGAGCTCTGTGAGTTGTAAGTAAAGCTGTCAACAGCATAAGAATAGATCACCACCACTGTTATCAACCTGGGCATCAATGTCCCTTGTATGACGAGGAGTAAAGATCTGGTGGAACTCTACACAAGAGTAGTGTCTGCATCAACTATATGCTGACTTCAAGATCAGTGGATGATCTTTGAAGCATCAGCAGCCTGCCCGCAGGAGATTGCAGACAGCAAGCCAGCCATTGTTATTGTCTACACTGACGACGTCAAGATCGATACTATGACAGGCAATGTAACATGAGTAACAGAGGGAATAAGAGGGTCTCGTGATCGGATCTCGTGCTCGGTGAAGGATCGAATCCATCCACATGTCTAAAGAACAAATTTCTTGGCTCTGCGAGACACACATTTTGAAGATGCATTACACCATCTAACTCTAATTGTGTGTGATTGACGTGCTTCAAGCAACAGGCTTGTTGGTACATGATATCACTTGCAAAAGGATCCGACAGTGCTGACTCGAGAGGCTGTGTAAGACGATCCCTTATAGCTCCCCATCTTCTATGAGGACTGTGTGGCGCTTTAGGCCCCGTATCCATAGGCTGTTCCCTTGTGGCGTGTGTCCTTGTTCCGTGTTCACTTGTTCCCATGTGACCTGCCACACAGACAACCTATGGATACGATCAATAAGCAAAACAAAGGTTCGTTGTCTGTGTGGCAGGTCACATGGGAACAACACAGAACAAGGGCACACGCCACAAGGGAACAGCCTATGGATACGGGGCCTAAAGGAGCGCCATGCTGAGTAGTGTGTGTTGATTCTGAACAGCTTATACCCCGCGCTTTAGTCGGGTGCTTCGTGTCCACACCCTGAATGCACCATACACATTTCGTTTTGTCGCGGAGTGCCCTGGCAAACTCTGTGTGTATTTATATCTTATACAACGAGACATCACAACCTTATGGTTCTCAGAGCGGAGGATATTCAGTATATACAATTGTACGGAGTTAAAACAAATAAAACCCAAATACTCAGGACTTAACAACTTTGGTTATGTTTACAACACTACTTCATGGAAATGTGGGACTAGAGGTCATTGTATGCTTATCAGACATGTTATATCTTCAGACAAGCTTAAAAAGACCTTACAGTGCGCGCAAAATCAAAGAAAGTGATATTGCCCAGTGTCCAAGTCAACCACCAGAGGACAGAGGGACCAAGCACCTGCGTTCATCTGTGCGTGGGCCTCTCCACGACAAAACGAAATGTGTATGGCGCATTCAGGACATGGTGTGGACGCGAAGCAGGCATGGTAGTACATGATATCAATTTGCGAGAGGAGTGCTGACGTACGTGGACTCAATAAGCTGTATGAGACGATCAGCTCCGCATCTTTTACGAACACTGTGTGGCTCTTAAAAGAGTGTGTGTTGATTATGAACATCTTACTCCATGGTACACACCCTGCATGCGCCATACACATTTAGTTTTTTTGTGGAGAGGTCCACGCACAGATGAACGCGGGCGCTTGGGTGCCAATGGCCCCTCTGTCTCATCATCAATTTCAGAACTTGGTGGTTTACTTGAACATTGAGCCTTTTCAAGCTTGTCTGAAGATGAGATTGAGATATAATGTAACATGTGATGCATGTAATGACTTCTAGACCCATATTACCTTGAAGAAATGTTGGACGATAGTATCAGGCGACTTAGGCCCTGTAGACACGGCTTGCCACACATCTCAGTAGACATTGTTAGGGGACGATTTTGCTGTAGGTAACAAGCAAGCAGTGTTGTAGGTGATCTATGCACTCATAGAATATGTTTCTATAAATATCTTTGATGCTGTATTCATTCATTGTTGATAGGGTGCAGAGCAAAACACACGTAGACCTGAAACCAATATAATCATTTAAATGTGACTATATATGTGTTCGGGTGTATATGTGTGCCAGAATGGGCATTCATTAGAGGCTATTATGAAGACTCTACGACTACTCAGAGCTCTAATAAGAGTATAGGCTATACGACGAATTTGAAATTGTTACCTTTCTCAGCTGCAAATCGGCGGCCATCTTGAATTGAATGTAAAAAACAGATCAAATCATTATTACTTGTAGATTTTAGTGTCCATCACTCAACTCGGCATGTTGAGAGCTTGAATTATAGAGCCTATTATGAAGGCTCTACGACAAATGTAAAAATTTGACCTTTTTGAGCTAAAAATCGGCGGCCATCTTGGATTTGAAGGGAAAAAATAGGTCAAATTAGTATTACTGATAGTTTTAGAGTCAATCACTAAACTTGGCATGATGAGAACTTTAATCAGAGCCTATTATAAAGGCTATACGATAAATGTGACAATTTAACCTTTCTGAGCTGTAAATCTGCGGCCATCTTGGATTTGACGATGAAAAGTTGGTCATATCATAAAATCGATATCAGATATGAATTCCTTGACCCAAAAAACCTCAGAAAACATATACTGAACTGCATTGTAGGCCAAACCATCGAAAAAATAATTTTTTTAAATGGCCGACGGCGGCCATTTTGGATTTCGGGCTCTCACGGATTCCGCCCATACTTTCGCGAGGGGCACCCACGCTAATTTTTTTTATTAACCTTCATAGAAGACAAATCCACTGAGAAACGAACCTTCGCTCTCCACGGTCACGGAATTGCTCCAGATCACCCAACTACCTTGTCTACAAAAACAAGCATATCTCGCCTCTCTGCTGATTTTGTAAATTTTGGTGGCTCTGAAAAGAGCCGTTTGCTGAAGACTGCCCCATGTCAACAGAAACAAGCAGATCTCGCCTATCTGCTGATTTTGTAAGTTTTGGTGGATCTGAAAAGAGCCGTTCACTGAAGACTGCCCATTGTCTACAGAAAACAAGCAGACCTCGCCTATCTGCTAAATTAAAGGTTTGTTGGCTCTGAGAAAGAGCTGTTCAATGAAGACTGCCCCTTGTCAACAGAGAACTTGTAGACTGCATATACTGTAGTAGAAGTATACGGCTTACCAGGAACCGTTTGGCCACTCATGGACCGATTGATTGATTGTATGCACGATGAGCGTTTATATCACTTAATTGCGGACGTGGTACAGATTAGCGGCTCTGTGATTGGTTGTGTGAAAATAGAGAGCGCCACAGTGTGATAAAGATTAGCGGATCTGTGATTGGTTGTTTGAAAATAGAGAGCGCCACATACGATGTGATAAAGATTAGCGACTCTGTGATTGGTTGTTTGAAAATAGAGAGCGCCACATACGACTGATGTCTTTGCCGTCATTTCTATCTGATTTCTTGGCGGCGATTGGTCAGTGACCCGTGACTATAGGCCCCCGCCAAGTTGCGGCGCAGACCTCCTCCTCTGTTCAGAGATGGCTCCTCCCGCTTCACATAAACAGCCTCTTTCACACCTCTTCAGTGGCGTAACTTTGGTTCCGGGTGCCGGGGCGAAAGTAGATCGGGTGCCCCTGACCAAGGGTGTGCATGGTGCAAAGCAGTAGAGTAGCCAGTGGGGGCAGAGTGCCCCCCCACCCCCGGACAAAATATGAAAGAGAAAAGTGCTCTTCCGACAAAAAATGAAAGAGAAAATCGGGAAGGCAAAGGAAAAGAAAAGGGGCAAGAAGCCCGTTTTCCACCAAAATTCATCCCGATCATAGGCCTAAAATTGTGCAAAATACAAAAAAAATTGTGCGCTACTCGCGCTCACAATGTCCCTATTAGGCTCTTTTCACCCAGATCATGGGCCAAAATAGCGTAAAATACAAAACATTTTTCTTTCCAGGATCTGTGTCCAAAAAAATCCTTTTGGGAAGATCAAAGACTTTATATGTACATTCTCTCTCTAAAAAAACTGGTATAATTATGTATAATTCCCTCCGAAATTACCGGGTCAAAATTATGCAAGCGCCAAATTGCTTTCGTTTTTGCCCTCGAAAATATTATCCCCCCCCCCCCCGACCAAGAAAGCTAGCTATGCCCCTGATTGAAAGCCATATATACCTACCGAATAACTTAATAATAGTGTTTCCGATCAAATTAATTTCATGTTTCAATGAACTTCATGTTTACAAAAAAATGTTTTTCATCTTGAAGTGACGTAGCTAGAGGTTGTGACGCCCGGAGGCAAGAGAACATAATACCCCTCTTCCTAATACAATTGCGCGCGGCCGCGCGAAATGTCAGGCTTATACCATTAATTTGGTATAATTAAGTTTAGTCTCGGTCTTTCAAATGACAACTTATGGTGCACTGCGCGCGAAATTTTGTGTTGAGGAGGGCACCCAAATGAAGATTAATTCTCTCTATGGTGGGGAAAGGTGTGCACTTCATACCTATAATAAAGTATTATCGTGTCGAAATGGTATCCAGGCCTGGCCAGGGTGCCCCTTAGCCCGGGTGCCCGGGGGCGCGGCCCCCCAGAGCCCATCGGAGTTACGCCACTGCACCTCTTTCAAACCACCGCGATTCCCAGTTCAATATGACAACGTCTTTGTTATCAAATGTGTGGTTATTACTGTTGAGATGCGAGTACACAGCAGAGTCTCCACAACCGCATGGCTCGCTCTTCTGTGCTGGTACATGAGTTTAGCCAGCGGTTGTTTAGTTTCCCCTATATACAAGTCCTTGCACCCATTGTCTGTACATGGAATGGCATAGACGAGGTTGTTCTGTTTGTCTTTCGGAACCTTGTCCTTGGGGTGAACTAGTTTTTTCTCAGTGTGTTGGTGGGTTTAAAAGAGACAAGGATTTCGTATCCTCGAAAAATTATACAAACTCTCTCGGAGAGATCTGACACATAGGGGATGGTGACGTTGTGTCGTCGTTTATCTTCCCCTGCTGATGCTGTATGTGAAGCATCGTCCCATTTTTAATCGGCGAGTTTGACTTGTGAAGCGCTTTCTCAAAGGTCCATTTGCGGTATCCACAAGCACCAAGTGCTGATTTCAATGATTGTGTTCCTTGGTCTTAGCGTCCTCATCCGATGAAATTGTATCCGCACGGTGGAATAGCGTTTTGATGACACCTAGTTAGTGGACTAAGGGGGGGAGTCAAATAGGAGATGTTGGTCCGTGTGAGTGTCTATTCTGTACACAGAAGTGATCAGTTCCCCATTACTTTGGATACTAACAAGGCAATCCAGAAACGCGATTTTTCCGTCTTAGGTTCCTCCTGCGTAAACTTGATGTATTCCTATAAAAGTTGGTGTATTCGTATAAAAGAATGTAGGATTTCTCAAATATATTGCACAGTACGGCAGGACGATGGTGATAAAGCAGCCATGTGTTATGATGCCTTTGCGCTCTAAATTACAAAAATGCAGTTTCGTCCATTTTCAGTAATATCAATGTCACGCCAAAATGAATCAAGCTAATTCCATGAAAGTCATAGAATAAGTAGGAGACATGTGTACTATTCTAATTTACTTATTAAAATTAGATAAACTGTTGACTATATATTTTCAATATTTTTTTTTTCAAACACGGTATAGATCATTCTGGGACACCCTGTAGTGAATAAATATTTGAAGTAATATGCGACACCAAAAGCAGACTATTGGTATGTTAAAAAATCTAAACGAAGTATTGGCCTGTCCAGCAAGGCCCGTAGAGCTGGCACAGTGATTGCTCGCGGGCAACCAAACCTAAACCTCCACGCGGTGTCGGATGGGTCACGCTAACTTAGGCAATGGGGAACAGGCTTGGATGCGAGGATTTCCTTGGCTGACTCAGCCTGCTGTTGCTCTGAGAAGATACTGTTTGGTTTGAAAGGTAAGGCCGTACGAGGCATGTACAAGAGACAAAGCAAAAGCATACGTTTGATAACGAGTAGATCATAGCATAGCTAAGGTGCAGTGAAGCATATAATTCATGGTATTGAATGGGAACAAAGGTATTGTTCACGAGGTATTGTACAGCAGGTGGTGCTCATAGCCGTAGCAGCTGAAAGCACCAACCCTCTTTTAAAAAAAAGAAAAAAAAAAGAAAAAAAAGGTATTGGGCTGGCTCAGACATAGGCCTTAAGGTACATATTCCGAGGAGCATAACAAACACCAAATTGGTGTCGTATGACCTTTGACATGCATGCATTCTTTTGTCGAAAGTGACATGATGTTTCAATTCGTGCCGAGTGTCCATGGCAGACTTGACTATGCTTCAGTGGTCATGAAAGGATTCAATAGATAATCTCTGCCCACTAATCCCAAGCTATAGTCTGAAATTGCTCCTTGGAAGATGTATCATAAGAACTCAGTCCTCAAATGATAGTCATATAACGACCAAAAGATAAATGGCTGACTATCATTGAGGACTGAGTTCCGCAGTCTTGGGCTGGCTGGGGAGGCTACTTTGCGTTAGCTCAGAGACAATAATAGCTTAAAGACAATATTGTTAAAGGTTGCGCTGCAGGCTTACAAAGACACAATGTTGCTCCAAAAACAATAGCACACAAGCTTAAAGTATAAATTAACCTCGATAGAGGGCAGGGCTTGAAGAATGAGGGAAATTATGGGTTAATAAGTTCAAATTACGGCTGTCTCTAAGTATTAGTATTGGTGACGGGCTGTCGAAAACATAATCCCAATTGTTTCGTTATTGACAGCCCGTCAACCAGTAGAGACAACACGTCACCTTTAAGGTTACTCTTGCTTCTTTTGCCCTACGTGGCCCTTATATTGGGGTCCCACTTAGAGTTTTTAGTCGTCGTATGGAAGTCATCGGCCTCGGGCCTGCCAGCTCGGTGGCCTTGATCAAGCATTACGTGCATTTAGGGTTATAATCAGATTTGGCTTAAACATGGTTAGTGTTAGTTTTGGGCTCAAAAGGGTAAAATAATTGTCCAATTTGAATGAAAATTAGTACATGCGACCCTGATATGATTCAAAATATGACGGAGGTCATTTCAATGTCACTAGAAGTCAATTAAATGTCAAAATGGGTAAAATTCTCAAGTTTGTCTAATTTAAATAAAAATTAGTTTATGTAATGTTGATACAGGGTGTCCCAAAAAAAGAGGCCCCTCATTACGCCCTCTTTTTCTCCTATTTCTGAAACGTTGATTAAATATAATTATTTTGGTATGTAAAGAAACCTTTAATCGTCAGCTTTAATAAACCAAAACAATTATTTCAATTGGCTCACAAGTTTTGAAGATATGCTCTTTTGAATAAAAGTACCCGTTTTTCACTCTGTCCACGGATAACAAACAGAGTGGTTGGGATGGCTCATGCTGTGGAGTGGAGCATGATGCAGTCATGTCTACAGTAGAATTCATCTCGACCTTTGCAGGACTTAACCCCATTAAAAGCTATTAAACCAAGATAACACTCATTGAAACAGCTCAACTGATTAAATCGGATCTTCTCTGGTTGTGCACAAGTGTCTGTTTTCATGTGCGATATCGCAATAAAGCTGTTATTCATAGCTTCAGTTGGGTAACCGATTATAAAGGAAACGAAAGGAAACAATGGTATGTGTGGCTTTGTTCACGAAATCAGACAATGGCGTGCTATTTGTAAACCAGCATTCTTGAAAATGAGCAACATAATGATTGTTGACTTAACACGGTTTCGGAAATAATTTCTTCATATTTTTGGTGTTATCTGTCGTTTACATGTCCTTCCTAAAACACAAAAGTACGACCCTCTCCAAACACCTAAATTAGCTAAAAATTTAGGACATGTTACAAAACTATATTGTCTAGAATTTTAGAAGAGTACTTTTAATATTGGCCGGTTATTTTTCACACAGCGACGTTAACTAGGCAATGTACTATTACCTATAACATTAACTAAAACACCAAAGTACGAATATTTCCAAACATCTAAATTAGCTAAAAATTTAGGACATGTTAAAAACTATATTTTCTAGAACTTTAGAAGAGTACTTTTAATATTGGCCGGTTATTTTTCACACAGCGACGTTAACTAGTCATATCCCCATACTTTTAACGTAGGGCTATTTGTAGAGGTCACGCGTCAATGGGAAAGAGCACTGTGTATTGTGTATAGGAAAACGGACAGTAACTGCAGTATGGTTCCTTTATGGCAAAATCCAAGATATTCGCAAACGTGTTACTGAATGCATTCGCAAGTATCCGGCGCACAAGGATGGTGCGCAACACAATTGATGCAATGAGGACCAGGGTTGAAACCAGTATTCGCCAAGGAGGCAACCAGGTAGAGGGCAGAGCAGCACAGTAAACTCACTTCAGAAGAACTAAAGACAAACCAAACAGCCTTTTAGGGCTACCTTTTATCCTAAAAAGAGAAATTATTTATGTTGTAAATAAAAAAAAAGTAAGAAACATAATAAAACAAAAAGGCATAAATAACGAAGAAAAAATAAGTAATTGCAAGTAAAGCAAAAGAAATCCCATTCGGCATCCATTTAACCCACAAATTAATGACACTATTAACAAAATCCATTGTCCATAAACCCACCGGTAAAGCCTATTCCATAAATAAAGTTATTTTATAAAGTTATCATTGAGGAATTTTTGATATTCATGCATGGTATGTGTACTCCTTTTCAATATTTGAAGTAGCGTGGACAGAGTGAAAAACGGGTACATTACTTTAAAAGAGCATATCTTCAAACGTTGTGAGCCGATTGATATAATTGTTTTGGTTTATTAAAGCTAACGACTCAAGGTTTTTTACATACCAAAATATATTTGATCAACTTTTCAGAAATAGGAGAAAAAGGGCGAAATGAGGGGGGGGGGACACCTTGTATGATTCAAAACATAATGGATGTCATTTTAAGTTCATCAGAGGTCACCCAAAGATTATTATTAAACTTAGTGCCTACAAAGTCAGTTCGAGGTCATTGGAGGTCATTTCAAGGTCATCACTGGTCTTCGTGGTCTCATTCAAAAAGTTCTACCTCCATCGTCACATCTCTGTGTTATCTTACGTGCCAGGAAATTTAAATTACCATGATTATACTCTTAAATCTTGGCTACAAAATACAACTTATTTGATGAAAATGTGACTTTTGGTTGTTCAGGTGTGTTGGTTAAGCGAATACAGATTTGGTACATCGAAAACAGTCTGAAAAGAAAGGTTAAATCAGTACATATTTATTTCTGAAAATGATTAAACTGCTTTAACTGTGATCAAATATTTTAATTTAAACAATGTCTAACGCTTCCATCTTAATGGATATCGTGTATCTTGCACAACAAAACTGATAACAGTTTCAGTATAGCGCTCATGTTGACCCTTTTCCATAGGTTGTTGACTTCGATTGGGTGAGCACTTTTTGCTTGTAAGTCGTATTATTGTTTCATAAGTTAAATCAAATAAGTCGTATGCACAGTTTCGTAAGTATATACAGGGTTATTAACAAATTGTTCATTTTATGTTTACGTCAAGATGCATCCATTGCTTAAAATAAAGACGTAATATTACGAAAAAACCTTAAATTTTGCTTAACTATTGTATGTCTGTTGAGCCCGTCGATGTTTATATAAAACACGTTTAATTTTGTTTTGAAGAAACAAGGTACGTCAGGGAGCTCAAATAACAATTAAATATTTATCATGAGGATGCGATTGGACAACTACATCTTAAAAACATTTTATGGAGATTATCCAGAGCTACAATATGATGCTCACTGCACTTTTGACTTCAGTTCTTAACCGTTTCCGACGTACTAAATCTATATTCGCTTGCATTAACATATCTAAACAAACAAAAAATACATTGTCATCAAATAACTTTTATTTTGTAGCCCAGATTTAACAGTATATTCATGGGTAATTTCAACTTCCTGGCACGTAAGACACCTGAGATGTGTTGATGGAGGTAGAACTTTTTGAATGACCATCGTAAGATCGCAGCATGTCTAGTTTTTCCTTTTCTTTCTCGCAACCTTGATATAATTTGATCTAGCTTCCTAATTATATGATCGATTATGACCAAACATGGGCAAAAACTCCACCACCCCAGCATTTACACTTTGACATGACCCATTTGGGGTCAACTGTCACGCATGAGCAATTTAGGCGAAACATGTGATTTGTTTTCCAACAATGCTGCTTCTCCTTCAGATCACATGGTACAGGAATGAGACTTGAACATTGACATTGGCTATAGCCGGAATTTATAAGTAATAACACAAAATTGGGGTCAACAGGCATTAAGGTGGTATTTCCGGTACATAACCAACTACTTTCAAAATGATTCTTTTCCTATACCGTATATTAAATAGTACAGAGATGAGATGAGACTGGCACATATTCATGGACATTAGCTTGTGTCTATGGGGTAAACACATATTTTGAGTTCAAGGTCATCCAGAGGTCAAACAGGGTTTGATTACTTAAAATCACCTTATTTGCTGTATATTAAGTTCTGTGGTCATCAGAATAATGAAAAAAGGCTCGAGCATCACATACATTTCAGGTTATAATCAGATTTGGCTTGGAATGAAATTTATTAAATGTGATGTTATGACAATTTAAAATATGATAAAGGTCATTTCAAGGTTAATGGGCAAATTGTGTTATTAGATGGATTTTAATGAAACTTAGTGCATGCATCTTTCACGAAAAGACGATTTTGTCCAAGATCATCACAGGTCATTTCAAGGTCATCAAACGTCATTTTTGAGGTTAATTAATTAGTATTTGCTATTGGCATGCAGAGTGTTTTTCGTTTTGTTGTTTGTTTGTTACTATCTTAATTAATCTGTTTATTGGGTGTGGTATTTTACTCTCCAAAGATTTTCGCCACTTGTATCCGCGGCCTAAGCATAAAATATATTAAAGCATTCATTAAAATTATATAGTTAGAAGTCAATGATACACTTAAAGTAAATATTTCCACGATCCTACCTTGCTCTGTTGTAGCATTCCGACGCTTGTTTTCTTCATTTTCTCTCTTGATAACATCTGCAAAAATAACAAGTAGATAAATTTATTAGAAACATATATGGAAAACGTGGCTCAGGAGAGAATATATAACATTGTGGAAGCGGTAATCCTAATCGTTACTATATGTATATGGTCAATGATCATCAATGAGTATTTCAATCAGAGTTTATGAATTTAACGGTACCAATTCAGATTACGATGTATTTATTTCTGTATTTATTTCTTTATTTATTTATTTGGGTACATGTACCGGTAGTCAAGTTGGTATTTACAAAAATGTACAGTTTTATTAATTCATAACACGTGTAAGTTGTTGTCTGGTGTAACTCAGAATGAAGAGTGAGAATGCTATAGTTATTATAGTTTCAGTTGGATGAAATATTACGCATAGTAACAATACTGTGTGAGCTTTGTTTCCGAAATGAGAACAATAGTCTGCATATTGTTATGCAGCATTGTTATGGTAAATAATAGTACAACTCATTGTTGCTAATGTCAAACTTGTCACACAAGTTAATGAGAGCATGATATAGTGTCCGCTTCATTTACGTACGTCATAGCCCGCTTCCTTGAAAATTACTTTCGCTTCAAACGGGCGAGCCCGAACTTTACCCACACAATTTCTCTTTTTTCAGGAGAAATACGCATAAAAATATTGCAACGAATGTCAACTTCGAATAGAGATAAACTTGTTTTTGCAACATACCTGACCTTTAAAGAAACTAAAAGGATAAAAGAATAAAGTAAATATAATACCGGGTAATAGAAACTTGAGTAACAGGTATCAGGAGAGTTTATAATGAAATGTAAACAAGGAATAGGCTTAAAGGAAAACGTACAAAAGACGTAATGCACCTGTCAATTGCATCCCCGGCCCTTGGGTACCCGGGGATTGGCCCGGCCCGAGACTTGCCATCACGTGACCCGGGAATTAACTCAAACATTGTGTTGACCGGGACTGGTATAAGAATTGACGTCGGCCAAAACCCGAATAATTTGGGTGAGACCCGGGATTGGGTCGTAACTTACCCGGGGTTTTCCAACCAGTAAAATGGGCCGTGAACATTGCCATGGTTTGTTGACAGGATGCCCGCATTTATGGGCCGGGGAATGCTATGCACTTGGCCGTACTTAAGCCGGATTAGCCGTGGATATATAATAATAATCCACTGATAAAAATAGAAGGATATACAAATTGAATTAAATGTTTTGTGTTAATATACTGATTTATATTTTCATGTAGCATTTAACAATATCATTAATCAATAATCTTTGAAAAGATGTTAAATATTATCCAAAATGGGAACCCCATGAAACAAAATTAATAACAAAAGTTTGACCAATTTCATCACACAATATAGATTGCCATTTTATTTTAAAAACAAGGCAAGTTGGATGGGGTATGGGACTTTACAGAACAGCCTCATAATTGAAGTTGCATTTTGGATTGACATCAAAAAATCTTATATTAGGCCTGTAATGTTATGTGCTTAAAACGTTTATGCCAAGATCGAACATTCGCCACTCCCGTATCCTGGATAGATGTGATGCCGTTGATTTGTTTCATTTCACATCTTATCTAGGCATATATGTTTTTAATCATATCGGCCTACAGTAGGCCCTATCAATATACGATATTCCCGGTTTATTCCCAGCATTTTTCAACCTTTCATGCCTCGTAAAAATATTTAAAACAAACAAACAAGAATGCATTCTACATAGAAGTGGTGGCACAAGAAAATTAGAGGGACAACCTCTAATTTCCGTCCCCCTTGCCACTGTAGAGCATGAAAAGTGCATGATAAAAGTGGAGTGTAGGATGCGTGCTGTTAGACATATGCCCTCCTATGAAATAATGTCGTGTCAGACCAAAGTCTTTGAAATGGTTCCAAGTCAGCAAAAAACATCTAAATCAAGCGATGCTAAGATCATCATTAGTGCTCGTGCCCCACAAAATATAATTTAACAACCGCGTGATCTATAGTATAATAGCTACAAAATCTGCCCTAGGTTATGCCTTTGGCGACGAAACCTCACTCCATGGAAGACATGCCTGCCGAATTTTGAACCCGCGTGACAAGATCGTCGCGATATTAAAACCAAACGATCTAGGCTTATATCCGATGCCCAGGGGTCGGGAAAGTAAGCCGTGGAATACTCGGGGTTTGCATCGGGTTGTATCAGATATTTGCCCCGGGTGGTCCGGGGAGTGGCTCAAGATTTTCCCCGGGAGGGTCCGGGACTGGCCAGGGGTTTACCCGGGACTTGAACTTTTAAACCCAAAATCGCCGGCCCACGACCCGGCCATATCCGGGTACCTAGGGGCCGAGGTTGCATTTGATATGTGCATAAATTGTTCATAGGCGTGTAATTGTCATATACATTACACGTTAGCAAGAAGTCATACGTTTACGAGTCGTTGCCAAAAATACCTTTTCCCAAAATCACTTCAGAATGCACAAAAAAAACCACATTGACTGTTTAAGTTAACAATATCTAAGTATTAAATCAAAGATAAAATATGATTTATAATGATTTGATACATAAACATTAAATGCATGCACAATCAAATACATCTATTTTGAATGTTACTTATCCAGCAGCATACCAATTTCAAGTTATATTGTTCTTGATGTATATCCTGATTCACTTGTCCTGCGAAGATCACTGTTCAGCGAAGTCCACTGAAGACTTTTTTATCCTTTGCCTAAAGTCCTCGCACGGTTGACTATCTCCATAATGGTGCAATTTTCACCTTTAACACAGTTTCCAAAACTTTTGTCGGCATATATCGATGACCGTTGATTTTGTTCGCTATTTCGCGGTGCAAAAAATATGGCCTAAAAATATACTAAATTCACCACTCACATTTCAAAATCGGAAGTTGTCTTCATCCGCCACAGATAATTGCTTTTGAGATAAAATGTCCGGTTTTTTCTGCATGTTATCATTGAAGACGCTTGTCGAATTCATATGAGCTGATATTGAGAGATTTAAAGTGAACATGTCGGTAGATATGGTCGCTACAATCTCATACTCACTATGGACTATATTAGCCGAATTTCGTTCTTACATAAAATGCGTAGTGATTTAATGTTGCGCCCCCTTAAGCGCGTGCGTATGTACACCAGCGCCATCGAACTCCAGCGAGTGATGCTGCGCATAAAAAACATATTTTTTTATTTTTTGCTCACTACGGTCGTAAATTTGAGGACTTTTTTTTGAGGACTTTTGCCCCACCGCACGGCCCGCTCTGCGTACGGGCCTGGGCATAGCCAGTGGGGCAGTATAGTGCCCCTACAAAAATTGAAGGGCGGAAAAGGAGGAAAAGAAAAGGTCTACTTTTTCGGTCTGATTTCCCAAAAATTGAAAGAAATAACCCGACAACTGAAAACATATATAAAATAACTGCCAATATACCGGAACGAAAATGTTACAAAAACAGGACAAAATATTAGCAAAACTGGGTTGAAAATTTTGTTTTGCCAAAGCCACCCAGGCTCATTTCAATATCCGGGATTTTTAGGCAAACGAAAGGGGGAAAAGTGGAAAGAAAACAAGGAAGAAAACAAGAAGAAACGAGGAAGAGTAGGCCTACGTTCTAAGTCATTGCGCATCATAATTATGTTCATGCTTGAAATTTGTGACGGGAAGTCGCATCCACTGGAAATCCATTCTAAAATACATATTATGCATTATCATGACATGGTTATGGCCTATAGGCTATGCTTAATCTAGATGGTCGGAAAAATAAGTTAATAATAGGGGCCTAATGCAAAATGATGCACCAATTGGCTTTTAGTTTGAGGATAATATTCCCCTCACAAGTCGGGTCCGTTGAAAGCTGTTACATGTATGCCCAAAATAATACGAATAATAAGTGTAAACTTTTACACCAAATGACTTTATTGTGCCTTTCATAACTTTTTGAAAATAATTCTCCAACTTCTGAGGGAGCACATCCCCTCAGGCACCCTTCTCCGTCAAAAAAGAAAAGGCTAACTTGCATTTATCCATATAGGCCTAATTGAGCAGGTTCATACCCATGCAGAAGTCAGGTCCGCAGGAAATTTGTTAGGAATTATAGGCCTATCTTTCATAGATATAATGACTATAGGCCTCTTATAGCACATCCCCCTCACGAAAAACAGAAAAGCCTAAACTTAGGCTGAATTGAAGGAATTATTGAGCACGAGTGTTAAATATAGGCGGAGACTGGGGTAATTGTGGCCCCAGGGTAATTGTGGCCCCTTTGTCTTTATCAGGGTGTCTTTATACTAAGCATTGGTCTAGGTGACTTAACTTTGTATTGTATGAAAGAGTGGTCTTTATGTTACTGTTTGGTGAAAAAATATTCAAATAGCATTAAAAATGTTTATGAGGGGGGTCTAATTAGCGGAGCGACATCGCAAATGGCTCTAAAAAAGTGGCAAGTCCACTTTTTATTCATGGGGGTGGTACTTATTGGTTGTATCACTGACTATTTTGTATGTGTTTGACATGAAAGGTAATCATAACAGTTCCCATTGATATAACAATTTTATAAAAGAATTGTTTATTTAATGAGCTAAATTTGCATATTATGTAATACCCGGCTTGGGGTAAATGTGGCCCCTGTTCATGTCTTAAGCAAATTACTTGCATCTGACCCCCTAAAAAGCTATTTTGGTCATTAATCTGTTATATGTTAATCAAATTAGCCATTTGGGGTCATTATTGAAACAAAAAGACATATTTAGTATGTTTTCAAGCAAAACAAGGAAGTATAATGAACAGTCAGATCCGGCCGCAGTTTCGGCATGCAAAATTAGCATAATAACAAGTATTTTACAAAATGCCTTAAAATGCCCTTTTCTGGTAAATAAACCAGTCCAAATGGCCTAGAATTATCGCAATGACTATAAAACATGTTATTAATAGTTATCAGGAAGAACTGGATTCACAATACTCTTTAAATTCTTTATTTTGTTCAGGGGCCACATCTCCCCAAAAACATTATGTTAATTATTATGCAAATTGCAATATATTTATGATTATATTTATCACATCTTATAGGTACCCATTGCCTCTATCCACTCATGCAGAAATTGTACTTTTCCAGTTCATACTTAAAGAATTACATGGTAAAAATGCAAAAGGGGGCCACAATTACCCCAGTTTCCCCTAAGCCTAAAACTAAAATTCGCGGCTCAGTTGGAAATCTGTAAAAAAATATATGCTCCGAAAATAACCAATAAACAGTTGAGTTTTGATGTGTCCGGAGAATTGAAAGTCTGCAAAATGTCGTCGAGGGAGCAAAGTTATTCTGCAGCATTTAAGCTCAATTATGAAAAAGAGCAACATTTTTTTAGCATTCTCCGATTTCTCACGTTCGCTTGAAAGAGTGTATCCCGAGCCCGCGATTTAATTCATAAATTGGATAGTAAAATTAGCAGGAGCTAGCAGGCACTTGGGCTAGCTACAACCCTGATCATGCTATAGGCCTACTCGCAAAATTATTCCCGTTGCGCCAGTTCACGTTCACAATATCGTTTGCGGCTGGGTTTTGAGACTAGGGAGTATGTGATTTATGAGACGTCTTTGAATTATGATACTGTCAGGTGACTCGGCACTGAAGAGTCTTTGATATCAGAGACGTCTTTGAATTAGCAGTGCCCCCGAACTGATATTATTGATTATCTATCGACATTTGAACATCATTTCTATATCTATGCCTTCACTGAAACATGGTTTAGATCAAACTCACACCACTTCACGCCATACATAAATTCTGCCAGTCACATTTCCCCAATATGAAATTTTTTAAAGTAAAATTTTAATTTTACTTCATTAAAGTTTGGCGGAGGCGGGGTTCGAACTCACGGCGCACTGCTTTGACCACACTATGAACCCAGCGCCTTAGACCACTCGGCCACTTGTCTTGTTGGAATCCATTTGAAACTTATTTGAAGATATAATCGCAACTTCAACATAGGCCTACCACGTGACAAGCAAAGGCAGAAAACGTACCATATTTTGGATTTGTATTTGCCTAAAAACATTAATGTGTATTATTAGCGCTCAGTTGTTGTTAACTGCGTGTTATATAGGCCTATACAAAAAAATCCAACAATAAACATGATAAATGGGCGTCTATATGGACAATACATTATATCGATTTTGACACGTGCTCGTGTCTCAGTACATTTCCATGGTCAGTAAAATACTATAGAGGAACCTACCATTTTTCTTGTATACACGTTCGATGTTTTGATCAAGTATGTGAATAATCGACATTAGACCCCAAATGTTTTTTCAGGAAATAAAAGATTAGATTACCATAAGAACGAAACAGTAATCTTTGGTTGGGTCTAATGTAATATTCACATAGAATTTTCAACGTTTTTTCTACCCTTATTCTTGCTCAATTAAAAAATATTTTGGCGTATATAAAATTGAAATAAAATTCTCTGCCTCTTAAACGACATCAAATGTGCCACAATTGGGTATCACGAATCGTTATAGTATAGTGCCTTAGGGTCGAAATCGTTACACGAGTGACAAAAGTGCCAAATTTGGTACACAGGTTTGTATGACCCTAAAGTTCATGAAAAGAAGCGGCTCCAAAAATATGGACTTTATTTTGGCCTTTTTTGGGCTAAAAACCCCAATTTTTGGTCAAAAATACAACTTTTTTGATATTAATGTATGTAACCTATAGTCTAGGGGTGGGCACTGACCCAATTTTTTTTTCAGGAAGCAGTTTTTCTATGGCCAAATTTCATCAGGAAAAAGAATCTGTCAAAAAAAATTTCACCAGATGAAGTCTTCGGTCGGGTTTTGGCGAAAATTCAAAATGGCCGCCAAAATAGGTGTTTTTTAGGGATTTTACCACTATTAGTATAGTTTTAGTCCAAAAGCACCAAGTAATATGTCTTTCTATAAGTTTTTGAGGCCGCTTATTCTATATCTGCCATTAATATAATGGCCATATGAATATCTAGATGGCTAAAATTCAAAATGGCCGCCAAAATAGGTGTTTTTTCAAGATTTTGCCACTTTTTGTATAGGTTTAGGCCAAAATCACCAAGTAATATGTCTTCCTATTTTTTTTTGAGGCTGCTAATTCCAAATCTACCATTTCTATAATGTCCAAATGAATATTAGGTTAGATAATGGTAACAATTCAAAATGGCCGCCAAAATCACCTTTTTAAAAAAGACTTTCTGCGGACAGTGAGCCATTTATATTGATATATTGAGTAATGTGTCTTTTTAGGTGTTTTCATTTCGCAGACTATGAATCTCTACTCTATTAAAAGGGCATTTCGTGATCCACAGCCTCATCCCCCACTTTTCTCAAAAAAGTTGAGATTTTTATATCACTGGAAACCTCTGGCTACATAATGTTTATGTACAAAATATTTCTTGCAGATTAATTCGTTTAGCAAAGATAACGTGAAATTTGAATTTCGTTCTGGTGCACCAGAACGAAATTACAATGCATTGTTTATGGAGCAGTGTAATACATATAATCATGCATAACTCGCGAACGCAAAATCGGAATCAACTGAAATTTTGGGAATAGGTTTTTTTTCGTGGATATCTAATGAAAAATGACATAAGTAGAGGATGCTAGGATCACGAAATACACCTTTAAGCGATATGATTAATAGTGGCAATAATCACCGCAATAATCAATGTACCGCACCAAGGCATTTGTTTTTTATATTATTGGTAGGCACGACTGTATATGGTGTCAATTGTGTCATTTCAGCTTCATAACAGCTCACCATATAACAGCGGAAAAGCAAATATGAAGCCATAATATCGCTTAAGTGTTGCTGGATCACCGGGTAGTTCAGCTCTACAGCGAGGAATGCATGGTTAAGTCTTTCGCTAATCTAAGAAATGGATCCTTTGTGATCGGTAGAATGATATTTCAGTGTCTAAGGGCTAAAGAAGACAATGAACAATAGAAGCAAATGGTGCCAGCCAAATTGAGGCAAGTGAAATGACAGAGGACTGGATCAAGAAGAGTGTCTGATGACAACATAATCTCTGGGCAAAAGAATCCTCGCTGACTATGACCAATTCAAATCTCTAATCAAAAATCTGAAGATTGGTTTGATAAAGTCAGGCAATTCAGTTGGGATGAACGAAAATACTTAGGACATACATGCAAAAACAGATACCTACTAAAAGAAACACAAGCAGAATTTGATGTCAAAAATGACTATAGAGGACGAAATCTACATGGAAAATTGCATCGGGGAATACTTTTTACAAAGCTACTTTCAATGCTACTGTTTCCAACTCATGGATCCGAAAGAATAAACAAGGAGCATCCAAGGGCTAGAGAAAAATGTGAGAATCGGAAAGAGAGAGACAGAGAGAGAGAGGAAGGTGTTGTTAAGAGACTGCAGATGTAAGCCTTGAATTTTCGATAAAGTGTCACTTGGAAAATCAACATTTTCTTGTTCCCAACTCCTGACCAAAGACAATGTTTACTGTGTGAAATATGATGCCTGCTAGATCATCCAGACTGACTTCATAGTCTGGTAGGCATGACCATCTATCTGGATTTGATTTACCATTTGAAGCTTAACAGAGCTCGGAGTACTTAATGGCATGCTTCTTGTAGTCTAATTGCTAGTGTATAGGCATTCAAAGTGCTCAACTCTGACAAAATATTGAAGTCAGGGTATACCAACTTGTTTATTGGATTCAAGGCATCCTGCATCTGCAGGCTCTTAGCAACACTTTCTTCTTGAATCAGTCCTCTGTTAGTTCACTTGTCACAATTTGGCTGACATTATTTGCGAATATTGCATGGCTACTGTCTCTTTGACACTGAAATATCACTCTACCGATCAAATTCAAGCATCCATTTCTTAAATTAGCGATAGACTTGAAGTTGCATTCCTCATTGTAGGGCTGATCTACCCGCTGACCCAGCAAGACTTTAGCGATATTGTGGCTTCGTGTTTGTTTTTGAGCTGCTATGGTTAACCTGAAATTACACAATTGACATACAGTTGTGCGTACTAAAAAACCTTGGTGCAGTACATTTGTCATAATGGTGGCTCTTGTACCATTATAAATATATTATCAGATATTGCCACAATGATTAATCAAATTTGATTATTATCGAGTAGAGATTCATGGTCTGCGACATGAAAACACCTAAAAAGACACATTTTTATTACTCAATATGGGTCCCTGTCAGCAAATTCTTTAAAAAAGGTGATCTTGGCGGCCATTTTAAATTTTTGCCATATTTTGATCTAGATATTCATATGACCATTATATTAATGGCAGATATGAAATCAGCGGCGTCAAAAACATATAGAAAGACATATTACTTGGTGCTTTTGGCCTAAAACTATACAAAAAGTGGTATAATCTTGAAAAACACCTATTTTGGCTGCCATTTTGAATTTTAACCATCTAGATATTCATATGGCCATTGTATTAATGGCAGATTTGGAATCAGCGGCCTCAAAAACATATATAAAGACATATTACTTGGTGCATTTGGCCTAAAACTATACAGAAAGTGGCATAATCTTGAAAAAACACCTATTTTGGCGGCCATTTTGAATTTTAGCCATCTAGATATTCATAAGGCCATTATATTAATGGCAGATTTGGAATCAGCGGCCTCAAAAACATATATAAAGACATATTACTTGGTGCATTTGGCCTAAAACTATACAGAAAGTGGCAAAATCTTGAAAAAACACCTATTTTGGCGGCCATTTTGAATTTTCGCCAAAACCCGACCTAAGACTTCATCTGGTGAAATATTTTTTGACAGATTCTTTTTCCTGATACAATTTGGCCATAGAAAAACTGGTTCCTGTGTAAGTTTGCAGAAAAAAGTCCTTGTCAAATACATTAATATCAAAAAAGATGTATTTTTGACCAAAAATTGGGGTTTTAAGCCCAAAAATGGCCAAAATGAGGTCCATATTTTTGGAGCCGCTTATTTTCTTAAACTTTAGGGTCATACAAACCTGTGTACCAAATGTGGCACTTTTGTCACTCGTGTAACGATTTTCGCCTTATTTGACCCTAAGGCACTATACTATTATATATGATGTGCAGTTAATATTCATATTTTCTTTTATACAGAGGATGCTTCAGTTTTGACAGGAAAAATATTTTCTTGAAAACCCTCTCACTCGGTTATTTATAAAAAGGTAACCACGCTTCCCTAGAATGCGCAATAAACTAGCATTAATTTTTTTTTCTTATTCTAACAACAAGCGTTTCTAAAATGCAGTATGGCGAAATGTGGTGTAGATCAAACAGTGATGCAGATGTAATTGATTTGGACGGTTACACTTCTGTTAATTGTCATAGAACTGGTCAAAGAGGGGGTGGAGCTTCTCTTTTTATTGATAACAACATTGAGTTCACGATTAGAGATGATCTTACCATCAAGTGTAATAATTGCGATTCAGTCTTCATTGAAATCAATAGCCCGCGATCTAGGAAATAATTCCTAATATCTCATACCCTAGTTTGTATGCCTTTATCTAATCTTGCCACACATGACAACTTACTAATTAGCCCTAACCTGGAAAAGAGTCTGTCCAGGAGTAGGAATGTTTTAGCCTTTTTTAGAAACATGTTTGCAATTGGCTTATAGCCATCACATGCTGACAATACACATAACTGATTGGTTAATCAAAACTAGCAGTGTCATGGCCAGGCCTGATTACAAAGTAAACATATCATTCTGTAGAGAAAACTGTGCAGCAAGCGATTTACTTCAGAAAATTACTACATTGCACAGAAGTCCATTATCTATACTCTATAGTTAATTGAATGTTAGCTAATGTTTATTGACTCTTGTAATAACCCATGTGTAGGCCGCCTATAAACCTGTATAATATTGGTGACCCTGACAAAAGCTAGCAAGAGAAAGCTGTGTAATTATTTTGTTTACTTGTGATAAGATACAATTTTCTTCGTAGTTATAGCCAAATTTGTTTCCTAGTAGGTGACTTAATAAAATTCCTTTAAAAAGGAATGGGCGCCCAATGTGAGCTTGGTCGTGATGTGGTAAATTTCATGGTTTTTAGATTTGGTATTATTATCTCTTGCAAACCCGGTGACACCTCATTATAGAAATCGGACCTGTCGATAGGTTGTAAGAGGGGATAGCCTTTTCCAGGCATGAATTGGGCCATAATTTAAGGAAAGTTTTGCTACTTTGCAACGCAATAAAAACCTAAATGCAAAACGAGATCCTGTAGGTGGTTCCCGAGGTGGCTTAAAAAACTAAATGCAAAATGAGGTTTTTAAAAAAATATTGTTTTCCAGAGTCAAGACGCACGTATCATTATTAAGCCTCATAAGACTTATTTATTGTCGAATAAGTGCAGAGTAGGTTAGATATGAATATTGAATGTTAGACCAAAGTAGCTCAAAGTACATGTACTATACACCTGATCCGTGAACTTCTCTTTTTTAAAGACAAATTCTTGTTTGGTACATTATTTAGTTTACCATCAGTTTTATATTTTCCAATTATGTATCATTTCACTCCAAATTGTGTGCCCAGTTCATGGACAGCCTTGTGGCCATAACTACTTGCTTTCACTATCTCGTCCATAGGCACTCAGTGCACGATTTTTAGGCCGAGGGCACTGCACCTCACGCTCTGCGTTTAGCAGTGTCCTCATCCATCTCATTGACGTTTTTCATAAAAATAATTGCTTTTTCCATTATATTATTCCTTATTGTAACTCATTGTATCATAATTATATTGTTGTATATGAATGGTTACATGATTGATTGAATTGGGAACATCATCTAAATCTAATTCCACCCTTTCTTTCCACTTTCTCCCTTCTCTCATATCCGGCCGGGGGTTTCTCTCCCCCGCTCGCGATTATTTTTTTCATACATCATATTTGACAATTTGTTCCGTTTTTGATAATCAAACACGGAATAAAGCAAAAGTCTGAAATCAACTGATTTTACCACATGCGTATTATATAGGCATAATTATGATGTACGAAAAAATAATCGCCCCGCTCCTATCCTGTCCTCGATTTTCTAACCCTAACCCTAACGCTAACCCTAACCCTAAACCTAACTCTAACCCGAACCATAAAAATTCGGACTGGCGGTGGTTCGGTCAGCCCCCCCCCCCCCACGCAAAATGGGTTGATCCTCCCCTGAAATTCACTTTGTCCCTCTTGTAGTTGGTAACTTCAGTCAAAGGCGGTCAGCCTCCCCCTCCGCCTAGAGGAAAAGAGGGTGTGTGCTTCATGGAGTTGTATGTGGAGAGAGAAGAAAGGGAGGGTGGGTGAGAAAGGGACCGGGAGATGAGGGACAGGCGAAGAGGGGAAGGGAAAAATTAAATCAAGTTCCCAATTGCGGCACCACTTTCACCAAAAGACCCTTGAAGTTTTATTAACTGAACTAATATCGAGTTGGTTCAAATAGTGATAATAATTATTATTATGATGAGAGAGGGGGCGCCTGACCACTTCCAATGACAGTATAATAAGCCCTATGCTGAATTATATTTAAAAAAGATAAATTGATGAGCAAATCTTTGTTAAAGAAGCCAAGTTATAAATCAACTCACATAACCCCTTCGGTTTTCGTTTGGTACAATACACAAAAAGAAATTGAGTTAAAATAGTGATTATAATATTACATGTATTATGATGAGCGCTTGACCACTTAAAAGATAACTAACCCTACATAGTATATCTATCGGTATTTGGCAGCATGCTTAATTTTATTTAAAAAGATAAATTGATGTGCAAATCTTGTTTAAAGAAGCCAAATTATAAATAAACTCACTTAAACCCACAATAAACAACCAGAAATGTTTGCTCCAATTTTGCGCAAAATGGGTTGACCCCCCCCCCCTGAAATTCACTTTGCCCCCTCCCCACCCTTGTACCCCCGTAAAATGCCTGCCGCCGCCACCGCCCCCCACCCCCACCCCCCACCTCCACCACCCACCACTGATATGGTTAGTTTGCGTAAGGGATTAGAGAGACTGCTCATCTGCACAAGCCCGCTCAGTGTTATGCTAATTCTCTGCATTGTTTTACCGTACAGGTTAGACACTTTAGGTAAAGGTTTACACCCAGTCGCCTTTGGAACAGCGGTTTTATTCAATAAAAGTCAATCAATCGTCGCGATAACGTAACGACTGAGTTTAAACCTTTACCTAAGGTGAGTAACCTGTTCTGTAACAAACAATGAAGAGAATTAGCATAACAAGCGGCCTTGCGCTCTCTAATCCCTTATGGAAACTAACAATGAAGGAACGGTGTAGTCATGGTTTCGGTCATATCCTTTATCCAAAACAATCAAATTTACGGTTTCTAACAAAGGATAATTAGCATATTAACAAAGGAGGTACCGTAGCCATGGTACCCGTCTAATCCCTTATTAGCGTTGTTGCGGCTCCCGTATGTATATGCACCGTAGATTTTGATGAATAGACTTACGGTTAAAAGTCAATCAGCTTTATGATTTGAAGTACTCAATATGCGTGACACACCACGAAGAGCGTGCTGATATCAATCAATAAATCCCACCTGAAATCGAATCCAAAGTATATACACATAACAATGAGAGGGTTTGTGGTTTGTGCATCGATATATAATAGTAGGTCTAATATCTCACCCTCTCTCAGGCTCCTCTCAAGAAGAGGGGGGGTAGTGGGGGCGGCATGAATTTCTCTTTCGGGGATAGGGGCAAAGTGAATGTCTGGGGTGGGGTAGACAACTTTTGCTCAAAATTGGCGCCACAAGTTTACATTTGCATAATTTTGTGTGTACTATGCCATAAACAATGGCGGGCCAGAATTTTTTCGGGGGCATAGGGAGGGGGCTAAATCAACTAATTTTCTCCCCCGCGGCGCCGCCTATATGTATTTGTTTAAATAAGGTATTTTTTTATCTCAATTTCTATTGTACTAAATAAAAACCGAAGGGATGATATAGGGCTGATTATACTGGCCTATGGAGTGGTCAGGCGCCCTCTCTATCTCTCTCATCATAATGCTCTCTCTCTCTCCCTTTCTTCTCTCTCTCCCACATATCGCCCCAACCCACCCACCCCGTCTCTCTCACTCCCTCTCACCCCCACTCACACACACACACACACACCCCCACACACCTAGAGGGAAAGGGGTGTGTGTGTGTGTGTGTGTGTGTTTCATGGAGTTGTGTGTACCCCTAAAACGCCTGCCGCCGCCACTACCCCCCCAACATTCCCCACCCCACCACTGATATGGTTAATTTGCGTAAGGGATTAGAGACACTGCTTAGCTGGGCAAGCCCGCTCAGTGTTATGGTAATTCTCTTCATTGTTTTACCGTACAGGTTAGACACCTTAGGTAAAGGTTTACACCCAGTCGCCTTTGGAACAGCGGTTTTATTCAATGAAAGTCAATCAATCGTCGCGATAGCGTAGCGACTGAGTTTAAACCTTTACCTAAGGTGAGTAACCTGTTCCGTAACAAACAATGAAGAGAATTAGCATAACAAGCGGCCTTATGGAAACTAACAATGAAGGAACCGAGTAGTCAAGGTTCCGGTCATATCCTTTATCCAGAACAATCAAATTTACGGTATCTAACAAAGGAAAATTAGCATATTAACTAAGGAGGTACCAAGTAGCCATGGTACCCGTGATACATAACAATGAAGGAACCGAGTAGTCATGGTTCCGTTCATATCCTTTATCCAGAACAATCAAACGTTCGGTATCTAACAAAGGAAAATTAGCATACTCACAAAGGAGGTACCTTAGCGGTCATTCACCTAATCCCAGACCCGGGGGGGGGGGTTACTCTCACACAAAAGTGCCTCCCACCCGCGTCCGAACACCTCTGGAATGCACCCTTATTGGGGAATTTTCAAATAACCAAATTGCACCCCTTAATGGCGAAACACATGCAAAATCCTACCCTAAATGGCGTAGCACATGCATAAACCATAACCTAAATCATGGAGAAGAAATAGATTACGTAACGCATTGAAACCTTGTGCCGATTTGAAATCTGACAAGCTATTCATCGAAAGTTACCTTTCGTTTGGGACAAAGGGCTTCCGCCATTAAATCGGTAAGCTGACCCGACAGTGTATTAACGCTTTACCTAGCAGGCTACTGTCAATAAGTGATCAAACGAAAGGCGCGTGAAAGCGACGTCTGGAACGAAAAGTACCTTTTGTTACCATAACACACAAGGATGTGAATGAGTAGCCGTAAGCACAAAAAGCACACATTAGCCGCTGAGTACAGTTCGAGATCACCCCACTGACTTCAGGTGCTTCATTTAAATAAATTGAATGCGCTTGCTGAATGATTACACATCAAGGCTGCCATGTCTACATGTCTATAGTACTAAAAAAAATTAAACAAACGAAGACGGGAATCATGATTGTTTTCTTGTGTCATTTTATATGTAATAAAGCCTGAAGAAGGTACGCCCAGTACCGAAAATTTGATGTACAACTGTTTCCCGTCTTCGTTTGTTTTATTTTATGTTATATATTTCACGGGAGTGCATCTTTAGAGATCCAGTTAAAGTATGTGTGTTTCGTCAACTTTCTGTCTACAAATTGTCTATAGTACTGTAATGGTAATAGCTATACGTATACATGTAACAAATAATAAGTATACCGGTATAGGCCTATATAAAAGTTGTTTCACAAATTGACATTTTATTTTATTTTAAGAATGTCATAAACAGTGGCGTACTGAAGGGGCCAGGGGACAGCTCTTCTGTGAGAGGTCTTGGGAAGGGATGAGGGAGGAAGAGGTGAAAGAGGGGATATGAAGAATGAGAGGGGGATTGGAGGAAGAGAGAAAGAGGAAGAAATGAAGAGAAATAAATAAATAGAAGTAAATAAATAGAAAGGTAAGAAAAATGATAGGAATGAGAGGGGACAAAAAGTAAGAGGGGATGGAGAAGGGAAGGGAGATAAGAAGAGGGAGTGATACTTCAAGGAAAGAATAAGTACAGAGAAAAGAAAAGAAAGGAATGACAAAATGTAGGCCTTGTAGTAATTATTATAGAAACTAAATACAGCCCTACCCCCCCCACATAGGCCTAACACTAACAGCACTATAGGCAGCCATTCGATGATGTCAATGCCTTTATGCGTTACGTATTTAAAACGCCCAGTCAGATGTATTTTACACCTGCCAAGCACAAGTCACACAATTTCGAAAATTGGACGTTGAATGTACACTCTCATGAATATTGATTGGCAACATTTTCCAATATGTCAGCGCTCAAATCGGACACAATAGAACAATAGACCATTCAGTGCGTTGCCCTAAATGATGTCAACTGAGAAATATAAGTGGCGTAAACAGGGAAATGGGCTAATTTGATACCCAAGGTGTCTTTTTGATGTTGCAGACATATAGATACTGAAGAAAACATGCTCATAAGTAACAAGAATCAATTAAAAAGGGGTGATTTGTATCACATTAGTGCGAACTCACTCAAACAATAATATTACTAACCCTAAACGTCTAAGGATTTGGCTGAAAAAGGACCCCTAAATGGCGATGGTTCTGAAAAAGTGCCGCTTTTTCAAAAAGACGTCGTCGACGACGCTGTGTGGTGGAAAACATAGACTTTTAGACGTTTTAGACACGGGTGCGTAGTAAGTCAAGTAGTGAGTGACCCCCCCCCCCGGATCCCAGAGAAGTGGGTATGTTTACATGTTCGTTTAATTTCGAAAGTAACTTGCTAGTGTGTCCACACGAGACATAGGCCTACTTGTAAGTTCACTCCCGGGAGAGGAGAGAGTGGAGGTGAGAGGGAATGCGAGAGACGGGGTGGGTGGGTTGGGGCCATATGTGGGAGAGAGAAGAAAGGGAGAGAGAGCGTTATGATGAGAGAGATAGAGAGAGCGCCTGACCACTTTAAAGGCCAGTATAATCAGCCCTATATCACCCCTTCGGTTTCATGTACAATAGAAATTGAGATAAAAAATACCTCATTTATACAAACACATACAGGCGGCGTCGCGGAGGGGGGGGGGGAGGCGACATGGGAGAAAATTGGTTGATTTAGCCCCCTCCCCATGTCCCCGAAAAAAATCCTGGCCCGCCATTGAAACGAGAACACACATTTTATGACAAACAAGGTGGTGGCAGTACACAAAAAAATATAAAAATGTAAACTTGTTGCGCCAATTTTGGGCAAAAGTGGTCTACCCCACACACCGTCATCATCCCTATATCTTCGTGTTAAAAATTGCCGTGGTAGTACGATAAATCCTCACGTTTTTCAACAACTACGCATGGTGATTTTGAGCTATTTTGTTCGAGATAGGCCGTGCGACTCAGGCTATGCATACAATTTGAGATTTTGAGAGCCGGCCACACTGTTTCTATTCTATGTTTTACGATTTTCGCATGATCAGTATATGGCTGGCCGTAACCGCCACAACGTGGAGCTGCTACGCGTAGCTTACTTTTCGCTTCGCGGAGCTAAATTGACCAATCATGTTAGATCTTTTCATTACGCGGAGCCAGTTGATGCATCATCGTTCCAGAGAGAAAACTCTTGCCAAAATTAATGTTTACTATGTGGATTTTAAATGAATCGAATGTAAATAAACCACAAACAGTTGTACAGGATCAATACCATTGTTTGATTAGTGTATAGTCAATGTTACCTTGCATGCATGTGCCATGTGTGTGGCGTGTTTGTTTGTTTGTCTACTGTGTCAGGCCAGGATCACTGACACCCACGGTACTGATACTGTCATACTATCACGGTGATCATATTGTTGAATGTTGTTGACTTTAAAATAATCATGATGCAGTCATGTCTACAGTAGAATTCACCACGACCTTTGAAGGACTTAAACCCCATTAAAAGCTATTAAACCAAGATAACACTCAATGAAAACAGCTCAACTATGTTACATCAGATCTTCTCTGGTTAAATACACACTGCACTTGTGTCTGTTTTACCTGTGCAATGAACAATGAGCTGGTATTATAGTTTCAGTTGGGTGAATGATTATAAAGCGAACGCAAGGTAACAATACTGTCTGGGCTTTTGTTTACGAAATGAGACAATAGTCTGCTTATTGTTAACCAGCGTTCTTGAAAATGAGAAGCATAATGGTTTGCAGACTTAACACGGTTTAGAAATAATTTGTTCATATTTTTTGGTGTTATCTGTCGTTTACATATCCTTCCTAAAACACAAAAGTACCAATATTTCCAAACACCTAAATTAGCTAAAATTTAGGAAATGTTACAAAACTATATTTTCTAGAATTTCAGAGAATACTTTAAATATTGACTGGTTATTTTTTACACAGTGACGTCATATAGGCAATGGCATAATACTTCTAACATACACTAGGTCACGCGTCAATGGTGAGCGCACTGAGTATTGTGTATAGGAAAACGGGCAGTACCGTAACTACAGTATGTATGGCCTACTACTAGTATATAAAGTAAATCCGAACTGGTTTGCTGAAGGTCGAATTCCGCAGGCCACGCCGCGCAAGATGTACAAATCAGCTCCCGGCGATACACTGCAGATCGCAGAATTGTGTGCATGGTTTACCACCACTCTGCCTAGCTATATAGTTGTGTACAATACTGTATGAGTTTCTTGTGAGTGCATGTCCATCTTAATAATAAGTCGGTTCGTACTTTTCATAAATTACTTTTTGAATCATAACTATCGTGACCGAGGATATCTTGCAACTACGTGAAGCTCGTCTGGCAAATTCTTAAAGACTAAATTCGCTTCACGTAATGAGTAAGTCGTACTTGATTGGTCAGTTTTACCTCCGAGTAATGAAAAACTCTAACATGATTGGTCAATTTGGCTCCACGGAACAAAAAGTCAGCTACGCGTAGCAGCTCCACGTTGTGGCGGTTGCGGCCTACCATATCAGTATCCCATATGATATTTCTATTGTAAGAAAATTTTATTTGTTGTCACGTAAATCACAGGTTTCGTTTAAATGTACTAACTGGAAATTAAATGTACTAATTAGTGAGGACCGGTATTTTGCTGTGGATATGTTTAACTGCAATTTTGTTTTTAAACATTTGACGACCTGGGTAAAAATTTTGATAATATTCAACTCTTTGAGAAAATTATTTTACAAAGGAATGCTGGTAAAACCAGGTGCAATACAATGTACATTATTGACACACTATCACGCTCTTTATCTTCGTCAATAATAGAATAATCGATTTCAATCGAATTGAATGCATGAGTTTGTAGTTGACTACTGAGCGACCTAAGCGATCGATTGCTAGCCAATCAGATAGAACTCCTTTTCTTGCGTTCAGTGAAATACCACTCGCCTGTCGCTCACTACCACTCGCCCGTCGCTCACCAACGGAGTATTAAATTTATATTTATCGTATAGGACGTCGACGGTGTGCCCCACCCCATAAATTCACTTTGCCCCTTGCGTTGATGTGGCTTCAGTATGCATATGCACCGTAGATTCTGATGAAGAGACTTACGGTTAAAAGTCAATCAGCTGTATAATTTGAAGTACTCAACATGCCTGACACACCACGAAGAGCGTGCTGATATCAATCAATAAATCCCACTTGAAATCGAATCCAAAGTATTATACACATAACAATGAGAGGGTTTGTGCATCGATGCATATATAATAGTAGGTCTAATATGTGATGCGATCAAGCAAAATCAGTCGGAACTCGGAAATATTGATTTTGAGATATAGCCAAACAAAGGGACTATTTCCTTTTGTTTCCTTTTGTTTTGGTAACTCTTTAATTGCTCATATCTTTGGAACTGGTACATGCTTCCGAGCAACATGGAGGTTGAACTTGGAACGTTGAACGGCTACAACAATTTTATTCAGATCGCGTCGGATGATCTGTCCCTTGGATATAACTCGGAAGTAAATGACCAGCAAAACGTGACTAAAAGCCAGCAATCCGAGCCGGACGACTTTCAGCCCAACCCGCTACAGGAAGAGGAAGAGGAACCACCAACCAATACAGAGTCGCTTGTTGAGGACGCAGCCAGGGGGTATGGAGGCGAAGCCACCTGGGGGTCTGGGGGCGAAGCCCCGGCGCAGCCCCCCTGACGCACGACGAGAAAAAACTTTCAATGACTTTTTTGAGCGGTGTTAATTGGAACAGCCATCGTATATTTTCGTTAATATAAATGGTTGATGTTGATGAAAAAAAAAATTGAAATGGAGCGCTCTGAAATCAAAAAAGAGCTCACTAAAATGGGGAAGACCTTCAAATTGGAGCCCCCTGCTGCGGAACCCGATGCCAGTGAGCTCGTAAAAGAGAGAGAAAGAATCGCGCACAATGCTGAACTAGCTGTGATGAGTGAAAGGGAAAAAGTGAAAAGATGAAGCTCGTAAAAGAAAGAGAAAAAACCGCGCACAATGCGGGAGTCGCGCTCGTGTTCACTTTTGTGTGGATGGCTTGTCTCGCGGCAAAACTTTGGTGGTTGAAGTAGGAGCAATTTTTTGAACCTGTTAAAAAAAAAAGAAAAAGAAAGGAAAAATGGAAAAATTAACAGGTATTGCAAATTTCGAATCCATGATAAGAAGTGAGATTCGAAATTTTTCGCCTAATTTTCGTCGACAACTAGGCGTGGTGTATTGGGATGCCACTGATTTTGACAGAGTGATGAAATGTGCCGCTATAACAGGACATGAAGACATCGTGAAACTTTGCAAAGACTGGGGCGCCACTGATTTTGACATGGCGATGAAATGGGCTGCTCGAGGAGGGCACGAAAACATCGTGAAACTTTGCAAAGACTGGGGCGCCACTGATTTTGACAGAGCGATAAAATGGGCTGCTGAAGAAGGGCACGAAGACATCGTGAAACTTTGCAAAGACTGGGGCGCCACCGATTTTGACAGAGCGATGACATGTGCCACTATAACAGGACATGAAAACATCGTGAAACTCTGCAAGGACTGGGCGCCACTAATTTTTACAGAGCGATGGAATCTGCCGCTTACAGTGGGCACGAGAACCTCGTGAAACTTTGCAAAGACTGTGAGCTACTGATTTTGATTGGGCAATGGCATCTGCTGCTCGAGCAGGGCGCGAAAACATCGTGAAACTCTGCAAAGTGATTTTGAATAGTAGACCAAATTTTTTTTTTGCACCCGCGGCAGATTGCTGCGGGTTTATTTTTTTTTTCGTAAACTTCCTTCGCAGAAGTGTACAAAATTCCACCAACTGCTAATGCAAATACCCAAAGATTCTCGGCTAAAAATCCAGCCACGGATGAAACGGATTTGAGCACCAAATTGACCACAGCTCCAATAATTGCCGGAAGCGCGGCCAAAGCTTTATCTCCGAGTTTTGCGAGAAGATTTGCGATTTTTTGCAGCTGAGCCTTGAGCCAATCCGACCAGGTTTTTGGCTTTGGAGGTGGACCAGGGTCGGGCTTGGGTTTGGGACCGGGGTCTGGTTTTGGCCTTGGACCGGGGTCTGGGTTTGGCGCTGGAGTGACGGCTGATCTTGTTGCTAAAAGTATTCCTTCAACAACAGCTGCAATTGTCATGCCAATGGCTGTAAGCAAAGATGCAATGGTGACACCTTGCTCCGCGAATAAAATTCTGAGTTTTTCACCGACCGTTTTGTTTCCATACACTACTTTGTGAATTGTTTCTCGAATTGCCACGAGTTGATTTCTGAGCGCAGGTTTCAGATCGTTCAAAAGTTCTTGCTGAGCTTTGTTTTCCTCTTCAAAATTCCCGATTTCTTCGTTTAATCGTTCTGTTGTTTCTTGATCAGTTTCTGGGTTATCTCTCTCTCGTTTTCTCTCTTGGAGTTGGCTTTTTCCGGAAGGCACTTCAACTGCTCGGTCTGGGTGCTAACCCAAAAGTACAATTCGATCTTGACCGACCTTCGCGAGCAGACAAAATGGATCGCTCTTTTTTTCTGCAAAGATCGAGACAGTTTTGAGGACGCCCTACGCGGAAGAAAAAAAACAGATGAAAAAAAATTGGCAGAGCATAAGCATTCCAAACTGATTCTCGTAACGGAACAACCAACCAGCTACCGGTGGCTCGAATGACCCCTATATAAATAAAAGCATGACAGATATCGATAAAATTGTTGCTGATGCGATCGCAGTCAGCGATACCAAACCGGAAGAAGGGGGCGAAGATTTGCGAGAGCGCTTGGTCGGAATAGCCGTAGCGGGAAAAAGCCAAGAATTCCTCGGAAAAAATATAACGTCCGATGAAATCGAGCGTCTTGACCAAAATGAGCTTCGGAAACTTTACGCGAGGTACGAGACCCGCATGGGAGGGCTGGTCACAAAGTCGATGAAAAGACACATCGTTGTGGCGTACACAAAACTTGTAGGATGGTTTCTTCCAAAAAGCTTGGTAATTACCGACCCCGATGCCCAAGAAGTCTCGTTGAATGAAGGACCGTTCATAGACATAGCTCTGTCAAAGTGGACGTGCGGAATGTACCACCGTTTTGGACACATGCTTGGCCCGCTCGAGGCTGTGTTGCTGACGGGTAATCACATCCAAAAAAACCCGGTCGTGCCTGAAGAACCCCCAGCTGTAGGAGCTACTGCTAAACCCGGAGTAGATGAGATTGATTAAGGCAAAGTTGTTGAGCAAGTGCTGAAGACGTGCTGAGCAAGTGCTGAAGACGTGCTGAGCAAGTGCTGAAGACTTGCTGAGCAAGTGCTTAGAGATCTGAGCATGATGCTCAGAATGATGCTCAGGTCGCTGAGCAAAGGTAGTTTAAAAAATGGATCAATCCATAGGATTTTTTTATGTTGTTCCAAACAACTGAGCTGCTGCTGAAGAACTATAAATAAAATGGAAGAAAAAAAACTCGAAGAGTCAGAAATCGTTGCTGGCGTAGGGCACACCGAAGAGCCAAAAATCGTTACGGCTACTCATGCACAGCCTAAAGAGCCAAAAATCGTTACGGCTCATCGCGCGCGGGCTAAAAACCCGCACAAAGTTGCCGCTGGAAAAAAAACTGGCGGCGATGAATAAAGAAAAGATGGCAAAATTAAAAGCCCTTGAAAAACAACAAGCGTCCCTCCCACAACCCGAGAAGACAGCGCAGGCAGCTCCGCAAGCGCCACAAGCGCAGCAAGCACAACCCAGCTGGCCAATTATCGTCGGAGGAGGGGCTATTCTTTTGGTGGTCGCTGCGTACTGGGTAGGCACAAAAAATTTGTCACGGGGCTCCACCCCCCAAGTAGCATCGGCAGTGGTCTCCACCCCAAGCACCAGCGCCGTCCGCTTCAAAAAAAAGAAAAATATGTCGACGAATTCGCATAATAATAAAATGGCAAACGAAAATCCAAACGTTAACATGCTCGTCAACAGCGCTTATCACGCGCTGACGATAAGCGCACTCATGGCAGTAAACTGCTATACCGCGAAGAAATTCTTCAAATTCAAACCCGCGAATCTGGGGCAGCTCGATGTGGAAGATATTGGAAAACTCACACTCTCAGTCGGAGTGGCAACCTACACGAAAGACTTTTTAGTCAAGCAAGGTATAATCCCCGAAGATATCATCACGGGATAACAATTGATTTACAGAAAAGTAAAGTACAAGAAAAATTGTACAAATTAAGTCAAAAATTGCTCAACATCCAATCTACAAAAATTACGGCACCAGGGAAAATGGCGAGATTTTGAACTTGCAAAAATTTCGAAAATTGAATCCATCGATAAGCAGTAGGGGTTATTTGCGTTTTACCGCTTATCTGAATGGCAAACGAAAAAATTACGATGTACACAGATTTGTCTACGAGTGCTTCAAAGGAGAAATCCCATCCAATCTTGAAGTGGATCACATCAATGGTGATAAAACAAATAACCACGTTGACAATCTGCAGCCTCTGACAGGTTCAGAAAACTGCCAAAAAGCTCCAGTAGGGCGAAGAAGCGAGAGTGTCGGACAAAAAGCGCCTATCCCAATTACATCAATTTGCATAGAAACGGGTGAAAAAAGAAACTTCAAAAGCATGCGCGCCGCAGGAAGAGTTCTAGGAGTTGTCCCTGGAAATATTTCAAAAATCGTCAGCAAAAAAGAAGTAGGCCGAAAATCAGCTTGCTCAAAAGTAGATGGTCTGTCGTACAAATTTGAAAAGTTAGAGTAAAAAATCCCACCTGTTGGTGGGTTGTTTTTTTGTGTAGAATAAAAGAAAAATGGCTTCAATACTCATGATGGCAGGAGGAGCTTTGGTGAATGCTCTCGCATTCAGCGGTTCAAATTACCTTTTTAGCACTCTGTCTAGTTCGGCAGAACGGAAGAGGCACAACCTCGCTTTGGAAAACTCCAGCACGATCGCGATTCGTTGAACCAGTCTCATCTTCAGAGGATCGACTATATCAACCAGCAGCTAAAACGGCAGGGTCACGCGGAAAAAAACTTTCGAGGACGTCGACGACGCGATGCGAGAATATTACAATCTCACTGGGGCACTCTTGGACCCCCTACCACCCGAGCCGCATTTATTCGATTATCTCGACGAGGAGCAGACTGAGTCTATCAAAAATGGAGAACTGGCATTGGTCGGAGTGGGTATGGTCGCGACTGGAGTTCTCGTGTATAACTGTGTAATAAAAAAAAAAAAAAATTACGCGGGTTTTTTTTTATTCCGTTGGTGTGGACGTGACCTTGCTCCAACATTTAACTCGTTCACAAAATATAATTTCGATTGAATAACACCGCAGTCCAAGCATGTAGGTAGGTCATCAACAATATTGCTCGAGCTACCACAGTCTTTGCACACTTTTGATAGGCTCGAAGGAGCGTACAGAAGCCGGTGGTATTTTTCCGAGCTCAAATATTCGTACGCAAGTTTGTAAAATTTTTCCAAAGGCGCTCCAACTCTCTTCAACATCGCAAAACGAAGGGTCACGATTTGCAATTTACGACAAAGCGAACAATCGTTTCGCCACCCACAAACGCAACCCTTGCACATAATGGCGGTTTTTACGTCAAAAAAAATACCATCGACACTCGAGGGGCTTTTTGTTGGTAGTTCTTTAAACAGACGTCGAATTCCATTGCAGGCTGGACTCTTAAACAAGTACCAGCTCTGTTTTTTGGCTCTGTTTTTCTCTTCTCACAAATTTCACAAGCGCACCTGCGAAAATTCGGCTTTTCAGACATCTTCTTCTTCAGACCCAAAGTCAGCTTTATATTTTTCAGATTCTTCTTTAGGTTCCCAGACAATGTCAACCGAATAATACGACTGTCCTGAATTTTTTGACAAAACAAGTCCGTTCGACCTCATATAGCAACGCTAATGCTGAAAATGTTCCCCATTTTTTTCGAGTTCTTTTTGCAACGTAGACGGTGCCCAAAATTCACGGCCATCTGCGAGCTCAATAACACATGCTGAGCTTGAGACTGTGGTTTTAATGTATTTGAAGCCCTTGATTTAAAAAATTTTGCCTTGTTCCAAGTCTCGCCATTTCAGGATGGATGATTTTTGCTCCTCGTGCCGTTTATTGAATTGTTCAGGATTCATTTTTTTCGCTTTTATTTTTGCTTCAATTCACAATTTCATAAGCCAAAATTATTTTTCCGCCTCGCGGGCTAGGTTGTACTTTTCCAACGCCTCAGTCATGCATCTGACTTCCATCCTCATCCTTCTTTCTGGAGAGTCCAAAAAAACATTTGCTAAAATCCAAAACGAAACTATCATCTTTTATTTTAACGGGTTCGTAAAGCAAGAGTTTAATGTAATTTACTTTTTTTTGGACCTCAAACGTCTTGGCGACGGAGCGCGTGGTTCGATGCCCTCACGGCGGATTCTTCGTTCCACTCGCTGAGTCTGTCGCTCCTTTTCACGATCTTGCACGCTTCGCTCGCTTTTTGTTTTCTCAACAGGCGTTGAGATAGCCTGAAGTTCGTAATCTTTGTATACCCCTTGTAGACCTTTGACTTTGAACGTGTTGAACCCGATTCTCTCTTAAATGTCGTGCACGGTCGCTGACCATTTGGGAGGGCTGCCCTTCGTGAACCCCACTCTGTTAGTAATGCGTCTAACCTTGGTGCCCGGAGTGAGAGCGAGTTTGTCAACGCGATCGGCTACTCTCATCGCTCTCGCTCGGTCTTCTAATCGTACCTGCTCGATGTCCTTGGGTTTGGTTTCGGCCGGTGCCATTCCTATGGCTCTGTTCTCGCGTTTGTTGTAAGACTCGATAATCTCGGGCAGAGAGTCTACCCAGTTATTTTTTCCAGTGTGAAGGAACCAACGTTCGAAAATTGTACGAAGGGTATATGGAACCGATCGATTCTACCCAAGGGCGCGTGATTTTGAGCGCCAGAAAGTTGATGTTGAATGTCGGCGGTCTTCATAAAATCCTGAAACTTTTTCGAAGTAAACTCGGTGCCTGGATCGGTCCATAGAACCTTGATCGGCTCTCGAGACTGAGCATTTTTTACGATACGCCGCATCGCATCGGGCGTATCGGATTTTTTTTTCAACGGCTCCGCGTACACATACCTAGAGTTGGCGCTGATCACGGTCAGAATACTTTTGTAGCCCCGATTCGCGCGCGATATGTCTTCGAAGAATATTAGATCACCCTGGTACGTGCCCGGAGGACCGCCAGTAGGCGCGTACTCTTTGGGTTTGATCGCGCGCTTGGTCATCTGCTGCGAGGCAGTGGTTTTCTTTTTGGTGGCAAATAATATCGACTCCATTTTATTTTAGCGATGACCGGACGCGTTCTGGCACCCGCGGCACGAGATCTGACAATTTTCTTTGACGTGTGCTAGAGAGTTATCGATCCTGTCTATACTCCAGTCAACGTCTAGCGGGTCGGGGCACACGGCGCAGTTGTAGCCCTGGGCTTGAATTTTTTCTTTAGCCCAGTGTTCGGTGACGAAGTCTTTCGAGTCAAACGGCCTACCCTTTTTTTCATCCTCTTTCACGTGATTGCCAATCCTGGCCTGAATTGTCTTGGAGGGCATATGGCACGGGTTCCGATACTTGACCAAAGTGATGTCCAAAGTTTTGCATCTAGTGACAGCTGTTCTTAGCCATCTTGCCGTGGCCATAAAGCTATCGGGATCGTGAATGTACAGTTTATCGCCGATAGTTTGACCTTGAATGGAGTGACCCGTTCTACACCAGGGTCTCTTAAAAAGTTTAGGTACTCGATCTCTTTCCAAAGTGCGCAAGGTTTCATCTTGGCCCTTCACGGTTATTTCTTTTTGCGTAATATTCGTCACGAGATATTCAGAATTGGAGTTGATCTTATACTTGCCAACCCTCGCCCAAGTTTTACCAATGGCCACAATGGCGCAGCTTCATCTGGGCCCAGTTATTCACTCGATCGACCGAATTGTTGGTAAAGGCAACGTGAGGATATCTCGCGGCATCCGGAGGTAGGTCCAGCCAGTCTACAACCGGGAGATATTTTCTGGCTGTAAAAAACGGATGATGGGCTCGATCTTGAAGCAGTTCGTCGTAAAGCCTCATCATTCTTCGACGATCTCCCAGCGCGTATCGTTTTGGAATTTGCCACTCAAGTCTTCGAGAAAACAACTGGCGCATCACGTAATCGTAGTAGTCGTCAAAGGCAACATTGAGCTCCAGCCCCACTGGACTGTTCTGAGCTGGATCGCCGTTGGCAATGAAGATCTTGTCAGAATGAGACGCCATGAAACCGCGGATCCACTCGAGCTGAAAGACGGGGTAAAAGTAAATTTCTTCGAACAAAATAACTTTGTACTCCGAGACATCGAAGGGCTTGAAGTTTTCTTCTTCAGAACCTCTCGGTATTCTACCCAAAAGTCTGTGCGTGGTTATGGCGGTATAGCCTTGTTGAATAATAGAGTCACAATGGACATTTTTATGGCACACAACAAGCATGTCCTCCCTCTTGTTTCCCCAATGCAAGGCTAGTCTGCTTTTGCCGCTTCCCGGGTACTTGCCTGTAACCAATAGAGGTTCGGGAGTACGGATCATTGGAACCTCAATTTCGTTTCCGTCGTCGTCCTCACAAAAAACTGTGTTTTCTGGCAATCGTTCGATTATTTGCTTGGCTTCTTCATCGTCAAACTCGCTCCTCATCAAAATTCGCTCTTGTTGGGGGGCGTCACCCTCCCAAGGTGGGCCCGTCTTGTCGGAGGTCTGAAGTTTTCCCTCTGGCAGTCTCGAATCTTCAACGAATCTCAATTGCCCAATTTCTTTTCCGAAGGTAAAGCCAGAAAGCGCTCGTCTAGCTTCTTTTTTCGTCAGGGTGGTGTATACGCAATCAACTCGCACGGCAATTGAGGCGGGTCCAAGCGCAGACACCATTTTGTGAAGATACATTCGCATTCCATTCAAATCAGCGCCGCGACGGGTCGGTAGCCCTCCGGTAGCTCTCGAATCACCGCATCGATCGCGAGATAAAGATCTGGAACGAGTCTGAGTTTCAGCTGCCCATTGCCGTAGGCTTTCGCTTCTTCGACATCTTGGAACAGCTGACCAAAAGCAGCTTTGTTGTTTTCCTCGCGGCAAGCCCGTACACTAGGTTAGCGACGTATTTTTTGTCTTCGTCTTGAAGGTCGGACTCGTACATTTTGTCGATAACGCTCGCTGGGTTAACCTTGAGAATCCGATGGGGCACGAGCTGTCCCAAGATCTCGAACTCGATGCCGCATTCTCGGGCGTAGCGCAAAACAGAACCGGGAACGAGATCTTGGCGCTGTGGAAAAAGAATCTTGTCCGTTTTCCGAACTTCCACCAAGTAAAATGTCTCGTCAGAAATACCCCCCTCGGGCATTTTCTCGAGACGATCAAACTTCGAGAATATCGGAATTTTTTTAATGTTTCGAATGAAGTGCGTGTAGGCTCGGACCACGTCGATTCCAAGCACACTGCCATCCGGTGGCGCGCGCAAAATACCGCATCTTGGGCCTCTCCTAAATCGATCGAACAGCTTCACAACATCTTCACTGTAATGAGAGAGTCCCGAGCGAGGAGTCACTCCGTCGGACAGCTTTTTAATCCACTTCAAAACATTTTCGTGACGCTCCTCGGACCAAGCTTTTCTGTCGTCCGGTTGATCGCCGACGATGTTTCCAGAGAGAGCTCGTTTCACTCGGATTTCCGCGCGGGGGTCTTTTGGATGTTGGATTGAGAAACCATCCACCACCCCGTTTCTGCAGGTAAGACTTCCAGGTTCAATCTTGTGATCTCGAACTAGCTCCTTGATAAAATCTTCGGGTTCTTCACTCGTGACTGCAACAATGTCGGTGGTCCATTTGGCGGTCTCGCTTTGTTCAACCTCGACCGCTTCAAGATTCAAAATTTCATCCACAGAATCGACAAAGTAGAGTTTTTGTTGTTTCTCGTTGGGTCTGGGCCATTTGTCAGAAATTTCTTCAGAATTCCGCGGGCGAGGGAGTTCGAGTTCGATTTGTCGTTGAGCATATTTCTGCCCAAACTCCTGAATGTTCTTGTTCACGGGCCAAGCGTGGTTATTGTGGATGAGGATATAGCATTTAGCAAAGTTGATGTTCCCGTTCACCCGAGGTGGTTCGTACCTGCATCGAACTTTCCCTTTGATGTCAATGACAAGACCAGGAATTCTCCACTTTTCCAACCAAACTTTGGCCTGGCTCCACGACAGTTTCCACTCTTCGTCAGGTCCGGGGATGGGATGGTCGGGTTTAGCAAGTTTCCACAGGCCCTCGTAGGTAAGCAGCGGATTCGGTTTTACCCTGCGCCTGTTCAAAATGAGTTTGAACTTTTGAAGAAACGCAGTTGCCATGCACCTGTTCGGTCGAAATTCCGGCGAGTTCCACTCCGCGGAGTCCGTCCAATGCGAAAAAACTTGCGGTGCGTCAAACCCTTGAGCAAGGTCCCTGTTCTCCCAGTCAAAATTTTCAACGGTGCCGTCGTTGCGGGTAATCGAAACAATTCTTACGAGGGGTCCCAGCGATTCCCTATGCGCGAAACAATCCACCATGTCCAATAACCGAATAAGCTCCTTAACGATCTCATTGCTCGTATCCGTTAGATTGTCAGCTCTCTTTCAAATCTCTCCGCGTCAGCCTGCGTGAATTGACCACGTTCTCTTTTGAGTTCATACCAGGACCTGCCAGCATCAGTCAGTTTAATTTCCATCTCTACCGCGTAATATACAAGCTCGTCGGGTGGAGGATCTAGCGAGCGAATGAGAGCGTCTCTATTTAGACGAGAGTACCCTCGAAAGCCCCTGTCTCTTGCGAGTGTTCTCAGTCTATTGACTGTCATGTTCTCAAGAGCAATGGGGTTAGCCAGCAATTCTTCGAGCTGGGACTTCGTCATTGTGGAATATCCTCTCACACCATTTTCTTTCGCTCTGCGTTTCAGTTCCCTAAGCGTAACCCGTGGGAGGGGTGGCGGCTCTGAAAGGAGATCAAGAACTTCATCCCTAGTCATACTCGAGTACCCTCTGTACCCGCATTCTTTCGCAATACGCTTCAATTCCCGAAGCGATGAAGATGATAAATTTTGATCCATTTTATTTCATTCGCTTTTTCAAAAGCGCAAAATTTCTAAATCGATTTCTTTTTATTTTCAAAGGCGTCAAATTTTTAAGCCAGTATCAAAAAAGCACCAACTTTGCTGAAAAACGAGTGTTTTTTTTAGCCACACCAAAATATTATATACAGAAAATCTCATGTCAAAAGCCACTGACAAAAACAGGGTCCAAGTTACAGGATTATGCCGTAAAAGCTAGCTAAATGACAATAATAAGAGCTCTCTTAACGACATGACACCTAATTTATAGGAAATCTCGTGTCAAGAGCGCCTAAAAAATGACACTTAATTTATGAGAAAATCTCTGTGTCAAAGAGCGCCTAAAAAATGAACGCCTAGTTATGGGAAAAAATCGCGTCAAAAGCACCTAATAAATCTGACAGTAAGCTCATTCGACGACGAAGTTCTAATTCCCACAAAAATTAATTAACATAGCTGTCAATGTAGATGCAGCAAATTCAAATCGTCAAAATTACAGCTCAGTCGGACATTGGGATGTGGGTTAAAATCCCGGGGTCAAAATTTGTGTGGAACAAAATCGTTCCAATTTTACAGTCATTGTTACGTTTTGTACTTACGTCTATGGGGCAGGTTTTTCGAAAGTATTGGGTTTTTGGGGGGTTGTAGTTGGAAACTTAGATTTGCTATGGATAGACTTGGAAGCTGCTGCCCAAAAATCCTGAGAATAATATTTAATTTGTGGCTAAAATGCAATGTTTTCGTCATATTTTTGTAACATATAACATTTTCAGAAAAAAATAACACTGGCTATAAATGATAAATCGTCGGCAGAGTGCTACACTATCGTAAGTGCAGTTTGGACAGTTTTACAGGAGGAGCATTTTTGTGTTTAGCATAGCCGTTTGTTTCCAAGTAGCCATAAAATGACATGGAAATGTAAAGCAATTTGATTTTAATAATATAAACTATATAAATGGTGTTAAAGTTAATAAATCGATGAATTATTTACTGATTTAGATGTCGTAAGTGCCACATACGATAGTGTTACACTCAAATAGAAATGAGTGTAGAGTGCTACACTATCGTATGTGCCACATACGATAGTGTTGCACTCAAATAGAAATATGTGTAGAGTAACACTATCGTATGTGCCACATACGATAGTGTAGCATTCATTGCTAAAATAGGATATGCATAATATCGGCTGAAATATCCAATATTTTGTCATTTTATGTTTCTTAACAAGTGTTAATTTATTTTGGCACATACTATTTACAATAGCAAGACACCTTTTGCCGTAATGTTATCTCTCAAGATTTATTACTGAATCTAAAACTAAAAACACAGAATTTATAGTCTCTATTACCAGATATGGGAGCTATCAACTTAGCCAACATGATGACAACGCATACAGCCGTCAGCGTCACAGCCAGTGATGTGTTAGAGACTGTTTTGCACTTACGATGGTGTAGCATTCCGTGATTTTGCTGTTTAGGGCCAATGAAGTAGCGTATGTGGCACATACGATGGTCTTGCAGCAAATGAAAAACAAAATTAGCGTGCAAGACTATTGTAAGTGGCACATACGATAGTCTTGCATACATTAATTAAAATTGCATTGTACTTACGATATTTTAATTTATTAATTAAAAAATAATTAAGCAATTTTGAAACTTAAAACCTGGTTTAAAATGTGCGTGTTTATATGGTCTTTCATAATTCGTCAAAATCTCATTTTGGCCAAAAATGTCACTTACGATAGTGTAACACTCTGGCGACGAAATGATACCTCAACATATTTTTTAATTTTCAAATTTTCTCAAATTAGTGATAAACGCTCTCTAAAATGGTAAAATAACACCCTCCACACTTAGAATAATTGAAAAAGTTTCGCTCATTTGACTGCATCTCTAAAGCGTGTGTAGCAATGATAAATAGCAAAGCCGTTGTTCAGAATGAAACGCCTTGAAAATGTCATAGGAGCAATCTCGTTTTAAAATACATCAGAGTATTTATATGTCCAATAACTCTTCTGTGAGTACATTCACATATTTATCAACACATTGACGAGGTTTCATATTTTGGGGTCTTGTCTATGGTGTAGAAAATACCGTTCAAAAGTTGGCATTTTAACTTCGCTACTTCGAAGGTTCAGTGGAAGACATTACGGGCAATAATGAATAGAGATGCAGTCACCATGGTGACTGAGCGGTCAACCGTCTAGCTGCATTGTTGAATACTAGTCCGAAGTCCACTGCCCATTGTGTAGGGCATTTATTCGGCATTATGGAAGTCATTACATAACTTAAGCCTTGGTTAGTCATAATCTCTCTATGTATGTTCATTGAGCCATGAGAAAGTGGAGGGAAACATCAAAGAGGTTAGAATAGATAGAGGAGAAAAGCGTTACGTCATCTTTAGAAATTCGTCGTCGAGCCTGTATTGCCGACCACAAAGAAAATATAGTACCCACAAAAGGCGGCAAAATAATACTTGCAAATAGATCATAGTTTACTGATCTAATCCTGTAATATAGACCAGGTGATCATTGTTTACATGGTTTGTTATGGTTGGGATTAGTGTCCGATCTCTGTAAATAAAGCATATTGATATTCAGGAAGAATCGATCAGGGCGCTAGCTTTATTGTCCTATGAGATGTAGTGCGAACTGCTCAAGCTGATTGTTCATTTAGTATCATAAGCCTTGTTCACACAGTCGGACTTAAACCACTTAATACCGGACTTAAATTACGTCGGTAATAGTATCGGGTATAAGTGGCAGTGTGAATGAGCGTCGGATATAACTATATCCGACGTAATGTGGTTTAAATCCGACAATTTAAATCCGAAGATGACCAGGGTTAAGAGCTGTTAAGACCGATCGAAACGTTACGATCGGTAATAGTAATTACGTGTGAACACTGAACAGCGCTTTTGGGCTGTCGGATATAACTGTGACCTTTCACCTTTCTGCGTGATTCAGCGTGAAGAACACTTCCGGGTTAAATTAAATCACTCGCGCAACTGATTTGAAGCAGAGTATAAATAGTGTGACCAGTGAGAGATAAAACAAAATCATCATGGATGCAGGTGCGAATATCAAACGCAATAGAGGAATGAACTGGCAAGAGAAGGAGACATTAGCTCTGCTGACCATTTCCGGTTAGTTATGACCGGTAATAGCTCGGATATAAACACGTCGGACATAGAGCTATTGCCGACTCGTCGTGTTCACACAGTCGGACTATTACCGGACTTAAATTACGTCGGTAATAGTATCGGATATAAGTGGCAGTGTGAATGAGCGTCGGATATAAAAAAATTACTATATCCGACGTAATGTGCTTTAAATCCGACAATTTAAGGCTGAAGATGACCAGAGTTAAGAGCTGTTAAGACCGATCGAAACGTTACGTCCGGTAATAGTAATAACGTGTAGACACGCAGCACTATTGGGCTGTCGGATATAATTGTGAGTAGGCCTATATCACTCGCGGAAAATTTTAAGCAGAGTAATTTATGGCTGCAGCTGCAAATATTAATATAAACTAGCGGGATGCAGGCCTTGCCGTTTAGATTTTAAAGGCGAGTGGTTAATCACTCGCTAGCATGATTGTAGGCGAGTGGTCGAATTTTCACAAATATCACCTATTTAGGAAATAATCAAGTAGAGTTTCTGTCTTGACACGGTATTTATGTACATTTATGTTGAAATACGCGCGAAGCGCGCTAACATTTTTCGCTTTCTACGCTTGGAGGGAGTACAGCATCGATTAAATACTGAAATGGCTGATTCAGTGGCTGATTTTGGGAGATTCGCAGCGAGTGATATTTAGTGTCTATGGCGAGTGGAAAATCGCTCACTAAAAATCGAGTTTGGGCGAGCGGCGGCGAGCGAGAGCGATCGCTCGCCTCAAACGGCAAGGCCTGGGGATGCGATTATTTTTTTCGGACATCACCGTTAGATGAGTAAATGGGATCGTTCACTATAACAGGAAGAATTACTGAACATGTAGAATCATTGAAAATGAACATTAAAATCTGTTCTTTCTTACATTTCCCTTTTAGCTTCTTTTTTTATTTGCTGCTTGTGATTTCCCGTTTCCATAGAGGGGTCAATTGGAATGACAAGGAAACATTGGCTATACTCAAAATTTGGAGAGACACGGAAAGTATTTCTGGGATAAAAAAGCTTTGGGAGGAGATAGCCACGCTATTACATGACAAGGGGGGGGGGGTCCCGATACGGTCGTGGGAGCAGATACCTGTAGTGATAAAGGCACTGAAAACTCTCCATCGCACCCTCCATGATCGGGTGAAAAATTCAGGTGCTGGAGCAATTGACCATCCTTATTGGGATAACCTACACGAGTTTGGGGGGGGTAGCAAATGTTAACCCCAGAGGGTTCAGTGGGGGGGCAGTATGGCCCTGGATGTAGATGGAGATTAAATTTATTAAGCCATAAGCATGATAACAGAAAGGCATGCAATTGCATTTTATAAGATTATTAGGGGGTCCCAAATATATACGGAAAGAAAAATAGGGGTGTCATAAAATATTTTTGATGACCAAAATGTAGGGAGTCACAACACAGCATGACTACAGATAGTGTGTTTATTTTATTCAAAAAGACTGATGCCTGTTTTTTTTTTTTTTTTTTTTTTTAAATATTTTCTACCTAAATAGGGGAGGTCGCAATTTTATTGAAGCCGACTTTTTGTAAATTTGGGACCCCCCCACCAAGAAAAAAAAATAGCATGATGATGGGAGTCAGTGTAATTTTTTTTATTTTTGTAATTTTTTCAAAGATGTCCACCATAGTAGGGCCTACATGTATAAAGCGCGATATAGAGCTAAGTCTACTGTAAAATAGGACTACTTTGTCAAACTAAAATAATAATAATAATAATAATAATAATAATAATAATAATAATAATAATAGTAATAATAATAATAATAATAATAATAATAGAACCTACATAAATACAAAGTTGGTCTTAATTTTGGAACTTTTGAATTTGCATTTTTCTTACATGGCATACCTACCGCATTGTCTGTAATTTGTTCTAAAAAGGGGCGTTTATTGAAAGTGAATTTTCAGTGAAAACATTTAAAATCGGGTTAAATTTTCTGATGATGCTCATGTAGAAAGAAGAGATTTATGACCGGTAATAGGCTTTAACGGACATAACACGTCGGGCATACGCTGGCGAAGTTACGTCATTTATCGGATTAATTACCATAGCAATAGGTGAAAACAATTTTGAACATTTCGCGCTGTACTACAAGCAGGTTGCACTCATCACCTGTATGTCTGCAATCATAGATTGAATACAATACCGGTCTTTTCAAAGATACTAATCTTACAGGTGCAACTAATCAGCATGATTCACCTATTGCTATGGTAGTTAATCCGATTATTACGTAACTTCGCCAGCGTATAGCGCTATTGCCGACAAATGTGGAGGCACTAAGGGATTAGCGGAAATATTTAATTCGATCGGACATAAGCCTAGATAAAATATTACCGGTAATAAGTGCATGTGTGAACACAGCTATAATCTATTAGGGAAAGATAAACACTATTCAACATATCAATAGACAAGAAGAAAAGGATTTAGAGATTTGTAATTGAGTAGTTAGATGAATAGGCATGATTTAACAGAAGGTTCTTTCCAAAACCCACTCGTAATGTTTAAATCTTTAAAAAAAATTCTATGATTTACCATGTAAAATTCACTTTTTGGTCAAAATTGAACAAAATAACCAAAATAATGCATATCCCCTCAAATGTTTTATCAAAATATAAAGATGCAATTACTTTATTAACAAAATTGAATATACATGTAACATGTATTGTTCATAGCAAATATGAAGTTCATACTTTATTTACTTCCAAAGTTATAGCTGTTTTAACTGTTAACATGTTTGGTAAAAGGTAAAAAAAACCCAAATATCTCAGCCCAAGTCACTTTTCAGAAACCGCTGCGTGCGGGGTATCGAAGTTTGTTGTGTATCAAAGCAAGAAGGAAAGGAAAGCGGTGAAAGACGGGAAGCTTAGTACAAATGAAATAAAAGACGTACGCCAACAAATAAGGTACCAAACAGAGAACATAATAAACAATATCCAGAATGGGTAGAGTGTGCAATTAGAAACAAGATCCATCGTGATTTTTTCCAAAAAAACCTGCCACCAACATTGAGAAAGGTGCACGCTGCAATCAGGTGTGACCCGGTCATTCCTAACATAAGCTTGAGCAAACTGCACACCCTTCTATTGAAGATAGGATTTATGTACAGGTCCAGAAAACGTCCAGGATTTATACCAAATGCGGGGTTGATTTTCAGGGCAAAGCGAAATGATGGCGACTACCATGGGGAAATGAACTCTGATGTATACGAGGACTGGTTTCAAAATAAATTGCTCCCAAATATACCCCAAAACAGTGTTGTTGTTTTAGATAATGCACCGTACCACACCAAAAAGGTTGAGCTTCTGCCACGAAAAGGATGGAAGAAGCAGAAGATTCGTGACTGGTTGACAAGCAAGAACATTGACTGGCAGCAGGACATGATAATTGCAGAACTTTTAAAATTAGTAGATCCTTTGAGGAAGCAGTATGACACAAGCAAAATTGACAAAATAGCAGAGGATGCAGGACATGTGGTCCTGTGGCTGCCACCGTATCACTGTGAATTAAATAGTATTGAAATGGTAAGTATAAAATATAAATTTTCAAATAAATTAAACTATTTATTTAAAGTATGTTCAAGATCAACCTTCCTTATCTCTGACCCCCCCTGTTCCTGCAAACCTTTCTTATTTGCAATATAATGAGGTAAAAATTTTAACATTTTGATCGCTATCTCGAATGTTCGATCCCAGCACATCGAACATACATTCCCAAATCCCAATCCCTGATCTTGTTTCATGCCTTTGTCTTGTAATGTCTAATGCTTGCCAAATACTGTCCAATTTGAATTATTGTTTTTTTCATTAATGGTAATTTCCCATAGACCTCCTCATTTGAAATGACAGTGAAATTTAAATGACAAAAAGCAGACATACCAAGCGAATGTATGACAGACATGTAATGATCAATTGAGTTGAGTCATTTAGGCCTGTTTTCAACTTGAGTCGAGTGACTCGAGTCACTGTGCAAAAGGCCAAGTCAATATGAAAATCAGTCATTTATATTATTTTACCATTAGTCGGGAGTCATTTACTCCCTACAAGTCTGATGTACATGTACCACTGTGAAATTAACATGCACAAACATGGATGCACAAACTGAATATGGTTCAATCAATAATTTCAGGTGTGGGGCCAGGTGAAGGGTCATGTTGCACAGAACAATACAACATTTCAAATTGAAGATGTCAGGAAGCTTTTCCAAGATGGACTAGCTAAAGTCACACCTGAACACTGGACCAATTACGACAATCATATTAAACGAACTGAAGATGACATGTGGGAGAAGGAAGCTATCATTGATAGTATGCATGCAAATTTCACCCCATTGTAATATGCCCATTTGACCAGGCTGATGAAGATGACTTTGATGAAGAATTCAATGATGTGGATTTCAATGAAGAATAACAAAGTAAGATGACATGTTGACTGAGAATTTTTACTTGAGTTTTTCATTGTCTTATAAAAAATTCATCAGAGTAACTGCTCATGTTCAACTTCTGGCGGGCAGACTTTTAAGTTGAGTACGAGTACACAGAGACGAGTACATGACTCGTACTCGAGTATGCCTAATGCCTAATTACTCGTACCGTACTCATATGCCTGGATTTGTAAGTTTGCTATACTCGTACTCATGCACGAGTATACAGTCATGCTAATGTATGTAATTTAACTGAACTCGTACCAATACTTGTACTCATGGCCAAGTACTCGTACTCATGCTCAGGTACACATACTCCGAAAAAGTAGTCACAAATCGCAATACAAGTCTGGTGATGGGTAATGAAACTGTTAGTGAGTTGTTGCGATGAGAGATGAGTAACTGGCATTTGGGAACAGGGTTGGGGTAAATAAAATTGAAATAATAATTGATCAAGTACTTTAATTACAATTACACCGTAGTGCGAATATAGCCACTTTGTCTTCTATTCATACCACTGTTGGCCTAGCGCGAATATGGTCAATGTTTGCTATTCGCACCATTGCGAATGGGCATATTTCCTGTTATTTGTACCACCGTAGGCCTAGTGCGAATAAGGGTGACATTTGCTATTTGCACCCTGTAGTGCGAATTGGCAATTTTCCTGTTATTTGTAACACGTAGGCCTAGTGCGAATAAGAGCAACATATTTGCTTTTTGCACTCTGTTGTGCGAATTGGTAATTTCCTTGTTATTTGTAACACCGTAGGCCTAGTGCGAATAAGGGCAACATGTATTTATTTGCTATTTAAGACCACTGTAGGCCTAGTGCGAATATTAAGGGAAATATGTTACTTGCACCCCAGTAGTGTGAATATGAGCTATTTGCCTGTAATTCGTACCACCGTATATAGGCCTAGTACAAATAACAGGGGTGTGAGCGACCTCTATTTAAACAAGAGGAACTTTGTTCAAAAAAAAGGAAAAGCACTGAAATATGCTCAAAGAAATTTCCAAAAAATAAGGGCAACATGTCTGTTATTCGCAGTTTTCGCACCACAATCGTAGTGTGAGCAATTTGCCTTTTATTCGTGTACCATACTGTGAATAAGGGCGACATAACAACATTATTTGCACCACCGCAATGCGAATAAAATAACACTGTGGTGTTGCAACCAGCCAGTTATTTGCACCACCACTTAAATCTTCCAATTTTAAAATGATCTACAGCTGGGATCTTCAGCACTGACAGGATGCATCATTTTTCACCAGTGATCCATTTTAAACAAAGGCAATATGAAATCTAACTATCACTGCATGATATCATTCTGTATACGATAAAGTACCAGCATTTTTTTGCCTTCATCCTACACAGTTTAAGCCATTTACTGTGGTCACAATTTTTAGTTGAAGGACGTCCTCTATATTACGTACTGTGGACATGCTACATGTACACACATGATGTACTCGACATGTAAAAAGCTTCACACATCACACAAGAAAAACACTCACTTCACAGCCAAGTTTCGAGGTCTCTCACCTCAGCCTCAATGCACTGCATCGCTGTTTTTGTGTATGTCACTTCTGTGGATTATGTCCAAAATGTTCAAGGCGAGTATACCGAGAGATAATCATGTTTTCGCAAAATTATTTGTGTCAATTTTCGTCATGTTCGCGCTCATGATCACGGTATCACATGGTAAAACCCCGAAGTACTTTCACGTTTTCATCAATGACACGCCGCTCTCCACGTGACTGCAGCTGATCCTTTGAGAAAGCCGCAATAACTCAAACATGTAAACAAATCGGGAAACAAATGTCAAACATTCGTTTTCTTGATCAAGCGCAACAATAACTCACATTTTTTTCATAAATAAGATTCAAAGTAATGTACATCGAGGAATGTAGATGGAGTCAATACACTGGGAAAGTACCTTATGGCAAAACCGAGGGAAAGACCTGCCAATTTTTTTTTCCAAGCTGGACGGTCGCAAACGCATGATTTACGATCGATGAGATAAGGACTATTTTTTTGCGCGGATTAGTACTTCGATATTTATCTGAGTTGACCGGTTGTTTACTTTGTACTTCGAAGTGGACAGACTGTAGACTCCAACTCCAGTTTTGTGTAATCCCAATATGTCCAACTTACTGGATATTTTATAATTCACTCCACTTCAATTTGCGCGCATTTCATTTCGACATTTGAAAAAATGCGGCTACAAATGTGAATGTTTTTGGTAGAGAATAAACATCTTTAAAGTAAACGTAAAATAAAAATAACAACAAATAATGTTTCTTTTCCTTAAACAAGACCAAGGACAATAACAATTTGGGTGCTCCATTTTATTTCAATGCCAATGAGGTTAAGAAAATAGCAGTTGTTCCAAATCTACCTTACACAGAGTGGGCTGACATTCAAATTTTAGATATTTTTGGACAAACATTAAAATTGGGTATTGATATAAAATGTGTCATGAAAACAAAACGGTAAATGCTAATTCCTTGTTTTTTTCACACAAGGTCACTAATGGATATATCAATTATAAAATGTTTTAAAACAAAAAAGATTCAAATCGGTTCTTAATTAAAAATGGATTCTTTTCTCTATTGCGCTTTTTTTACTCACCCTGTACACTGAGGACGCTCTTATACCTTATGCGCTACTGAGGACGCTCTTATACCTTATGCACTTACAGAGGGCGAGCTTACACCATACGTCCACCTAACGCACTTACCGAGGACGCTCTTATACCTTATGCACTTACTAAGGGCGAGCGTACACCATACGTCCACCTAACGCACTTACCGAGGACGCTCCTATACCTTATGCACTTACCTAAGACGCTCTTATACCTTATGCACTTACCGAGGGCGAGCTCACACCATACGCCCTATCATCTTGTGCACTTACTGAAAACACTCTTATACCTTATGCACTTACTGAGGACGATATTATACCGTACGCCCTATCACCTTACGCACTTACCGAGGACACTCTTACACCATACGCCCTATCATCTTGTGCACTTACTGAAAACACTCTTATACCTTATGCACTTACTGAGGACGATATTATACCGTACGCCCTATCACCTTACGCACTTACCGAGGACACTCTTACACCTTATGCACTTACCGAGGACGAGCTTACACCATACGCCCTATTACCTTATGCACTTACCTAGGACGCTCTTATACCTTTTGACCTGCGATATTTGACATTGATCCCACCTCATATGTTACTATCTCGTCACGAAGATTTCTATCGCGGCGATAAGCACACAAAGTAGGCGATGGAAAGATTCTCTCAGTGGTGCTATCAGTCTGTAGGATGTTGGTGTTGCGCTTGATGATCTTGGCAATTCTGGTGTTGGGGGATGGTAGGTAAGAACAAGAGGTACTCTTTCAGATGTTTCTGATGGATTCGAAGTTAATGCATCAGCCTGAGTCATGCTATTGTTACGGTGAAAAGCTGCATTGGTGACTGATTCAGGGTACCCTCCTTGATGGAATAAGGATGTCATGTGATTGGCCTTGCTATCAATGTCACTGTCATCATCACAAAGGCGGCGTAAGCGTAGCAGTTGTGAGTATTGGATGATATTCTTGCAGGCAGGAAGATGACAGGACTCGTATTGGAAGTAACTCTGTGAATCAGTAGGTTCACTTGCGTGTCGCTCTCGCCACTCACTCGCGCTCGCGTTTTAAGAACAGACCTTCCAGAATAGGTAGTTGTTACTCTGAGTTTCATGCCAAAAAGGCAATCGTCAGACGACACGATGAAATGCTGTGGGTCTCTTGGAAATGTGAATGAATATACATTCCATGGTGCCAGCACAGCCAAAGTCTACCCCAGAGTCAGTTTGTCTATCGGAGATAGTCAGAAAGTGCTCAACTTCCACATCAGGCGCGTAATAACAACTTTTTACTCATAGTTAGACTATCTTTTGAATAACGTGCTTTTGATCGGCCCTTGATACATTTGTACCGAGCTTAAGCGACAAGACGCTATTGGTGAGGTATCCAATCAGCCGTTCGCATTAAAGTAAAACTGAGTCAGAAATCCAATCGACATTATATATACAATTGCTGTTAAAGTGGAAGTAAATTTTCAAATTTCATTTCGCAAACTCTCTATTATTAGGATCTATATAGCTCATCGATTTCATTAAATACACAAATCTAAATAATACTCACCCGTTTGTATTTTCTTGACTTTCTTGTGCAAATCTTCTCGTTCTTCTTTCAAAGCTTGCATGAATATGACATACGCGTATAAAGGGTGTCTTTGGAGTGTTTCTAATAATGTCTCCACCTTATCAGTAGTTGTTACTTTTGCATTAATACGACGGACTTCGTCATGTGTTATTGCCCCTCTGGACAGAAGCTTGGTCAGGATTTTTCTTGGTTCCAGGTCATCAATTAATATTTCGAACGCCCTTATCAAGATTTCTTTACACTTAGGATGATCCAAACCAGTTTCAATCAAACCTGCAAAACATAAAAATAACAACAATAGAAAGAAAGTAGGACAATGAAGCAATCTAGTAGCAAGTCATCTCTCTTTCTGTAGAGACGCTATATTTTTGGCTCTGTGATATTTTGCTTGCTACCTTGGTTTAATTATTTGCTATGATTTGATTAATTTTTATGCTTGCTATCACTTGTAACTAGATTCAATTATTTGTTGTATATATTTGTTGTTGTTTGTCCCTTAGAATGGGCAGTTTATCTGCTCGAAACGTCGGTTGTATTTTTGTTTAAGTTTGTTTACTATCCCTGTGGTTTTGGATTTTTACTAGTGCAGCAACAGTGTACACTATCATGGTTTACATACTGCATTAGTTTTCATCTTGTCTTTTTTTTCCACACAAAGTTGGTATACCTTGCTCGAATCTTTCAATTTTTTATATATTCTAGGTATCGTGTATCATCCTTTGATCGTTGGTGTGTTTTGTACCTTGTCCGTTGGAGGCAGCATTACCTACTGTGGACTAATTAATGAATATTGTTGAAGTATACATCTACCAGGATACTCAGTAAAGTTGCCAAAAGGCAATATCTGACTGAGAATACAATACTGACGCCGGTCATCAGACACGGATCAAAAACTGACTAATAAAATTAAACTTAACGCTATTTAAATTTACAAAAAGAACTGCACTGCTTAATTAATACTTTTGTTTTCAAGACCAGCTGTAAATGATTCCAGTTTGTCACAATCGAGTAATAATGAGGGTAATGAATTGCATATGTATGTACTTTGTTATGCTTTTTATAAATACAAGGAAAGAAAATCCAGATTTGTAAACTCCAACTGCACTATTTTATGGATTTTATTTCACTATATCACTCGTGTTCGCAATTTAAACGGAAAGAAAATCTTAGTTGTACCAGCGGGGTATACTCGCGCAACAACGCACGCGTTGCACAGTCGCGCAATTTGTTAACGCACAGATACGATACGCATACGCGACGCTTATCTGCATGCGCGGCGCATCCTATGGAAGCACCACTAAAGCACTTATTTCACAAAAACCTGGTGGTCAAATGGCTTCGTTTTAGCTGATAAAATGTGTGTTTATTCAAGTTCTTTGCCCCGATTTAAGGGGTTGTCTGGAATGGCAGGTGAGTCAGGGGTCAAAAATAAAATTGTTACCTTTTTGACCACAACACATATATATGTATCATGTGCCATACAAAAACTAACAAAACAACACCTTAAAGTATAATTTTTTAATGTTTTTTGTCATAAACTCGCTTTTCCACTGTTAACACTGTTTGTACGGGATATACCGTGGGCGTGTCTGTTGCCAGGTCGATGACAATAGACACAACCTTGAACAAAACATACTGTGGCTAATAACATTCCTTATTGCTTAAAGCAATAGTAGCCTTGGCCCAAGGCTTGGGTTCTATAAGTCACAGAAAAAACAATTTCTTTATGCCCCCCCTCATTGTGTTGCTCATATCCCTGGTCAAATCCAGCTTGCAATAAATATAAATGTAAACTCATGGTGGTTTCTTTAATGTTTACGTGTAAATGGCTAGCATTGCACCTGGTAACACTTTTCATAATTTTAGATTACATGCTATACCTTTTATATCTTGTTTGCAAGATTTTTAACTTTTTATTTGGTATATGAATTGTATTTTTAATTTTTGATGATTCATTGATACTACTTCATAATGTAGGCCAATGCTAACTGTAAAATATGTTAAATACAAGAGAATATGCCTATGTTAGCTTCCCAGCAAACACAAAACGTTTTCGACATCATTCGCAAAAGGTTCTAAAAGGTTGTCAGAAAACGTTTAAATGTCGGGTTATATAAAGGGTATACTAAGGGTATAAAACGTTTTCATAACATTAAAACATACATTTTTTGATAATCTACTGCTTAGCAAACAGAAAATGTTTTACAGAAAACGTTTAAATATCGGGTTATATAAAGGGTATAAAACATTTAAAAAACGTTTTTGAAAACTTGATACAAAACATTCTAAACAGGATGTTATTTTGGGGTTGAAAAAATATTTTGTGAAAAATGATTGCCCAAGATATTTGCAATAACGTTTTTAAAACGTTTTCATGACCTTTATATAACCCGACATTTAAATGTTATTTTAATAAACGTTTTGAAAAAAACAATTTTAAGAACATTTCTGTGTTTGCTGGATGCAAATAGTTTAGCATCATGTTATTTAAGTGTTGACAAAATATTTGGCAAAATATGTTTGCAAAAATAGTTTACAATAACAGTTTGAAAACATTTTAAAAATATTGCTGTAGGTAGTGTGTTTTCGTACAAAACGTTTTAAAACGTTTTCATGACCTTTATATAACCCGACATTTTAATGTTATCAAAACATTTTTACCTAAAGCAAAAGCCAAAATATAACTTATTCAAAACGTTTTTAAAACGTTTTTGTGTTTGCTGGGTTATGTCACAAACCCCTTATAACTTAATTTAGGCATAGGCCTACATGAATCTTCACTGAAAATTAATGTTACTGTCTTAACCAACGGGCGGCAACGTTCATTGTTCTATTGTGTCTTATTAGAGCGCTGACATATTGGAAAATGTTGTCAATCAATGTTCATGAGAGTGTACATTCAACGTCCAGTTTTCGAAATTGGGTGAATTGTGCTTGGCGGGTGCGAAATACATCTGACTGGGCTCTTTAATTGCGTAACGCACAACGGCATTGATGTCATTGAATGGCTGCTTAGTGCTGTTATGTGTTAAGTTTCTATAATCTATATCCACTCAGAACACAGGACAACCAATTCTTTTGTTCTGCTTAGCTCACTCAGTCATTTAATGAGGCAATACAAACGATCGAATTTGGTGTTGAAATGAGCAACATTTTGAGTTACACCTTTTCAATGTAAAATTAATTTTCTCGGCCAAATGAAAAGCAATAATTTCAATTTTTTCAGTAAATGTCAGGAAAAACTCTAATGTTTGATACTCTATTTTTTTTCTCAAATCCTAGTGTTAAACTTAGGCGTGAAATTTAGTCATTTAGTGTAAGATTTTCATTTAATTTACATACTCCCTCTGAAGTGGCCCCAAAATAGGCTGTTCCGTTTAATTTACATACTCCCTCTGAAATGGCTGTTCCATTTAATTTACATGCTGCCTCTGGAATCGTTTCCCCCTAATCATATTGCATAGCCTCACTGTGAGTAAGAGAGACTGACAACAGCAACCTATGGAGAGTAAGAGAGACGACTCCCCTGGGAGGGGACTTTTTACAATTTCTTTATTTTAAGTGCTACGACAGTGCAACCTACAGTCAATTAAAGCTTGTGATTTGGACTTTCACTTTTTACACATTTTCTGCCCAATTGGGCGACTTTTTACAATTCCTTTATTTTAAGTCCTCAGCAAATAAGGACTGTAAGTTTGGGTACACCGATAACATGCGGGTATAGCCGTATTTGTGTACAAATATATAGCCTTCTAGTTATACCCGCATGCGAAGCATGGACGGGTATATTGCCATCCTATGGTTTCTTCTCCTTCTTATACCCGCATGCAATAGCATGCAGGGTATCTTCCCATCCTGTGGTTTCTTCTCCTTCTTCTTTTCCTCCTTCTCCATCAAACACATCATTCTGTCAAGGCTAGCGCTAAAACTACAAAGGCCCTGGGGCCCATATGTGGTACACTTATGTGCCTTACCCCGTAGAAGTGCCTTTTGCCCATCTTAGCCCCAGAGGTCAAAGGTCACGGGCCCCAGGGGCCCAAATGTGAAAATACAAAGCACGTCATTTCTCATCAAATGAAGCAGCCTCAGGGCCCTGAGTTGGTACACTGATAGCCCTAGGGGTACTCTATATTTACAAATATAAAAGAGCCCCATGTGTTATATATTATGGGCCCCAGGGGCCCAAATGTTAAATTATGGTGCAACAGATTGACAAGCCTAGCTCTAAATGTACAAGATCACTAGGGCTCATATGTGGCATATGTATGGGCCCTAAGTTGTAGATGTGCCTTTTGCCCATTTTGGCCCCAGATATACAAGGCTGGGGGCCCCAGGGGCCCAAATGTTAAAACAAAGGGCCGGCCGTTTCTCAGCAAATAAAGTAGCTACAGGGTTCAGATTTAGTACACAGATAGGTCTTTAGTATTATATTGTCATAGGTATATATAATCCCCAAATGTCACATAATATGGGCCCCAGGGCCCCAAACGCTAAAACATAGGGCCGGCCGTTACTCAGTAAATAAAGTAGCTACAGTGGCCAGCTTGAGTCTACTGAAAGCACTTGAGAATCATACTTCAACATATGTACATGAGCCCCATAAGTCATATATATTGGGCCCCAGGGCCCCAAATGTTAAAACAAAGGGCCGGTCGTTTCTCAGCAAATAAAGTAGCTACAGGGTTCAGATTTGGTACACAGATAGGTCTTTAGTATTATATTGTCAAAGGTATATATAATCCCCATATGTCACATAATATGGGCCCCAGGGCCCCAAACGCTAATACATAGGGCCGGCCGTTACTCAGTAAATAAAGTAGCTACAGTGGCCAGCTTGAGCCTACTGATAGCACTAGAAAATTATACATCAACATAATTATGTGCATAGGTCTCATAAGTCAAATATTATGGGCCCCAGGGCCCCAATTGTTAAAACAAAGGGCGGGCCGTTTCTCATCAAAGAAAGCAGCTTCCGGGCTCAGAATTTGTACACAGATAGCGCCTGAGAATAATATTGTTACTAACACCCACACACCCATCCACCCCACACATGTAGGACTAAACAAACAGATCGTATTATTTGGCTGTTCCATTTAATTTACATACTCCCTCTGAAATGCCCCCAAAAGGCTGTTCCATTTAATTTACATACTCCCTCTGAAATGGCTGTTCTATTTAATTTACATACTCCCTCTGGAATAGTTTCCCCTGAATCATATTGCATAGCCTCACTGTGAGTAAGAGAGACTGACAACAGCAACCTATGGAGAGTAAGAGAGACGACTCCCCTGGGAGGGGACTTTTTACAATTTCTTTATTTTAAGTGCTACGACAGTGCAACCTACATTCAATTAAAGCTTGTGACTTGGACTTTCACTTTTTACACATGCAATTTCTTTATTTTAAGTCCTCTGCAAATAAGGACTATAAGTTTGGGTACACCGATAACATGCGGGTATAGCCGTATTTGTGTACAAATATATAGCCTTCTAGTTATTTTCCTTCTCCTATCAAACACATCATTCTGTCAAAGCTAGCGCTAAAACTACAAGGGCCCCAGGGCCCATATGTGGTACACTTATGGGCCCTACCCCGTAGAAGTGCCTTTTGCCCATCTCGGCCCCAGAGGTCAAAGGTCACGGGCCCCAGGGGCCCAAATGTAAAAATATAAACCATGCCGTTTCTCATCAGATGAAGCAGCCTCAGGGCCCTGATTTGGTACACTGATAGCCCCAGGGGTACTCTATAAATACAAGTATACATGAGCCCCATATATTATATATTATGGGCCCCAGGGCCCCAAATGTTAAAAATATGGGGCAACAGATTGACAAGCCTAGCTCTAAAGCTACAAGAGCACTAGGACTCATATGTTGCACATGTATAAGCCCTAAATTGTAGATGTGCCTTTTGCCCATTTTGGCCTCAGATCTACAAGGCTAGAAGCCCCAGGGGCCCAAATGTTAAAACAAATGGCCGGCCGTTTCTCAGCAAATAAAGTAGCTACAGGGCTCATATTTGGTACACAGATAGGTTTTCAGTATTATATTGTCATATGTACATATGTATCCCATATGTCACATAATATGGGCCCCTGGGCCCAAAACGCTAAAACATAGGGCCGGTCGTTACTCTGTAAATAAAGCAGCTTTAGGGCTCAGAGTTAGTACACAGATTGCACCTGAAAATCACATTGTTATAGGTACATGTGAGCCCCATATATTACATTATATGGGCCCCAGGGCCCCAAACGCTAAAACATAGGGCCGGCCGTTACTCAGTAAATAAAGCAGCTACAGTGCCCAGCTTGAGTCTACTGATAGCACTAGAGAATTAAACTTCAACATATGTCCATGGGCCTCATAAGTCAAATATTATGGGCCCCATGGCCCCAAATGTTAAAACAAAGGGCCGGCCGTTTCTCATCAAATAAAGCAGCTTCCGGGCTCAGAATTTGTACACAGTAGCACCTGAGAATTATATTGTTATTAACACCCACATACCCCCACCCTACACACGTAGGACTAAACAGACATATCCGTATTATAATTATAAATATAATAATTGGAAATACCAGCGTGAAGCGTTAAGGCTGTTCCAGTTAAATTACATACCCATTGGCTGTTCTATTTAATTTACATACTCCCTCTGAAATGGTCCCAAAATAGGCTGTTCCGTTTAATTCACATACTCCCTCTAAAATGGCTGTTCCATTTAATTTACATACTCCCTCTGGAATAGTTTTCCCCTAATCACATTGAATAGCCTCACTTCTAGTTATACCCGCATGCAGTGCATGCAGGGTATCTTCCCATTCTGTGGTTTCTTCTCCATCTCCTTCTCCTCCTCCTCCTTCTCCTCCTATCAAACACATCATTCTGTCAAGGCTAGCGCTAAAACTACAAGGGCCCCAGGGTCCATATGTGGTACACTTATGGGCCCTACCCCGTAGATGTGCCTTTTGCCCATCCAGGCCCCAGAGGTCAAAGGTCACGGGCCCTAGGGGCCCAAATGTAAAAACACAAACCATGCCGTTTCTCATCAGATGGAGCAACCTCAGGGCCGTGAGTTGGTACACTGATAGCCCCAGGGGTACTCTATAAATACAAGTATACATGAGCCCCATATGTTATATATTATGGGCCCCAGGGCCCCAAATGTTAAAAAATAAGGGGCAACAGATTGACAAGCCTAGCTCTAAAGCTACAATCCAGGAAAAAAATAGTTGGCACACTTGCACTAAACAATGGAAATGCGTGCCCTATCAAAATTGGAGAGGCTAGTGAAACATGCATGCAATATAAGTGAAGTACAGACTCCCCTATATTCACTCTTCCCCACTCCCCATCCTTCAATGTTGGAGGGTCTCACGGACCTGTTGACAACATGGCTTGGTCCAACATTGAATTGGGGGAGCAGGGGAAGAGATATACCAAAAGACGGGCAAAGTGTGCCAACCTTTTTTCCTGGATTGTCCGAGTCAAATCCTAAATATTGCATCTGTTTTAGGTTTTTACTCAATAACTCTGAAACGGAATGTTGTATTAACTTCAGATTTCACACAAAAACATGTAAAGTATAGGGCTTTACGATTAGCAAAAAAAATTATAAAAATGTATTTGTTTATTTAGGGAGTGGTCATTAAAAACATCGCTAATGCCTGGTTTTGCGTCATGGCATGGGTCTGAAATTACTTGACAACTTTTTGGCAAGAAAGGAAGAATGATTTTTAAATGCAGTATTACATCGCATTGCTTCTAATGAAAATAATAAGTAAAACGAACTGAATGAGCAATTTTCAACCAGCTATTATTACTTCAAATTAATGTAATTGCACCCGTATCATAGATAGGGCAATGTTACGTATGTCTATATAAAAAACATCATCGTTGCGGCAATTATGGTGATATTTGTACAGTGCCGTAAAATAAAGGTAGAAATAGAAAAAAAAAAAAGACGAACATTGGCAAAGATTAATAGAATGACAAATATAATATGAAGAAGGATACTGTAGAATAATAATAATAAAGAAAAGAAAAAGAAATATAAATATATTCTGGGGCTCGAACTCCGGCACCTGCGCCTGTGTCAGATGCCCTAACCATTGCGCCACAGAGCTCTGTGTATCTTCAACAGGCTTAAACTATAATATAATGTTATTCGAGATGCATGTATATAAATACACGCTTACAGACGATATACAGTCCAAAAATCACATTTTAAGGCTTTTGTTTCATTAATTGTATATTTATCATATAGCAGGTGTTGGCTGACATTGTGCTCCACATTTAGTTTAGTTTTTGGCCGGGATAAATGCCTTCGGGACAAAAAACGAACGGTATACACGTCTTTGAAGAGTAAAGAATTTTAATATAATATTACTTTCCTTTCTTTTACAGACGTGTATATCGTTCGTTTTTTTTTTTTTAGTCATTTATCCTGGCCCAAAACTGAACTAAACGTGGAGCACAATGTCAGCCAACACCTGCTATATGATAAATATACAGTTAATGAAACAAATGCCGTAAAAGTGTGATCTTTTGACTGTATATCGTCTGTTGAGCGTATATTTATATACGTGCATCTTCAATAGCATTTTATCAGAGCTTAATATTATTAATGTGAATTTTATATATTGATATGAATGTGAGCATTGCTCCCTGACAATTTGGTGGCCATACCTATTATGCTTTTTATTTTATAAGCCATAATATGAATTTAGATGCATATTTTTGGACGAATTATCATAGCTTTAAACTACGAAAATAATCGGCAATCATATAATATTCTTTTGACTTATCCCTTATTTCACAATATTTTTATTAATATGGATTTCTTATATTGATATGAATGTGAGAAACATTCCCTGAAAATTTGGTGGCCATACCTTTTATGGTTTTTATTTTATAAGCCAAAATATGAAATTAGATGGATATTTTTGGAATTGATTCGGACAATCCAGGAAAAAAATAGTTGGCACACTTGCACTAAACAATGGAAATGCGTGCCCTATCAAAATTGGAGAGGCTAGTGAAACATGCATGCAATATAAGTGAAGTACAGACTCCCCTATATTCACTTCTTCCCCACTCCCCATCCTTCAATGTTGGAGGGTCTCACGGACCTGTTGACAACATGGCTTGGTCCAACATTGAATTGGGGGAGGGGGGGAAGAGATATACCAAAAGACGGGCAAAGTGTGCCAACCTTTTTTTCCTGGATTGTCCGAGTCAAATCCTAAATATTGCATCTGTTTTAGGTTTCTACTCAATAACTCTGAAACGGAATGTTGTATTAACTTCAGATTTCACACAAAAACATGTAAAGTATAGGGCTTTACGATTAGCAAAAAAAATTATAAAAATGTATTTGTTTATTTAGGGAGTGGTCATTAAAAACATCGCTAATGCCTGGTTTTGCGTCATGGCATGGGTCTGAAATTACTTGACAACTTTTTGGCAAGAAAGGAAGAATGATTTTTAAATGCAGTATTACATCGCATTGCTTCTAATGAAAATAATAAGTAAAACGAACTGAATGAGCAATTTTCAACCAGCTATTATTACTTCAAATTAATGTAATTGCACCCGTATCATAGATAGGGCAAGGTTACGTATGTCTATATAAAAAACATCATCGTTGCGGCAATTATGGTGATATTTGTACAGTGCCGTAAAATAAAGGTAGAAATAGAGAAAAAAAAAAGACGAACATTGGCAAAGATTAATAGAATGAAAAATATAATAAGACGAAGGGTATTGTAAAATAATAATAATAAAGAAAAGAAAAAGAAATATAAATATATTCTGGGGCTCGAACCTGGGCACCTGCGCCTGTGTCAGATGCCCTAACCATTGCGCCACAGAGCTCTGTGTATCTTCAACAGGCTTAAACTATAATATATGTTATTCGAGATGCATGTATATAAATACACGCTTACAGACGATATACAGTCCAAAAATCACATTTTAAGGCTTTTGTTTCATTAATTGTATATTTATCATATAGCAGGTGTTGGCTGACATTGTGCTCCACATTTAGTTTAGTTTTTGGCCGGGATAAATGCCTTCGGGACAAAAACGAACGGTATACACGTCTTTGAAGAGTAAAGAATTTTAATATAATATTACTTTCCTTTCTTTTACAGACGTGTATATCGTTCGTTTTTTGTCCCAAAGTCATTTATCCTGGCCCAAAACTGAACTAAACGTGGAGCACAATGTCAGCCAACACCTGCTATATGATAAATATACAGTTAATGAAACAAATGCCGTAAAAGTGTGATTTTTTGACTGTATATCGTCTGTTGAGCGTATATTTATATACGTGCATCTTCAATAGCATTTTATCAGAGCTTAATATTATTAATGTGAATTTTATATATTGATATGAATGTGAGCATTGCTCCCTGAAAATTTGGTGGCCATACCTATTATGCTTTTTATTTTATAAGCCATAATATGAATTTAGATGCATATTTTTGGACGAATTATCATAGCTTTAAACTACGAAAATAATCGGCAATCATATAATATTCTTTTGACTTATCCCTTATTTCACAATATTTTTTATTAATATGGATTTCTTATATTGATATGAATGTGAGGATTATTCCCTGAAAATTTGGTGGCCATACCTTTTATGGTTTTTATTTTATAAGCCAAAATATGAAATTAGATGGATATTTTTGGAATTGATTCGGACAATCCAGGAAAAAATAGTTGGCAAGTACACTTGCACTAAACAATGGAAATGCGTGCCCTATCAAAATTGGAGAGGCTAGTGAAACATGCATGCAATATAAGTGAAGTACAGACTCCCCCTATATTCATTTCTTCCCCACTCCCCATCCTTCAATGTTGGAGGGTCTCACGGACCTGTTGACAACATGGCTTGGTCCAACATTGAATTGGGGGAGCGGGGAAGAGATATACCAAAAGACGGGCAAAGTGTGCCAACCTTTTTTCCTGGATTGTCCGAGTCAAATCCTAAATATTGCATCTGTTTTAGGGTTTTACTCAATAACTCTGAAACGGAATGTTGTATTAACTTCAGATTTCACACAAAAACATGTAAAGTATAGGGCTTTACGATTAGCAAAAAAAATTATAAAAATGTATTTGTTTATTTAGGGAGTGGTCATTAAAAACATCGCTAATGCCTGGTTTTGCGTCATGGCATGGGTCTGAAATTACTTGACAACGTTTTGGCAAGAAAGGAAGAATGATTTTTAAATGCAGTATTACATCGCATTGCTTCTAATGAAAATAATAAGTAAAAAGAACTGAATGAGCAATTTTCAACCAGCTATTATTACTTCAAATTAATGTAATTGCACCCGTATCATAGATAGGGCAAGGTTACGTATGTCTATATAAAAAACATCATCGTTGCGGCAATTATGGTGATATTTGTACAGTGCCGTAAAATAAAGGTAGAAATAGAAAAAAAAAAGACGAACATTGGCAAAGATTAATAGAATGACAAATATAATATGATGAAGGATATTGTAAAATAATAATAATAAAGAAAAGAAAAAGAAATATAAATATATTCTGGGGCTCGAACCTGGGCACCTGCGCCTGTGTCATATGCCCTAACCATTGCGCCACAGAGCTCTGTGTATCTTCAACAGGCTTAAACTATAATATAATGTTATTCGAGATGCATGTATATAAATACACGCTCTACAGACGATATATAGTCCAAAAATCACATTTTTAAGGCTTTTGTTTCATTAATTGTATATTTATCATATAGCAGGTGTTGGCTGACATTGTGCTCCACATTTAGTTTAGTTTTTGGCCGGGATAAATGCCTTCGGACAAAAACGAACGGTATACACGTCTTTGGAGAGGAAAGAACGTGAAGATGATATGACGTTCCTTTCTTTTACAGACGTGTATATCGTTCGTTTTTGTCCCAAAGTCATTTATCCTGGCCCAAAACTGAACTAAACGTGGAGCACAATGTCAGCCAACACCTGCTATATGATAAATATACAGTTAATGAAACAAATGCCGTAAAAGTGTGATTTTTGGACTGTATATCGTCTGTTGAGCGTATATTTATATACGTGCATCTTCAATAGCATTTTATCAGAGCTTAATATTATTAATGTGAATTTTATATATTGATATGAATGTGAGCATTGCTCCCTGAAAATTTGGTGGCCATACCTATTATGCTTTTTATTTTATAAGCCATAATATGAATTTAGATGCATATTTTTGGACGAATTATCATAGCTTTAAACTACGAAAATAATCGGCAATCATATAATATTCTTTTGACTTATCCCTTATTTCACAATATTTTTTTATTAATATGGATTTCTTATATTGATATGAATGTGAGGAACATTCCCTGAAAATTTGGTGGCCATACCTTTTATGGTTTTTATTTTATAAGCCAAAATATGAAATTAGATGGATATTTTTGGAATTGATTCGGACAATCCAGGAAAAAATAGTTGGCACACTTGCACTAAACAATGGAAATGCGTGCCCTATCAAAATTGGAGAGGCTAGTGAAACATGCATGCAATATAAGTGAAGTACAGACTCCCCTATATTCACCCTTCCCCACTCCCCATCCTTCAATGTTGGAGGGTCTCACGGACCTGTTGACAACATGGCTTGGTCCAACATTGAATTGGGGGAGCGGGGAAGAGATATACCAAAAGACGGGCAAAGTGTGCCAACCTTTTTTCCTGGATTGTCCGAGTCAAATCCTAAATATTGCATCTGTTTTAGGTTTTACTCAATAACTCTGAAACGGAATGTTGTATTAACTTCAGATTTCACACAAAAACATGTAAAGTATAGGGCTTTACGAGTAGCAAAAAAAATTATAAAATGTATTTGTTTATTTAGGGAGTGGTCATTAAAAACATCGCTAATGCCTGGTTTTGCGTCATGGCATGGGTCTGAAATTACTTGACAACGTTTTGGCAAGAAAGGAAGAATGATTTTTAAATGCAGTATTACATCGCATTGCTTCTAATGAAAATAATAAGTAAAAAGAACTGAATGAGCAATTTTCAACCAGCTATTATTACTTCAAATTAATGTAATTGCACCCGTATCATAGATAGGGCAAGGTTACGTATGTCTATATAAAAACATCATCGTTGCGGCAATTATGGTGATATTGGTACAGTGCCGTAAAATAAAGGTAGAAATAGAGAAAAAAAGACGAACATTGGCAAAGATTAATAGAATGACAAATATAATATGATGAAGGATATTGTAAAATAATAATAATAAAGAAAAGAAAAGAAATATAAATATATTCTGGGGCTCGAACCTGGGCACCTGCGCCTGTGTCATATGCCCTAACCATTGCGCCACAGAGCTCTGTGTATCTTCAACAGGCTTAAACTATAATATAATGTTATTCGAGATGCATGTATATAAATACACGCTCTACAGACGATATACAGTCCAAAAATCACATTTTAAGGCTTTTGTTTCATTAATTGTATATTTATCATATAGCAGGTGTTGGCTGACATTGTGCTCACATTTAGTTTAGTTTTGGCCGGGATAAATGCCTTCGGGACAAAAACGAACGGTATACACGTCTTTGAAGAGTAAAGAATTTTAATATAATATTACTTTCCTTTCTTTTACAGACGTGTATATCGTTCGTTTTTTTTTTTTTTTTCATTTATCCTGGCCCAAAACTGAACTAAACGTGGAGCACAATGTCAGCCAACACCTGCTATATGATAAATATACAGTTAATGAAACAAATGCCGTAAAAGTGTGATTTTTGACTGTATATCGTCTGTTGAGCGTATATTTATATACGTGCATCTTCAATAGCATTTTATCAGAGCTTAATATTATTAATGTGAATTTTATATATTGATATGAATGTGAGCATTGCTCCTGAAAATTTGGTGGCCATACCTATTATGCTTTTTATTTTATAAGCCATAATATGAATTTAGATGCATATTTTTGGACGAATTATCATAGCTTTAAACTACGAAAATAATCGGCAATCATATTTTATTCGATTCACCTATCCCTGATTTCTCAATATTTTTCATTAACATGGATTTCTGATATTGATATGAATGTGAGGAACATTCCCTGAAAATTTGGTGGCCATACCTTTTATGGTTTTTATTTTATAAGCCAAAATATGAAATTAGATGGATATTTTTGGAATTGATTCGGACAATCCAGGAAAAAATAGTTGGCACACTTGCACTAAACAATGGAAATGCGTGCCCTATCAAAATTGGAGAGGCTAGTGAAACATGCATGCAATATAAGTGAAGTACAGACTCCCCTATATTCACCTTCCCCACTCCCCATCCTTCAATGTTGGAGGGTCTCACGGACCTGTTGACAACATGGCTTGGTCCAACATTGAATTGGGGGGCGGGGGGAAGAGATATACCAAAAGACGGGCAAAGTGTGCCAACCTTTTTTTCCTGGATTGTCCGAGTCAAATCCTAAATATTGCATCTGTTTTAGGTTTTACTCAATAACTCTGAACGGAATGTTGTATTAACTTCAGATTTCACACAAAAACATGTAAAGTATAGGGCTTTACGATTAGCAAAAAAAAATTATAAAAATGTATTTGTTTATTTAGGGAGTGGTCATTAAAAACATCGCTAATGCCTGGTTTTGCGTCATGGCATGGGTCTGAAATTACTTGACAACGTTTTGGCAAGAAAGGAAGAATGATTTTTAAATGCAGTATTACATCGCATTGCTTCTAATGAAAATAATAAGTAAAAAGAACTGAATGAGCAATTTTCAACCAGCTATTATTACTTCAAATTAATGTAATTGCACCCGTATCATAGATAGGGCAAGGTTACGTATGTCTATATAAAAAAACATCATCGTTGCGCAATTATGGTGATATTTGTACAGTGCCGTAAAATAAAGGTAGAAATAGAGAAAAAAAGACGAACATTGGCAAAGATTAATAGAATGACAAATATAATATGATGAAGGATATTGTAAAATAATAATAATAAAGAAAAGAAAAGAAATATAAATATATTCTGGGGCTCGAACCTGGGCACCTGCGCCTGTGTCATATGCCCTAACCATTGCGCCACAGAGCTCTGTGTATCTTCAACAGGCTTAAACTATAATATAATGTTATTCGAGATGCATGTATATAAATACACGCTTTACAGACGATATATAGTCCAAAAATCACATTTTAAGGCTTTTGTTTCATTAATTGTATATTTATCATATAGCAGTGTTGGCTGACATTGTGCTCCACATTTAGTTTAGTTTTTGGCCGGGATAAATGCCTGGGACAAAAACGAACGGTATACACGTCTTTGAAGAGTAAAGAATTTTAATATAATATTACTTTCCTTTCTTTTACAGACGTGTATATCGTTCGTTTTTGTCCCAAAGTCATTTATCCTGGCCCAAAACTGAACTAAACGTGGAGCACAATGTCAGCCAACACCTGCTATATGATAAATATACAGTTAATGAAACAAATGCCGTAAAAGTGTGATTTTTTCACTGTATATCGTCTGTTGAGCGTATATTTATATACGTGCATCTTCAATAGCATTTTATCAGAGCTTAATATTATTAATGTGAATTTTATATATTGATATGAATGTGAGCATTGCTCCCTGAAAATTTGGTGGCCATACCTATTATGCTTTTTATTTTATAAGCCATAATATGAATTTAGATGCATATTTTTGGACGAATTATCATAGCTTTAAACTACGAAAATAATCGGCAATCATATAATATTCTTTTGACTTATCCCTTATTTCACAATATTTTTTATTAATATGGATTTCTGATATTGATATGAATGTGAGGAACATTCCCTGAAAATTTGGTGGCCATACCTTTTATGGTTTTTATTTTATAAGCCAAAATATGAAATTAGATGGATATTTTTGGAATTGATTCGGACAATCCAGGAAAAAATAGTTGGCACACTTGCACTAAACAATGGAAATGCGTGCCCTATCAAAATTGGAGAGGCTAGTGAAACATGCATGCAATATAAGTGAAGTACAGACTCCCCTATATCATCACCTTTCCCCACTCCCCATCCTTCAATGTTGGAGGGTCTCACGGACCTGTTGACAACATGGCTTGGTCCAACATTGAATTGGGGGAGCGGGGGAAGCCATATACCAAAAGACGGGCAAAGTGTGCCAACCTTTTTTCCTGGATTGTCCGAGTCAAATCCTAAATATTGCATCTGTTTTAGGTTTTACTCAATAACTCTGAACGGAATGTTGTATTAACTTCAGATTTCACACAAAAACATGTAAAGTATAGGGCTTTACGACTAGCAAAAAAAATTATAAAAATGTATTTGTTTATTTAGGGAGTGGTCATTAAAAACATCGCTAATGCCTGGTTTTGCGTCATGGCATGGGTCTGAAATTACTTGACAACGTTTTGGCAAGAAAGGAAGAATGATTTTTAAATGCAGTATTACATCGCATTGCTTCTAATGAAAATAATAAGTAAAAAGAACTGAATGAGCAATTTTCAACCAGCTATTATTACTTCAAATTAATGTAATTGCACCCGTATCATAGATAGGGCAAGGTTACGTATGTCTATATAAAAAACATCATCGTTGCGGCAATTATGGTGATATTTGTACAGGCCGTAAAATAAAGGTAGAAATAGAGAAAAAAAGACGAACATTGGCAAAGATTAATAGAATGACAAATATAATATGATGAAGGATATTGTAAAATAATAATAATAAAGAAAAGAAAAGAAATATAAATATATTCTGGGGCTCGAACCTGGGCACCTGCGCCTGTGTCATATGCCCTAACCATTGCGCCACAGAGCTCTGTGTATCTTCAACAGGCTTAAACTATAATATAATGCTATTCGAGATGCATGTATATAAATACACGCTCTACAGACGATATATAGTCCAAAAATCACATTTTTAAGGCTTTTGTTTCATTAATTGTATATTTATCATATAGCAGGTTGTTGACATTGTGCTCACATTTAGTTTAGTTTTGGCCGGGATAAATGCCTTCGGGACAAAAAACGAACGGTATACACGTCTTTGAAGAGTAAAGAATTTTAATATAATATTACTTTCCTTTCTTTTACAGACGTGTATATCGTTCGTTTTTTGTCCCAAAGTCATTTATCCTGGCCCAAAACTGAACTAAACGTGGAGCACAATGTCAGCCAACACCTGCTATATGATAAATATACAGTTAATGAAACAAATGCCGTAAAAGTGTGATTTTTTGACTGTATATCGTCTGTTGAGCGTATATTTATATACGTGCATCTTCAATAGCATTTTATCAGAGCTTAATATTATTAATGTGAATTTTATATATTGATATGAATGTGAGCATTGCTCCCTGAAAATTTGGTGGCCATACCTATTATGCTTTTTATTTTATAAGCCATAATATGAATTTAGATGCATATTTTTGGACGAATTATCATAGCTTTAAACTACGAAAATAATCGGCAATCATATAATATTCTTTTGACTTATCCCTTATTTCACAATATTTTTTATTAATATGGATTTCTTATATTGATATGAATGTGAGGAACATTCCCTGAAAATTTGGTGGCCATACCTTTTATGGTTTTTATTTTATAAGCCAAAATATGAAATTAGATGGATATTTTTGGAATTGATTCGGACAATCCAGGAAAAAATAGTTGGCACACTTGCACTAAACAATGGAAATGCGTGCCCTATCAAAATTGGAGAGGCTAGTGAAACATGCATGCAATATAAGTGAAGTACAGACTCCCCCCTATATATCACCTCTTCCCCACTCCCCATCCTTCAATGTTGGAGGGTCTCACGGACCTGTTGACAACATGGCTTGGTCCAACATTGAATTGGGGGAGCGGGGGAAGAGATATACCAAAAGACGGGCAAAGTGTGCCAACCTTTTTTCCTGATTGTCCGAGTCAAATCCTAAATATTGCATCTGTTTTAGGTTTTTACTCAATAACTCTGAAACGGAATGTTGTATTAACTTCAGATTTCACACAAAAACATGTAAAGTATAGGGCTTTACGATTAGAAAAAAAAATTATAAAAATGTATTTGTTTATTTAGGGAGTGGTCATTAAAAACATCGCTAATGCCTGGTTTTGCGTCATGGCATGGGTCTGAAATTACTTGACAACGTTTTGGCAAGAAAGGAAGAATGATTTTTAAATGCAGTATTACATCGCATTGCTTCTAATGAAAATAATAAGTAAAAAGAACTGAATGAGCAATTTTCAACCAGCTATTATTACTTCAAATTAATGTAATTGCACCCGTATCATAGATAGGGCAAGGTTACGTATGTCTATATAAAAAACATCATCGTTGCGGCAATTATGGTGATATTTGTACAGTGCCGTAAAATAAAGGTAGAAATAGAGAAAAAAAGACGAACATTGGCAAAGATTAATAGAATGACAAATATAATATGATGAAGGATATTGTAAAATAATAATAATAAAGAAAAGAAAAGAAATATAAATATATTCTGGGGCTCGAACCTGGGCACCTGCGCCTGTGTCATATGCCCTAACCATTGCGCCACAGAGCTCTGTGTATCTTCAACAGGCTTAAACTATAATATAATGCGTTATTCGAGATGCATGTATATAAATACACGCTTACAGACGATATATAGTCCAAAAATCACATTTTTAAGGCTTTTGTTTCATTAATTGTATATTTATCATATAGCAGGTGTTGGCTGACATTGTGCTCTACATTTAGTTTAGTTTTTGGCCGGGATAAATGCCTTCGACAAAAAACGAACGGTATACACGTCTTTGAAGAGTAAAGAATTTTAATATAATATTACTTTCCTTTCTTTTACAGACGTGTATATCGTTCGTTTTTTGTCCCAAAGTCATTTATCCTGGCCCAAAACTGAACTAAACGTGGAGCACAATGTCAGCCAACACCTGCTATATGATAAATATACAGTTAATGAAACAAATGCCGTAAAAGTGTGATTTTTTTACTGTATATCGTCTGTTGAGCGTATATTTATATACGTGCATCTTCAATAGCATTTTATCAGAGCTTAATATTATTAATGTGAATTTTATATATTGATATGAATGTGAGCATTGCTCCCTGAAAATTTGGTGGCCATACCTATTATGCTTTTTATTTTATAAGCCATAATATGAATTTAGATGCATATTTTTGGACGAATTATCATAGCTTTAAACTACGAAAATAATCGGCAATCATATATAATATTCTTTTGACTTATCCCTTATTTCACAATATTTTTATTAATATGGATTTCTGATATTGATATGAATGTGAGGAACATTCCCTGAAAATTTGGTGGCCATACCTTTTATGGTTTTTATTTTATAAGCCAAAATATGAAATTAGATGGATATTTTTGGAATTGATTCGGACAATACAGGAAAAAAATAGTTGGCACACTTGCACTAAACAATGGAAATGCGTGCCCAATCAAAATTGGGGAGGCTAGTGAAACACGCATGCCATATAAGTGACGTACAGACTCCCCACTAAATCTCACGCTTCCCCAACCCCCATCCTTCAATGTTGGAGGGTCTCACGGACCTGTTGACAACATGGCTTGGTCCAACATTGAATTGGGGGAGCGGGGAAGAGATATACCAAAAGACGGGCAAAGTGTGCCAACCTTTTTTTCCTGGATTGTCCGAGTCAAATCCTAAATATTGCATCTGTTTTAGGTTTTACTCAATAACTCTGAAACGGAATGTTGTATTAACTTCAGATTTCACACAAAAACATGTAAAGTATAGGGCTTTACGACTAGCAAAAAAAATTATAAAAATGTATTTGTTTATTTAGGGAGTGGTCATTAAAAACATCGCTAATGCCTGGTTTTGCGTCATGGCATGGGTCTGAAATTACTTGACAACGTTTTGGCAAGAAAGGAAGAATGATTTTTAAATGCAGTATTACATCGCATTGCTTCTAATGAAAATAATAAGTAAAAAGAACTGAATGAGCAATTTTCAACCAGCTATTATTACTTCAAATTAATGTAATTGCACCCGTATCATAGATAGGGCAAGGTTACGTATGTCTATATAAAAAACATCATCGTTGCGGCAATTATGGTGATATTTGTACAGGGCCGTAAAATAAAGGTAGAAATAGAGAAAAAAAAAGACGAACATTGGCAAAGATTAATAGAATGACAAATATAATATGATGAAGGATATTGTAAAATAATAATAATAAAGAAAAGAAAAGAAATATAAATATATTCTGGGGCTCGAACCTGGGCACCTGCGCCTGTGTCATATGCCCTAACCATTGCGCCACAGAGCTCTGTGTATCTTCAACAGGCTTAAACTATAATATAATGTTATTCGAGATGCATGTATATAAATACACGTCTACAGACGATATACAGTCAAAAATCACATTTTTAAGGCTTTTTTCATTAATTGTATTTTATCATATAGCAGGTGTTGGCTGACATTGTGCTCCACATTTAGTTTAGTTTTTGCCGATAAATGCCTTGGGACAAAAACGAACGGTATACACGTCTTTGAAGAGTAAAGAATTTTAATATAATATTACTTTCCTTTCTTTTACAGACGTGTATATCGTTCGTTTTTTTTTTTTTTTTCATTTATCCTGGCCCAAAACTGAACTAAACGTGGAGCACAATGTCAGCCAACACCTGCTATATGATAAATATACAGTTAATGAAACAAATGCCGTAAAAGTGTGATTTTTGACTGTATATCGTCTGTTGAGCGTATATTTATATACGTGCATCTTCAATAGCATTTTATCAGAGCTTAATATTATTAATGTGAATTTTATATATTGATATGAATGTGAGCATTGCTCCCTGAAAATTTGGTGGCCATACCTATTATGCTTTTTATTTTATAAGCCATAATATGAATTTAGATGCATATTTTTGGACGAATTATCATAGCTTTAAACTACGAAAATAATCGGCAATCATATAATATTCTTTTGACTTATCCCTTATTTCACAATATTTTTTATTAATATGGATTTCTGATATTGATATGAATGTGAGGAACATTCCCTGAAAATTTGGTGGCCATACCTTTTATGGTTTTTATTTTATAAGCCAAAATATGAAATTAGATGGATATTTTTGGAATTGATTCGGACAATCCAGGAAAAAATAGTTGGCACACTTGCACTAAACAATGGAAATGCGTGCCCTATCAAAATTGGAGAGGCTAGTGAAACATGCATGCAATATAAGTGAAGTACAGACTCCCCTATATTCATTTCTTCCCCACTCCCCATCCTTCAATGTTGGAGGGTCTCACGGACCTGTTGACAACATGGCTTGGTCCAACATTGAATTGGGGGGGCGGGGGAAGAGATATACCAAAAGACGGGCAAAGTGTGCCAACCTTTTTTTTTCCTGGATTGTCCGAGTCAAATCCTAAATATTGCATCTGTTTTAGGTTTTTACTCAATAACTCTGAAACGGAATGTTGTATTAACTTCAGATTTCACACAAAAACATGTAAAGTATAGGGCTTTACGACTAGCAAAAAAAATTATAAAAATGTATTTGTTTATTTAGGGAGTGGTCATTAAAAACATCGCTAATGCCTGGTTTTGCGTCATGGCATGGGTCTGAAATTACTTGACAACGTTTTGGCAAGAAAGGAAGAATGATTTTAAATGCAGTATTACATCGCATTGCTTCTAATGAAAATAATAAGTAAAAAGAACTGAATGAGCAATTTTCAACCAGCTATTATTACTTCAAATTAATGTAATTGCACCCGTATCATAGATAGGGCAAGGTTACGTATGTCTATATAAAAAACATCATCGTTGCGGCAATTATGGTGATATTTGTACAGGGCCGTAAAATAAAGGTAGAAATAGAGAAAAAAAAAGACGAACATTGGCAAAGATTAATAGAATGACAAATATAATATGATGAAGGATATTGTAAAATAATAATAATAAAGAAAAGAAAAGAAATATAAATATATTCTGGGGCTCGAACCTGGGCACCTGCGCCTGTGTCATATGCCCTAACCATTGCGCCACAGAGCTCTGTGTATCTTCAACAGGCTTAAACTATAATATATGTTATTCGAGATGCATGTATATAAATACACGTTTACAGACGATATATAGTCCAAAATCACATTTTTAAGGCTTTTGTTTCATTAATTGTATATTTATCATATAGCAGGTGTTGGCTGACATTGTGCTCCACATTTAGTTTAGTTTTTGGCCGGGATAAATGCATACAGGAACAAAAAACGAACGGTATACACGTCTTTGAAGAGTAAAGAATTTTAATATAATATTACTTTCCTTTCTTTTACAGACGTGTATATCGTTCGTTTTTGTCCCAAAGTCATTTATCCTGGCCCAAAACTGAACTAAACGTGGAGCACAATGTCAGCCAACACCTGCTATATGATAAATATACAGTTAATGAAACAAATGCCGTAAAAGTGTGATTTTTTGACTGTATATCGTCTGTTGAGCGTATATTTATATACGTGCATCTTCAATAGCATTTTATCAGAGCTTAATATTATTAATGTGAATTTTATATATTGATATGAATGTGAGCATTGCTCCCTGAAAATTTGGTGGCCATACCTATTATGCTTTTTATTTTATAAGCCATAATATGAATTTAGATGCATATTTTTGGACGAATTATCATAGCTTTAAACTACGAAAATAATCGGCAATCATATAATATTCTTTTGACTTATCCCTTATTTCACAATATTTTTTATTAATATGGATTTCTTATATTGATATGAATGTGAGGAACATTCCCTGAAAATTTGGTGGCCATACCTTTTATGGTTTTTATTTTATAAGCCAAAATATGAAATTAGATGGATATTTTTGGAATTGATTCGGACAAAACAAAAAAAAAAATAGTTGGCACACTTGCACTAAACAATGGAAATGCGTGCCCTATCAAAATTGGAGAGCCAAGTGAAACATGCATGCAATATAAGTGAAGTACAGACTCCCCCCTATATCTCACCCTTCCCCCCCCCCATCCTTCAATGTTGGAGGGTCTCACGGACCTGTTGACAACATGGCTTGGTCCAACATTGAATTGGGGGAGCGGGGGAAGAGATATACCAAAAGACGGGCAAAGTGTGCCAACCTTTTTTTTTCTTGGATTGTCCGAGTCAAATCCTAAATATTGCATCTGTTTTAGGTTTTTACTCAATAACTCTGAAACGGAATGTTGTATTAACTTCAGATTTCACACAAAAACATGTAAAGTATAGGGCTTTACGACTAGCAAAAAAAATTATAAAAATGTATTTGTTTATTTAGGGAGTGGTCATTAAAAACATCGCTAATGCCTGGTTTTGCGTCATGGCATGGGTCTGAAATTACTTGACAACGTTTTGGCAAGAAAGGAAGAATGATTTGTAAATGCAGTATTACATCGCATTGCTTCTAATGAAAATAATAAGTAAAAAGAACTGAATGAGCAATTTTCAACCAGCTATTATTACTTCAAATTAATGTAATTGCACCCGTATCATAGATAGGGCAAGGTTACGTATGTCTATATAAAAAACATCATCGTTGCGGCAATTATGGTAATATTTGTAAAGTGCAGTAAAATAAAAGTAAAAATAGAGAAAAAAAAAGACGAACATTGGCAAAGATTAATAGAATGACAAATATAATATGATGAAGGATATTGTAAAATAATAATAATAAAGAAAAGAAAAGAAATATAAATATATTCTGGGGCTCGAACCTGGGCACCTGCGCCTGTGTCATATGCCCTAACAATTGCGCAACAGATCTCTGTGTATCTTCAACAGGCTTAAACTATAATATATCGTTATTCGAGATGCATGTATATAAATACACGCTTACAGACGATATACAGTCCAAAAATCACATTTTAAGGCTTTTGTTTCATTAATTGTATATTTATCATATAGCAGGTGTTGGCTGACATTGTGCTCCACATTTAGTTTAGTTTTTGCCGATAATGCCTTCGGACAAAAACGAACGGTATACACGTCTTTGACGAGTAAAGAATTTTATTTTTATTTTATTTTCCTTTCTTTTACAGACGTGTATATCGTTCGTTTTTTTTTTCAAAGTCATTTATCCTGGCCCAAAACTGAACGAAACGTGGAGCACAATGTCAGCCAACACCTGCTATATGATAAATATACAGTTAATGAAACAAATGCCGTAAAAGTGTGATTTTTGACTGTATATCGTCTGTTGAGCGTATATTTATATACGTGCATCTTCAATAGCATTTTATCAGAGCTTAATATTATTAATGTGAATTTTATATATTGATATGAATGTGAGCATTGCTCCCTGAAAATTTGGTGGCCATACCTATTATGCTTTTTATTTTATAAGCCATAATATGAATTTAGATGCATATTTTTGGACGAATTATCATAGCTTTAAACTACGAAAATAATCGGCAATCATATAATATTCTTTTGACTTATCCCTTATTTCACAATATTTTTTATTAATATGGATTTCTGATATTGATATGAATGTGAGGAACATTCCCTGAAAATTTGGTGGCCATACCTTTTATGGTTTTTATTTTATAAGCCAAAATATGAAATTAGATGGATATTTTGGAATTGATTCGGACAATCCAGGAAAAAATAGTTGGCACACTTGCACTAAACAATGGAAATGCGTGCCCTATCAAAATTGGAGAGGCTAGTGAAACATGCATGCAATATAAGTGAAGTACAGACTCCCCTATATTCATTTCTTCCCCACTCCCCATCCTTCAATGTTGGAGGGTCTCACGGACCTGTTGACAACATGGCTTGGTCCAACATTGAATTGGGGGAGCGGAGGAAGAGATATACCAAAAGACGGGCGAAGTGTGCCAACCTTTTTTTCCTGGATTGTCCGAGTCAAATCCTAAATATTGCATCTGTTTTAGGTTTTACTCAATAACTCTGAACGGAATGTTGTATTAACTTCAGATTTCACACAAAAACATGTAAAGTATAGGGCTTTACGACTAGCAAAAAAAATAAAAATGTATTTGTTTATTTAGAGAGTGGTCATTAAAAACATCGCTAATGCCTGGTTTTGCGTCATGGCATGGGTCTGAAATTACTTGACAACGTTTTGGCAAGAAAGGAAGAATGATTTTTAAATGCAGTATTACATCGCATTGCTTCTAATGAAAATAATAAGTAAAAAGAACTGAATGAGCAATTTTCAACCAGCTATTATTACTTCAAATTAATGTAATTGCACCCGTATCATAGATAGGGCAAGGTTACGTATGTCTATATAAAAAAAACATCATCGTTGCGGCAATTATGGTGATATTTGTACAGGGCCGTAAAATAAAGGTAGAAATAGAGAAAAAAAAAGACGAACATTGGCAAAGATTAATAGAATGACAAATATAATATGATGAAGGATATTGTAAAATAATAATAATAAAGAAAAGAAAAGAAATATAAATATATTCTGGGGCTCGAACCTGGGCACCTGCGCCTGTGTCATATGCCCTAACCATTGCGCCACAGAGCTCTGTGTATCTTCAACAGGCTTAAACTATAATATAATCGTTATTCGAGATGCATGTATATAAATACGCGCTCTACAGACGATATACAGACCAAAAATCACATTTTTAAGGCTTTTGTTTCATTAATTGTATATTTATCATATAGCAGGTGTTGGCTGACATTGTGCTCCACATTTAGTTTAGTTTTTTGGCCGGGATAAATGAAAAAGGGACAAAAAACGAACGGTATACACGTCTTTGAAGAGTAAAGAATTTTAATATAATATTACTTTCCTTTCTTTTACAGACGTGTATATCGTTCGTTTTTTTCCCAAAGTCATTTATCCTGGCCCAAAACTGAACTAAACGTGGAGCACAATGTCAGCCAACACCTGCTATATGATAAATATACAGTTAATGAAACAAATGCCGTAAAAGTGTGATTTTTTGACTGTATATCGTCTGTTGAGCGTATATTTATATACGTGCATCTTCAATAGCATTTTATCAGAGCTTAATATTATTAATGTGAATTTTATATATTGATATGAATGTGAGCATTGCTCCCTGAAAATTTGGTGGCCATACCTATTATGCTTTTTATTTTATAAGCCATAATATGAATTTAGATGCATATTTTTGGACGAATTATCATAGCTTTAAACTACGAAAATAATCGGCAATCATATAATATTCTTTTGACTTATCCCTTATTTCACAATATTTTTTATTAATATGGATTTCTGATATTGATATGAATGTGAGAAACATTCCCTGAAAATTTGGTGGCCATACCTTTTATGGTTTTTATTTTATAAGCCAAAATATGAAATTAGATGGATATTTTTGGAATTGATTCGGACAATACAGGAAAAAAATAGTTGGCACACTTGCACTAAACAATGGAAATGCGTGCCCTATCAAAATTGGAGAGGCTAGTGAAACATGCATGCAATATAAGTGAAGTACAGACTTCCCTATATTCATTTTTCCCCACTCCCCATCCTTCAATGTTGGAGGGTCTCACGGACCTGTTGACAACATGGCTTGGTCCAACATTGAATTGGGGGAGCGGGGAAGAGATATACCAAAAGACGGGCAAAGTGTGCCAACCTTTTTTCCTGGATTGTCCGAGTCAAATCCTAAATATTGCATCTGTTTTAGGTTTTTACTCAATAACTCTGAAACGGAATGTTGTATTAACTTCAGATTTCACACAAAAACATGTAAAGTATAGGGCTTTACGACTAGCAAAAAAAATTATAAAAATGTATTTGTTTATTTAGGGAGTGGTCATTAAAAACATCGCTAATGCCTGGTTTTGCGTCATGGCATGGGTCTGAAATTACTTGACAACGTTTTGGCAAGAAAGGAAGAATGATTTTAAATGCAGTATTACATCGCATTGCTTCTAATGAAAATAATAAGTAAAAAGAACTGAATGAGCAATTTTCAACCAGCTATTATTACTTCAAATTAATGTAATTGCACCCGTATCATAGATAGGGCAAGGTTACGTATGTCTATATAAAAAGCAATCATCGTTGCGGCAATTATGGTGATATTTGTACAGGGCCGTAAAATAAAGGTAGAAATAGAGAAAAAAAAAGACGAACATTGGCAAAGATTAATAGAATGACAAATATAATATGATGAAGGATATTGTAAAATAATAATAATAAAGAAAAGAAAAAGAAATATAAATATATTCTGGGGCTAGAACCCGAGCACCTGCGACTGTGTCATATGCCCTAACCATTGCGCCACAGAGCTCTGTGTATCTTCAACAGGCTTAAACTATAATATAATGTTATTCGAGATGCATGTATATAAATACACTCGCTACAGACGATATACAGTCCAAAAATCACATTTTAAGGCTTTTGTTTCATTAATTGTATATTTATCATATAGCAGTGTTGGCTGACATTGTGCTCACATTTAGTTTAGTTTTTGGCGGGATAAATGCTTCAGGACAAAAAACGAACGGTATACACGTCTTTGAAGAGTAAAGAATTTTAATATGATATTACTTTCCTTTCTTTTACAGACGTGTATATCGTTCGTTTTTGTCCCAAAGTCATTTATCCTGGCCCAAAACTGAACTAAACGTGGAGCACAATGTCAGCCAACACCTGCTATATGATAAATATACAGTTAATGAAACAAATGCCGTAAAAGTGTGATTTTTGACTGTATATCGTCTGTTGAGCGTATATTTATATACGTGCATCTTCAATAGCATTTTATCAGAGCTTAATATTATTAATGTGAATTTTATATATTGATATGAATGTGAGCATTGCTCCCTGAAAATTTGGTGGCCATACCTATTATGCTTTTTATTTTATAAGCCATAATATGAATTTAGATGCATATTTTTGGACGAATTATCATAGCTTTAAACTACGAAAATAATCGGCAATCATATAATATTCTTTTGACTTATCCCTTATTTCACAATATTTTTTATTAATATGGATTTCTGATATTGATATGAATGTGAGGAACATTCCCTGAAAATTTGGTGGCCATACCTTTTATGGTTTTTATTTTATAAGCCAAAATATGAAATTAGATGGATATTTTTGGAATTGATTCGGACAATCCAGGAAAAAATAGTTGGCACACTTGCACTAAACAATGGAAATGCGTGCCCTATCAAAATTGGAGAGGCTAGTGAAACATGCATGCAATATAAGTGAAGTACAGACTCCCTATATTCACTTTTTCCCCACTCCCCATCCTTCAATGTTGGAGGGTCTCACGGACCTGTTGACAACATGGCTTGGTCCAACATTGAATTGGGGGAGCGGGGGAAGAGATATACCAAAAGACGGGCAAAGTGTGCCAACCTTTTTTTCCTGGATTGTCCGAGTCAAATCCTAAATATTGCATCTGTTTTAGGTTTTTACTCAATAACTCTGAAACGGAATGTTGTATTAACTTCAGATTTCACACAAAAACATGTAAAGTATAGGGCTTTACGACTAGCAAAAAAAATTATAAAAATGTATTTGTTTATTTAGGGAGTGGTCATTAAAAACATCGCTAATGCCTGGTTTTGCGTCATGGCATGGGTCTGAAATTACTTGACAACGTTTTGGCAAGAAAGGAAGAATGATTTTTAAATGCAGTATTACATCGCATTGCTTCTAATGAAAATAATAAGTAAAAAGAACTGAATGAGCAATTTTCAACCAGCTATTATTACTTCAAATTAATGTAATTGCACCCGTATCATAGATAGGGCAAGGTTACGTATGTCTATATAAAAACATCATCGTTGCGGCAATTATGGTGATATTTGTACAGTGCCGTAAATAAAGGTAGAAATAGAAAAAAAAGACGAACATTGGCAAAGATTAATAGAATGACAAATATAATATGATGAAGGATATTGTAAAATAATAATAATAAAGAAAAGAAAAAGAAATATAAATATATTCTGGGGCTCGAACCTGGGCACCTGCGCCTGTGTCATATGCCCTAACCATTGCGCCACAGAGCTCTGTGTATCTTCAACAGGCTTAAACTATAATATAATGTTATTCGAGATGCATGTATATAAATACACGCTCTACAGACGATATACAGTCCAAAAATCACATTTTAAGGCTTTTGTTTCATTAATTGTATATTTTATATAGCAGGTGTTGGCTGACATTGTGCTCACATTTAGTTTAGTTTTGGCCGGGATAAATGCTTCGGGACAAAAACGAACGGTATACACGTCTTTGAAGAGTAAAGAATTTTAATATAATATTACTTTCCTTTCTTTTACAGACGTGTATATCGTTCGTTTTTTGTCCCAAAGTCATTTATCCTGGCCCAAAACTGAACTAAACGTGGAGCACAATGTCAGCCAACACCTGCTATATGATAAATATACAGTTAATGAAACAAATGCCGTAAAAGTGTGATTTTTGACTGTATATCGTCTGTTGAGCGTATATTTATATACGTGCATCTTCAATAGCATTTTATCAGAGCTTAATATTATTAATGTGAATTTTATATATTGATATGAATGTGAGCATTGCTCCCTGAAAATTTGGTGGCCATACCTATTATGCTTTTTATTTTATAAGCCATAATATGAATTTAGATGCATATTTTTGGACGAATTATCATAGCTTTAAACTACGAAAATAATCGGCAATCATATAATATTCTTTTGACTTATCCCTTATTTCACAATATTTTTTATTAATATGGATTTCTGATATTGATATGAATGTGAGAAACATTCCCTGAAAATTTGGTGGCCATACCTTTTATGGTTTTTATTTTATAAGCCAAAATATGAAATTAGATGGATATTTTGGAATTGATTCGGACAATCCAGGAAAAAATAGTTGGCACACTTGCACTAAACAATGGAAATGCGTGCCCTATCAAAATTGGAGAGGCTAGTGAAACATGCATGCAATCTATGTGCAGCACAACCTCCCCCCTATATCCCACCCCTCCCCACTCCCCATCTTGCAGTGTTGGAGGGTCTCACGGACCTGTTGACAACATGGCTTGGTCCAACATTGAATTGGGGGAGCGGGGAAGAGATATACCAAAAGACGGGCAAAGTGTGCCAACCTTTTTTTTTGGATTGTCCGAGTCAAATCCTAAATATTGCATCTGTTTTAGGTTTTTACTCAATAACTCTGAAACGGAATGTTGTATTAACTTCAGATTTCACACAAAAACATGTAAAGTATAGGGCTTTACGACTAGCAAAAAAAATTATAAAAATGTATTTGTTTATTTAGGGAGTGGTCATTAAAAACATCGCTAATGCCTGGTTTTGCGTCATGGCATGGGTCTGAAATTACTTGACAACGTTTTGGCAAGAAAGGAAGAATGATTTTTAAATGCAGTATTACATCGCATTGCTTCTAATGAAAATAATAAGTAAAAAAGAACTGAATGAGCAATTTTCAACCAGCTATTATTAATACAAATTAATGTAATTGCACCCGTAACATAGATAGAGAAAGGTTACGTATGTCTATATAAAAAACATCATCGTTGCGGCAATTATGGTGATATTTGTACAGGCCGTAAAATAAAGGTAGAAATAGAAAAAAAAAAGACGAACATTGGCAAAGATTAATAGAATGACAAATATAATATGATGAAGGATATTGTAAAATAATAATAATAAAGAAAAGAAAAAGAAATATAAATATATTCTGGGGCTCGAACCAGGCACCTGCGCCTGTGTCATATGCCCTAACCATTGCGCCACAGAGCTCTGTGTATCTTCAACAGGCTTAAACTATAATATAATGTTATTCGAGATGCATGTATATAAATACACGCTCTACAGACGATATACAGTCCAAAATCACATTTTAAGGCTTTTGTTTCATTAATTGTATATTTATCATATAGCAGGTGTTGGCTGACATTGTGCTCCACATTTAGTTTAGTTTTTGGCCGGGATAAATGCCTTCGGGACAAAAAACGAACGGTATACACGTCTTTGAAGAGTAAAGAATTTTAATATAATATTACTTTCCTTTCTTTTACAGACGTGTATATCGTTCGTTTTTTGTCCCAAAGTCATTTATCCTGGCCCAAAACTGAACTAAACGTGGAGCACAATGTCAGCCAACACCTGCTATATGATAAATATACAGTTAATGAAACAAATGCCGTAAAAGTGTGATTTTTGACTGTATATCGTCTGTTGAGCGTATATTTATATACGTGCATCTTCAATAGCATTTTATCAGAGCTTAATATTATTAATGTGAATTTTATATATTGATATGAATGTGAGCATTGCTCCCTGAAAATTTGGTGGCCATACCTATTATGCTTTTTATTTTATAAGCCATAATATGAATTTAGATGCATATTTTTGGACGAATTATCATAGCTTTAAACTACGAAAATAATCGGCAATCATATAATATTCTTTTGACTTATCCCTTATTTCACAATATTTTTTATTAATATGGATTTCTTATATTGATATGAATGTGAGAAACATTCCCTGAAAATTTGGTGGCCATACCTTTTATGGTTTTTATTTTATAAGCCAAAATATGAAATTAGATGGATATTTTTTTAATTGATTCGGACAATCCAGGAAAAAAATAGTTGGCACACTTGCACTAAACAATGGAAATGCGTGCCCTATCAAAATTGGAGAGGCTAGTGAAACATGCATGCAATATAAGTGAAGTACAGACTCCCCCCTATATCTCACCCTTCCCCACTCCCCATCCTTCAATGTTGGAGGGTCTCACGGACCTGTTGACAACATGGCTTGGTCCAACATTGAATTGGGGGAGCGGGGGAAGAGATATACCAAAAGACGGGCAAAGTGTGCCAACCTTTTTTTCCTGGATTGTCCGAGTCAAATCCTAAATATTGCATCTGTTTTAGGTTTTTACTCAATAACTCTGAAACGGAATGTTGTATTAACTTCAGGTTTCACACAAAAACATGTAAAGTATAGGGCTTTACGATTAGGCAAAACAATTATAAAAATGTATTTGTTTATTTAGGAGTGGTCATTAAAAACATCGCTAATGCCTGGTTTTGCGTCATGGCATGGGTCTGAAATTACTTGACAACGTTTTGGCAAGAAAGGAAGAATGATTTTTAAATGCAGTATTACATCGCATTGCTTCTAATGAAAATAATAAGTAAAAAGAACTGAATGAGCAATTTTCAACCAGCTATTATTACTTCAAATTAATGTAATTGCACCCGTATCATAGATAGGGCAAGTTACGTATGTCTATATAAAAACATCATCGTTGCGGCAATTATGGTGATATTTGTACAGTGCCGTAAAATAAAGGTAGAAATAGAAAAAAAAAAGACGAACATTGGCAAAGATTAATAGAATGACAAATATAATATGATGAAGGATATTGTAAAATAATAATAATAAAGAAAAGAAAAAGAAATATAAATATATTCTGGGGCTCGAACCTGGGCACCTGCGCCTGTGTCAGATGCCCTAACTTGTTTAGCTGAGGCTAA